>NW_027189129.1:4462618-4783868 GCF_040958095.1 Procambarus clarkii | reverse complement strand
GCTCCAAAATATGGCTCAGGCCTCGAAATTGGGATATTTTGGATATTTCGAAAACTGCAGGGGAGTTTGTGCGAAATGTGACTCACTGCCGTTTTCAAGACTTGGCATATGTTGGGTATAAAATATCGTAATTTCAAACCGCGAATACGTGCATAGAGCCAGAATTTGGCGCCAAAATATGGCCTAGGCCAAGAAATTGGGATGTTTGGGATATTTTGAAAACTGCAGGGAGGTTTGAGACAGATGTGACGTAACGCCGCTTTCAGCACTTTGCATATGTTGGGTATATAAATTCGTAATTTCAAACTGCGAATACGTGCAGAGAGCCAAAATTTGGCTCCAAAATATGGCTCATGCCTCGAAATTGGGATGTTTGGGATATTTTGAAAACTGCAGGGGGGGTTTGGGACAAATGTGACCAATCTCCGCTTTCAGTACTTGGCATATATTGGGTATAAAAAAGTCGTAATTTCAAACTGCAAATACGTGCAGAGAGCCAGAGTTTGGCTCCAAAACATGGCTCAGGCCTCGATATTGTGATGTTTGGGATATTTTGAAAACTGCTGGGAGGTTTGAGACAAATGTAACCAAACGCTGCTTTCAGTACTTGGCATGTTGGGTATAAAAAAGTCCTTATTTCAAACTGCAAATACGTGCAGAGAGCCAGAATTTGGCTCCAAAATATGGCTCAGGCCTCGAAATTGGGATGTTTGGGATATTTTGAAAACTGCAGGGGGGATTGAGACAAATGTGACCAAACGCCGCTTTCAGTACTTGGCATATGTTGGGTATAAAAAAGTGGTAATTTCAAACTGCGAATACGTGCAGAGAGCAAAAATTTGGCTTCAAAATATGGCTCAGGCCTCAATATTGGGATATTTGGGATATTTCGAAAACTGCAGGTGAGTTTGTGCGAAATGTGACGCACTGCCGCTTTCAGGACTTGGCATATGTTGGGTATAATAAGTCGTAATTTCAAACAGCGAATACGTGCATAGAGCCAGAATTTGGCTCCAAAATAGGGCTCAGGCCTCGAAATTGGGATGTTTGAGATATTTTGAAAACTGCAGGGGGGTTTGGGACACATGTGACCAAACGCCGCTTTCGTTACTTGGCATATGTTGGGCATAAAAAAACCGTAATTTCAAACTGCGAATACGTGCAGAAAGCTAGAATTTGGCTCCAAAATATTGTTCAGGCCTCGAAATTGGGATATTTGGGATATTTCAAAAACTGCAGGGGAGTTTGTGTGAAATGTGACTCACTGCTGCTTTCAGGACTTGGCATATGTTGGGTATAATAAGTCGTAATTTCAAACAGCGAATAAGTGCATAGAGCCAGAATTTGGCTCCAAAATAGGGCTCAGGCCTCAAAATTGGGATGTTTGGGATATTTTGAAAACTGCAGGGAGGTTTGGGACAAATGTGACGAAACGCAGCTTTCAGTACCGGGCATATGTTGGGTATATAAATTCGTAACTAAAAACTGCGAATACGTGCAGAGAGCCAGAATTTGGCTCCAAAATATGGCTCATGCCTCGAAATTGGGATGTTTGGGATAATTCGAAAATTGCAGGGGAGTTTGTGCGAAATGTGACTCACTGCCGCTTTCAGGACTTGGCATATGTTGGGTATAATAAGTCGTAACTTCAAACAGCGAATACGTGCAAAGAGCCAGAATTTGGCTCCAAAATATGGATCAGGCCTCGAAATTGGGATGTTTGGGATATTTTGAAAACTGCAGGGAGGTTTGGGACAAATGTGACGAAACTCCGCTTTCAGTACTTGGCATATGTTTGGTATATAAATTCGTAATTTCAAACTGCGAATACGTTCAGAGAGCCAGAATTTGGCTCCAAAATATGGCTCAGGGCTCGAAATTGGGATGTTTGGGATATTTTGAAAACTGCAGGGGGGGTTTGGGACAAATGTGACCAATCTCCACTTTCAGTACTTGGCATATATTGGGTATAAAAAAGTCGTAATTTCAAACTGCAAATACGTGCAGAGAGCCAGAGTTTGGCTCCAAAATATGGCACAGGCCTCGAAATTGGGATGTTTGGGATATTTCGAAAACTGCAGGGGAGTTTGTGCAAAATGTGACTCACTGCTGCTTTCAGTACTTAGCATATGTTGGGTATAAAAATCGAACTATCAAACTGCGAATACGTGCAGAGAGCCAGAATTTGGCTCCAAAATATGGCTCAGGCCTCGAAATTGGGATATTTGGGATATTTCGAAAACTGCAGGGGAGTTTGTCCAAAATGTGACTCACTGCCGTTTTCAAGACTTGGCATATGTTGGGTATAAAATATCGTAATTTCAAACCGCGAATACGCGCATAGAGCCAGAATTTGGCTCCAAAATATGGCTCAGGCCTCGAAATTGGAATGTTTGGGATATTTTGAAAACTGCATGGGGGGTTTGGGACAAATGTGACCAAACGCCGCTTTCAGTACTTGGTATATGTTGGGTAAAAAAAAATCGTAATTTCAAACTGCGAATACGTGCAGAAAGCTAGAATTTGGCTCCAAAATATTGTTCAGGCCTCGAAATTGGGATATTTGGGATATTTCAAAAACTGCATTGGAGTTTGTGCGAAATGTGACTCACTGCCGTTTTCAAGACTTGGCATATGTTGGGTATAAAATATCGTAATTTCTAACCGCAAATACGTGCATAGAGCCAGAATTTGGCTCCAAAATATAGCCTAGGCCAAGAAATTGGGATGTTTGGGATATTTTGAAAACTGCAGGGGGGGTTTGGGACAAATGTGACCAAACGCCGCTTTCAGTACTTGGGATATGTTAGGTATAAAAAAGTCGTTATTTCAAACTGCGAATACGTGCAGAGAGCCAAAATTTGGCTCCAAAATATGGCTCATGCCTCGAAATTGGGATGTTTGGGATATTTTGAAAACTGCAGGGGGGGTTTGGGACAAATGTGACCAATCTCCGCTTTCAGTACTTGGCATATATTGGGTATAAAAAAGTCGTAATTTCAAACTGCAAATACGTGCAGAGAGCCAGAGTTTGGCTCCAAAACATGGCTCAGGCCTCAAAATTGGGATGTTTGGGATATTTCGAAAACTGCAGGGGAGTTTGTGCAAAATGTGACTCACTGCTGCTTTCAGTACTTGGCATATGTTGGGTAAAAAAATCGTAATATCAAACTGCGTATACGTGCAGAGAGCCAGAATTTGGCTCCAAAATATGGATCAGGCCTCGATATTGTGATGTTTGGGATATTTTGAAAACTGCTGGGTGGTTTGAGACAAATGTAACCAAACGCCGCTTTCAGTACTTGGCATGTTGGGTATAAAAAAGTCCTTATTTCAAACTGCAAATACTTGCAGAGAGCCAGAATTTGGCTCCAAAATATGGCTCAGGCCTCGAAATTGGGATATTTGGGATATTTTGAAAACTTCAGGGGGGATTGAGACAAATGTGACCAAACGCCGCTTTCAGTACTTGGCATATGTTGGGTATAAAAAAGTGGTAATTTCAAACTGCGAATACGTGCAGAAAGCTAGAATTTGGCTCCAAAATATTGTTCAGGCCTCGAAATTGGGATATTTGGGATATTTCAAAAACTGCAGGGGAGTTTGGGACAAATGTGATGAAACGCCGCTTTCAGTACTGGGCATATGTTGGGTATATAAATTCGTAACTTAAAACTGCGAATACGTGCAGAGAGCCAGAATTTGGCTCCAAAATATGGCTCATGCCTCGAAATTGGGATGTTTGGGATATTTCGAAAATTGCAGGGGAGTTTGTGCGAAATGTGACTCACTGCCGCTTTCAGGACTTGGCATATGTTGGGTATAAAATATCGTAACTTCAAACAGCGAATACGTGCAAAGAGCCAGAATTTGGCTCCAAAATATGGATCAGGCCTCGAAATTGGGATGTTTGGGATATTTTGAAAACTGCAGGGAGGTTTGGGACAAATGTGACGAAACTCCGCTTTCAGTACTTGGCATATGTTTGGTATATAAATTCGTAAATTCAAACTGCGAATACGTGCAGAGAGCCAGAATTTGGCTCCAAAATATGGCTCATGCCTCGAAATTGGGATATTGGGATATTTTGAAAACTGCAGTGAGGTTTGGGACAAATGTGACCAAATGACACTTTCAGTACTTGGCATATGTTGGGTATAAAAAGTCGTAATTTCAAACTTCGAATACGTGCAGAAAGCTAGAATTTGGCTCCAAAATATTGTTCAGGCCTCGAAATTGGGATATTTGGGATATTTCAAAAACTGCAGAGGAGTTTGGGACAAATGTGATGAAACGCCGCTTTCAGTACTGGGCATATGTTGGGTATATAAATTCGTAACTTAAAACTGCGAATACGTGCAGAGAGCCAGAATTTGGCTCCAAAATATGGCTCATGCCTCGAAATTGGGATGTTTGGGATATTTCGAAAATTGCAGGGGAGTTTGTGCGAAATGTGACTCACTGCCGCTTTCAGGACTTGGCATATGTTGGGTATAAAATATCGTAACTTCAAACAGCGAATACGTGCAAAGAGCCAGAATTTGGCTCCAAAATATGGATCAGGCCTCGAAATTGGGATGTTTGGGATATTTTGAAAACTGCAGGGAGGTTTGGGACAAATGTGACGAAACTCCGCTTTCAGTACTTGGCATATGTTTGGTATATAAATTCGTAAATTCAAACTGCGAATACGTGCAGAGAGCCAGAATTTGGCTCCAAAATATGGCTCATGCCTCGAAATTGGGATATTGGGATATTTTGAAAACTGCAGTGAGGTTTGGGACAAATGTGACCAAATGACACTTTCAGTACTTGGCATATGTTGGGTATAAAAAGTCGTAATTTCAAACTTCGAATACGTGCAGAGAGCCAGAATTTGGCTCCAAAATATGGCTCAGGCCTCAAAATTGAGATATTTGGGATATTTCGAAAACTGCGGTTGAGTTTGTGCGAAATGTGAATCACTGCCGCTTTCAGGTCTTAGCATATGTTGGGTATAAAATGTTGTAATTTCAAACCGCGAATACATGCATAGAGCCAGAATTTGGCTCCAAAATATGGCTCAGGCTTCGAAATTGGGTTATTTGGGATATTTCGAAAACTGCAGGGAGGTTTGGGAAAAATGTGACAAAACGCCGCTTTCAGTACTTGGTATATGTTGGGTATAAAAAATTCGTAATTTCAAACTGCGAATACGTGCAGAGAGCCAGAATTTGGCTCCAAAATATGGCTCATGCCTCGAAATTGGGATATTGGGATATTTTGAAAACTGCAGTGAGGTTTGGGACAAATGTGACCAAATGACACTTTCAGTACTTGGCATATGTTGGGTATAAAAAGTCGTAATTTCAAACTTCGAATACGTGCAGAGAGCCAGAATTTGGCTCCAAAATATGGCTCAGGCCTGAAAATTGAGATATTTGGGATATTTCGAAAACTGCGGTTGAGTTTGTGCGAAATGTGAATCACTGCCGCTTTCAGGTCTTAGCATATGTTGGGTATAAAAAGTCGTAATTTCAATCTGCGAATACGTGCATAGAGCCAGAACTTGGTTCCAAAGTATGGCTCAGGCCTCGAAATTGGGATGTTTGGGATATTTCGAAAACTGCAGGGGAGTTTGTGCAAAATGTGACTCACTGCTGCTTTCAGTACTTAGCATATGTTGGGTATAAAAATCGAACTATCAAACTGCGAATACGTGCAGAGAACCAGAATTTGGCTCCAAAATATGGCTCAGCAACCTGTCCTCTTAAAAAGAACGTCGCTTTTAGCCGTTTGCCCGTATGGCCGAATTTGGACGTAATTTGAAAATTAAAAAAAAAATAAATTAAATTTGGGATTTTTTTTTCAACAACAGTAAGTTAAGGGTCCTCTGATTGGTTAGGTGGGCAGGAAATTCTCATAAAGTTTCAAAACGGTATGAAAAACGTTAATGGAAAGGTACCTCTTTTCACCTTGCAGAGTCACCCGGACGACTCAAACAGAAAACGGCACAGAACGTCACTTTTGTGAGTCGATTTCCTTTCAAATTACGTCCAAATTTGGCCATTGCGCGCATACGGGCCAGGAGTGACGTTATTTTTAAGAGGACGGGTTGGGCTCAGGCCTCGATATTGTGATGTTTGGGATTATTTGAAAACTGCTGGGAGGTTTGGGACAAATGTAACAAAACGCCGCTTTCAGTACTTGGCATATGTTGGTTATAAAAAAGTCGTAATTTCAAACTGCGAATACGTGCAGAGAGCCAGAATTTGGCTCCAAAATACGGCTCAGGCCTCGAAATTGGGATATTTGGGATATTTCGAAAACTGCAGGGGAGTTTGTGCAAAATGTGACTAAGTGCCTCTTCCAGGACTTGCATATGTTGGGTATATTAAGTCGTAATTTTAAACCGCGAATACGTGCATAGAGCGAGTATTTGGCTCCAAAATATTGCTCAGGCCTCGAAATTGGGATGTTTGAGATATTTTGAAAACTGCAGGGGGGATTGAGACAAATGTGACCAAACGCCGCTTTCGGTACTTGGCATATGTTGGGTATAAAAAAGTCGTAATTTCAAACTGCGAATACGTGCAGAGAGCCAGAATTTGGCTCCAAAATATGGCACAGGCCTCGATATTGTGATGTTTGGGATATTTTGAAAACTGCTGGGAGGTTTGGGACAAATGTAACCAAACGCCGCTTTCAGTACTTGGCATATGTTGGTTAAAAAAAAGTCGTAATTTCAAACTGCAAATACGTGCAGAGAGCCAGAATTTGGCTCCAAAATATGGATCAGGCCTCGAAATTGGGATGTTTGGGATATTTTGAAAACTGCAGGGAGGTTTGGGACAAATGTGACGAAACTCCGCTTTCAGTACTTGGCATATGTTTGGTATATAAATTCGTAATTTCAAACTGCGAATACGTGTAGAGAGCCAGAATTTGGCTCCAAAATATGGCTCAGGCCTCGAAATTGGGATGTTTGGGATATTTTGAAAACTGCAGGGAGGTTTGGGACAAATGTGACGCAACGCCGCTTTTAGTACTTGGCATATGTTGGGTATATAAATTCGTAATTTCAAACTGCGAATACGTGCAGAGACAAAATTTTGCTCCAAAATATGGCTCATGCCTGGAAATTGGGATGTTTGGGATATTTTGAAAACTGCAAGGGGGGTTTGGGACAAATGTGACCAATCTCCGCTTTCAGTACTTGGCATATATTGGGTATAAAAAAGTCGTAATTTCAAACTGCAAATACGTGCAGAGAGCCAGAGTTTGGCTCCAAAATATGGCACAGGCCTCGAAATTGGGATGTTTGGGATATTTCGAAAACTGCAGGGGAGTTTGTGCAAAATGTGACTCACTGCTGCTTTCAGTACTTAGCATATGTTGGGTATAAAAATCGAACTATCAAACTGCGAATACGTGCAGACAGCCAGAATTTGGCTCCAAAATATGGCTCAGGCCTCGAAATTGGGATATTTGGGATATTTCGAAAACTGCAGGGGAGTTTGTGCGAAATGTGACTCACTGCCGTTTTCAAGACTTGGCATATGTTGGGTATAAAATGTCGTAATTTCAAACCGCGAATACGTGCATAGAGCCAGAATTTGGCTCCAAAATATGGCTCAGGCCTCGAAATTGGAATGTTTGGGATATTTTGAAAACTGCATGGGGGTTTGGGACAAATGTGACCAAACGCCGCTTTCAGTACTTGGTATATGTTGGGTAAAAAAAAATCGTAATTTCAAACTGCGAATACGTGCAGAAAGCTAGAATTTGGCTCCAAAATATTGTCCAGGCCTCGAAATTGGGATATTTGGGATATTTCAAAAACTGCATTGGAGTTTGTGCGAAATGTGACTCACTGCCGTTTTCAAGACTTGGCATATGTTGGGTATAAAATATCGTAATTTCAAACCGCGAATACATGCATAGAGCCAGAATTTGGCTCCAAAATATAGCCTAGGCCAAGAAATTGGGATGTTTGGGATATTTTGAAAACTGCAGGGAGGTTTGGGACAAATGTGACATAACACCGCTTTCAGTACTTGGCATATGTTGGGTATATAAATTCGTAATTTCAAACTGCGAATACGTGCAGAGAGCCAAAATTTGGCTCCAAAATATGGCTCATGCCTCGAAATTGGGATGTTTGGGATATTTTGAAAACTGCAGGGGGGGTTTGGGACAAATGTGACAAATCTCCGCTTTCAGTACTTGGCATATATTAGGTATAAAAAAGTCGTAATTTCAAACTGCAAATACGTGCAGAGAGCCAGAGTTTGGCTCCAAAACATGGCTCAGGCCTCGAAATTGGTATGTTTGGGATATTTCGAAAACTGCAGGGGAGTTTGTGCAAAATGTGACTCACTGCTGCTTTCAGTACTTGGCATATGTTGGGTATAAAAATCGTAATATCAAACTGCGTATACGTGCAAAGAGCCAGAATTTGGCTCCAAAATATGGATTAGGCCTCTATATTGTGATGTTTGGGATATTTTGAAAACTGCTGGGAGGTTTGAGACAAATGTAACCAAACGCCGCTTTCAGTACTTGGCATGTTGGGTATAAAAAAGTCCTTATTTTAAACTGCAAATACGTGCAGAGAGCCAGAATTTGGCTCCAAAATATGGCTCAGGCCTCGAAATTGGGATATTTCGAAAACTGCAGGGGAGTTTGTGCAAAATGTGACTCACTGCTGCTTTCAGTGCTTGGCATATGTTGGGTATAAAAATCGTAATATCAAACTGCGTATACGTGCAGAGAGCCAGAATTTGGCTCCAAAATATGGATCAGGCCTCGATATTGTGATGTTTGGGATATTTTGAAAACTGCTGGGTGGTTTGAGACAAATGTAACCAAACGCCGCTTTCAGTACTTGGCATGTTGGGTATAAAAAGTCCTTATTTCAAACTGCAAATACGTGCAGAGAGCCAGAATTTGGCTCCAAAATATGGCTCAGGCCTCGAAATTGGGATATTTGGGATATTTTGAAAACTTCAGGGGGGATTGAGACAAATGTGACCAAACGCCGCTTTAGGTACTTGGCATATGTTGGGTATAAAAAAGTGGTAATTTCAAACTGCGAATACGTGCAGAAAGCTAGAATTTGGCTCCAAAATATTGTTCAGGCCTCGAAATTGGGATATTTGGGATATTTCGAAAACTGGAGGGGAGTTTGTGTGAAATGTGACTCACTGCCGCTTTCAGGACTTAGCATATGTTGGGTATAAAAAGTCGTAATTTCAATCTGCAAATACGTGCATAGAGCCAGAACTTGGTTCCAAAGTATGGCTCAGGCCTCGAAATTGGGATGTTTGGGATATTTTGAAAACTGCAGGGAGGTTTGGGACAAATGTGACGAAACGCCGCTTTCAGTACTTGGCATATGTTGGGTATATAAATTCGTAATTTCAAACTGCGAATATGTGCAGAGAGTCAAAATTTGGCTCCAAAATATGGCTCATGCCTGGAAATTGGGATGTTTGGGATATTTAAAAACTGCAGGGGGGGTTTGGGACAAATGTGACCAATCTCCGCTTTCAGTACTTGGCATATATTGGGTATAAAAAAGTCGTAATTTCAAACTGCATATACGTGCAGAGAGCCAGAGTTTGGCTCCAAAATATGGCACAGGCCTCGAAATTGGGATGTTTGGGATATTTCGAAAACTGCAGGGGAGTTTGTGCAAAATGTGACTCACTGCTGCTTTCAGTACTTAGCATATGTTGGGTATAAAAATCGAACTATCAAACTGCGAATACGTGCAGAGAGCCAGAATTTGGCTCCAAAATATGGCTCAGCAACCTGTCCTCTTAAAAAGAACGTCGCTTTTAGCCGTTTGCCCGTATGGCCGAATTTGGACGTAATTTGAAAATGAAAAAAAAATTAAATTAAATTTGGGATTTTTTTTTTCAACAACAGTAAGTTAAGGGTCCTCTGATAGGTTAGGTGGGCAGGAAATTCTCATAAAGTTTCAAAACGGTATGAAAAACGTTAATGGAAAGTTGCCTCTTTTCACCTTGCAGAGTCACCCGGACGACTCAAACAGAAAACGGCACAGAACGTCACTTTTGTGAGTCGATTTCCTTTCAAATTACGTCCAAATTTGGCCATTGCGTGCATACGGGCCAAGAGTGACGTTATTTTTAAGAGGACGGGTTGGGCTCAGGCCTCGATATTGTGATGTTTGGGATTATTTGAAAACTGCTGGGAGGTTTGGGACAAATGTAACAAAACGCCGCTTTCAGTACTTGGCATATGTTGGTTATAAAAAAGTCGTAATTTCAAACTGCGAATACGTGCAGAGAGCCAGAATTTGGCTCCAAAATACGGCTCAGGCCTCGAAACTGGGATATTTGGGATATTTCGAAAACTGCAGGGGAGTTTGTGCAAAATGTGACTAAGTGCCTCTTCCAGGACTTGGCATATGTTGGGTATAATAAGTCGTAATTTTAAACCGCGAATACGTGCATAGAGCCAGTATTTGGCTCCAAAATATTGCTCAGGCCTCGAAATTGGGATGTTTGAGATATTTTGAAAACTGCAGGGGGGATTGAGACAAATGTGACCAAACGCCGCTTTCGGTACTTGGCATATGTTGGGTATAAAAAAGTCGTAATTTCAAACTGCGAATACGTGCAAAGAGCCAGAATTTGGCTCCAAAATATGGCACAGGCCTCGATATTGTGATGTTTGGGATATTTTGAAAACTGCTGGGAGGTTTGGGACAAATGTAACCAAACGCCGCTTTCAGTACTTGGCATATGTTGGTTAAAAAAAAGTCGTAATTTCAAACTGCAAATACGTGCAGAGAGCCAGAATTTGGCTCCAAAATATGGCTCAGGCCTCGAAATTGGGATGTTTGGGATATTTTGAAAACTGCAGGGGGGATTGAGAGAAATGTGACCAAACGCCGCTTTCAGTACTTGGCATATGTTGGGTATAAAAAAGTCGATATTTTAAACTGCGAGTACGTGCAGAGAGCCAGAATTTGGCTCCAAAATATGGCTCAGGCCTCGAAATTGGGATATTTGGGATATTTCGAAAACTGCAGGGGAGTTTGTGCGGAATGTGACTCACTGCCGTTTTCAAGACTTGGCATATGTTGGGTATAAAATGTCATAATTTCAAACCGCGAATACGTGCATAGAGCCAGAATTTGGCTCCAAAATATGGCTCAGGCCTCGAAATTGGAATGTTTGGGATATTTTGAAAACTGCATGGGGGGTTTGGGACAAATGTGACCAAACGCCGCTTTCAGTACTTGGTATATGTTGGATAAAAAAAAATCGTAATTTCAAACTGCGAATACGTGCAGAAAGCTAGAATTTGGCTCCAAAATATTGTTCAGGCCTCGAAATTGGGATATTTGGGATATTTCAAAAACTGCATGGGAGTTTGTGCGAAATGTGACTCATTGCCGTTTTCAAGACTTGGCATATGTTGGGTATAAAATATCGTAATTTCAAACCGCGAATACGTGCATAGAGCCAGTATTTGGCTCCAAAATATGGCTCAGGCCAAGAAATTGGGATGTTTGGGATATTTGGAAAACTGCAGGGAGGTTTGCGACAAATGTGACGTAACGCCGCTTTCAGTACTTGGCATATGTTGGGTATATAAATTCGTAATTTCAAACTGCGAATACGTGCAGAGAGCCAAAATTTGGCTCCAAAATATGGCTCATGCCTCGAAATTGGGATGTTTGGGATATTTTGAAAACTGCACGGAGGGTTTGGGACAAATGTGACCAATCTCCGCTTTCAGTACTTGGCATATATTGGGTATAAAAAAGTCGTAATTTCAAACTGCAAATACATGCAGAGAGCTAGAGTTTGGCTCCAAAATATGGCACAGGCCTCGAAATTGGGATGTTTGGGATATTTCGAAAACTGCAGGGGAGTTTGTGCAAAATGTGACTCACTGCTGCTTTCAGTACTTGGCATATGTTGGGTATAAAAATCGTAATATCAAACTGCGAATACGTGCAGAGAGCCAGAATTTGGCTCCAAAATATGGCTCAGGCCTCGATATTGTGATGTTTGGGATATTTTGAAAACTGCTGGGAGGTTTGAGACAAATGTAACCAAACACCGCTTTCAGTACTAGGCATATGTTGTGTATAAAAAAGTGGTAATTTCAAACTGCGAATACGTGCAGAGAGCAAAAATTTGGCTTCAAAATATGGCTCAGGCCTCAAAATTGGGATATTTGGGATATTTCGAAAACTGCAGGTGAGTTTGTGCGAAATGTGACGCACTGCCGCTTTCAGGACTTGGCATATGTTGGGTATAATAAGTCGTAATTTAAAACCGCGAGTACGTGCATAGAGCCAGTATTTGGCTCCAAAATATTGCTCAGGCCTCGAAATTGGGATGTTTGAGATATTTTGAAAACTGCAGGGGGGGTTTGGGACAAATGTGACCAAACGCCGCTTTCGGTACTAGGCATATGTTGGGTATATAAATTCGTAACTTCAAACTGCAAATACGTGCAGAGAGCCAGAATTTGGCTCCAAAATATGGCTCATGCCTCGAAATTAGGATGTTTGGGATATTTCGAAAATTACAGGGGAGTTTGTGCGAAATGTGACTCACTGCCGCTTTCCGGACTTGGCATATGTTGGGTATAAAATATCGTAACTTCAAACAGCGAATACGTGCAAAGAGCCAGAATTTGGCTCCAAAATATCGATCAGGCCTCGAAATTGGGATGTTTGGGATATTTTGAAAACTGCAGGGAGGTTTGGGACAAATGTGACGAAACGCCGCTTTCAGTACTTGGCATATGTTTGGTATATAAATTCGTAATTTCAAACTGCGAATACGTGCAGAGAGCCAAAATTTGGCTCCAAAATATGGCTCATGCCTCGAAATTGGGATGTTTGGGTTATTTTGAAAACTGCAGGGGGGGTTTGGGACAAATGTGACCAATCTCCGCTTTCAGTACTTGGTATATATTGGGTATAAAAAAGTCGTAATTTCAAACTGCAAATACGTGCAGAGAGCCAGAGTTTGGCTCCAAAACATGGCTCAGGCCTCGAAATTGGTATGTTTGGGATATTTCGAAAAGTGCAGGGGAGTTTGTGCAAAATGTGACTCACTGCTGCTTTCAGTACTTGGTTATGTTGGGTATAAAAATCGTAATATCAAACTGCGTATACGTGCAAAGAGCCAGAATTTGGCTCCAAAATATGGATTAGGCCTCGATATTGTGATGTTTGGGATATTTTGAAAACTGCTGGGAGGTTTGAGACAAATGTAACCAAACGCCGCTTTCAGTACTTGGCATGTTGGGTATAAAAAAGTCCTTATTTCAAACTGCAAATACGTGCAGAGAGCCAGAATTTGGCTCCAAAATATGGCTCAGGCCTCGAAATTGGGATATTTCGAAAACTGCAGGGGAGTTTGTGCAAAATGTGACTCACTGCTGCTTTCAGTGCTTGGCATATGTTGGGTATAAAAATCGTAATATCAAACTGCGTATACGTGCAGAGAGCCAGAATTTGGCTCCAAAATATGGATCAGGCCTCGATATTGTGATGTTTGGGATATTTTGAAAACTGCTGGGTGGTTTGAGACAAATGTAACCAAACGCCGCTTTCAGTACTTGGCATGTTGGGTATAAAAAGTCCTTATTTCAAACTGCAAATACGTGCAGAGAGCCAGAATTTGGCTCCAAAATATGGCTCAGGCCTCGAAATTGGGATATTTGGGATATTTTGAAAACTTCAGGGGGGATTGAGACAAATGTGACCAAACGCCGCTTTAGGTACTTGGCATATGTTGGGTATAAAAAAGTGGTAATTTCAAACTGCGAATACGTGCAGAAAGCTAGAATTTGGCTCCAAAATATTGATCAGGCCTCGAAATTGGGATATTTGGGATATTTCGAAAACTGCAGGGGAGTTTGTGTGAAATGTGACTCACTGACGCTTTCAGGACTTGGCATATGTTGGGTATATTAAGTCGTAATTTCAAACAGCGAATACGTGCATAGAGCCAGAATTTGGCTCCAAAATAGGGCTCATGCCTCGAAATTGGGATGTTTGAGATATTTCGAAAATTGCAGGGGAGTTTGTGCGAAATGTGACTCACTGCCGCTTTCAGGACTTGGCATATGTTGGGTATAAAATATCGTAACTTCAAACAGCGAATACGTGCAAAGAGCCAGAATTTGGCTCCAAAATATGGATCAGGCCTCGAAATTGGGATATTGGGATATTTTGAAAACTGCAGTGAGGTTTGGGACAAATGTGACCAAATGACACTTTCAGTACTTGGCATTTGTTGGGTATAAAAAGTCGTAATTTCAAACTTCGAATACGTGCAGAGAGCCAGAATTTGGCTCCAAAATATGGCTCAGGCCTCAAAATTGAGATATTTGGGATATTTCGAAAACTGCGGTTGAGTTTGTGCGAAATGTGAATCACTGCCGCTTTCAGGTCTTAGCATATGTTGGGTATAAAATGTTGTAATTTCAAACCTCGAATACATGCACAGAGCCAGAATTTGGCTCCAAAATATGGCTCAGGCTTCGAAATTATGATATTTGGGATATTTCGAAAACTGCAGGGAGGTTTGGGAAAAATGTGACGAAACGCCGCTTTCAGTACTTGGTATATGTTGGGTATAAAAAAGTTGTAATTTCAAACTGCGAATACGTGCAGAGAGCCAGAACTTGGCTCCAAAATACGGCTCAGGCCTCGAAATTGGGATATTTGGGATATTTCGAAAACTGGAGGGGAGTTTGTGCAAAATGTGACTAACTGCCGCTTTCAGGACTTAGCATATGTTGGGTATAAAAAGTCGTAATTTCAATCTGCGAATACGTGCATAGAGCCAGAACATGGTTCCAAAGTATGGCTCAGGCCTCGAAATTGGGATGTTTGAGATATTTTGAAAACTGCAGGGAGGTTTGGGACAAATGTGACGAAACGCCGCTTTCAGTACTTGGCATATGTTGGGTATATAAATTCGTAATTTCAAACTGCGAATATGTGCAGAGAGTCAAAATTTGGCTCCAAAATATGGCTCATGCCTGGAAATTGGGATGTTTGGGATATTTAAAAACTGCAGGGAGGGTTTGGGACAAATGTGACCAATCTCCGCTTTCAGTACTTGGCATATATTGGGTATAAAAAAGTCGTAATTTCAAACTGCATATACGTGCAGAGAGCCAGAGTTTGGCTCCAAAATATGGCACAGGCCTCGAAATTGGGATGTTTGGGATATTTCGAAAACTGCAGGGGAGTTTGTGCAAAATGTGACTCACTGCTGCTTTCAGTACTTAGCATATGTTGGGTATAAAAATCGGACTATCAAACTGCGAATACGTGCAGAGAGCCAGAATTTGGCTCCAAAATATGGCTCAGCAACCTGTCCTCTTAAAAAGAACGTCGCTTTTAGCCGTTTGCCCGTATGGCCGAATTTGGACGTAATTTGAAAATGAAAAAAAAAATAAATTAAATTTGGGATTTTTTTTTTCAACAACAGTAAGTTAAGGGTCCTCTGATAGGTTAGGTGGGCAGGAAATTCTCATAAAGTTTCAAAACGGTATGAAAAACGTTAATGGAAAGTTGCCTCTTTTCACCTTGCAGAGTCACCCGGACGACTCAAACAGAAAACGGCACAGAACGTCACTTTTGTGAGTCGATTTCCTTTCAAATTACGTCCAAATTTGGCCATTGCGCGCGTACGGGCCAAGAGTGACGTTATTTTTAAGAGGACGGGTTGGGCTCAGGCCTCGATATTGTGATGTTTGGGATTATTTGAAAACTGCTGGGAGGTTTGGGACAAATGTAACAAAACGCCGCTTTCAGTACTTGGCATATGTTGGTTATAAAAAAGTCGTAATTTCAAACTGCGAATACGTGCAGAGAGCCAGATTTTGGCTCCAAAATACGGCTCAGGTCTCGAAATTGGGATATTTGGGATATTTCGAAAACTGCAGGGGAGTTTGTGCAAAATGTGACTAAGTGCCTCTTCCAGGACTTGGCATATGTTGGGTATAATAAGTCGTAATTTTGAACCGCGAATACGTGCATAGAGCCAGTATTTGATTCCAAAATATTGCTCAGGCCTCGAAATTGGGATGTTTGAGATATTTTGAAAACTGCAGGGGGGATTGAGACAAATGTGACCAAACGCCGCTTTCGGTACTTGGCATATGTTGGGTATAAAAAAGTCGTAATTTCAAACTGCGAATACGTGCAGAGAGCCAGAATTTGGCTCCAAAATATGGCACAGGCCTCGATATTGTGATGTTTGGGATATTTTGAAAACTGCTGGGAGGTTTGGGACAAATGTAACCAAACGCCGCTTTCAGTACTTGGCATATGTTGGTTAAAAAAAAGTCGTAATTTCAAACTGCAAATACGTGCAGAGAGCCATAATTTGGCTCCAAAATATGGCTCAGGCCTCGAAATTGGGATGTTTGGGATATTTTGAAAACTGCAGGGGGGATTGAGAGAAATGTGACCAAACGCCGCTTTCAGTACTTGGCATATGTTGGGTATAAAAAAGTCGATATTTAAAACTGCGAGTACGTGCAGAGAGCCAGAATTTGGCTCCAAAATATGGCTCAGGCCTCGAAATTGGGATATTTGGGCTATTTCGAAAACTGCAGGGGAGTTTGGGACAAATGTGACCAAACGCCGCTTTCAGTACTTGGTATATGTTGGGTAAAAAAAAATCGTAATTTCAAACTGCGAATACGTGCAGAAAGCTAGAATTTGGCTCCAAAATATTGCTCAGGCCTCGAAATTGGGATATTTGGGATATTTCAAAAACTGCATGTGAGTTTGTGCAAAATGTGACTCACTGCCGTTTTCAAGACTTGGCATATGTTGGGTATAAAATATCGTAATTTCAAACCGCGAATACGTGCATAGAGCCAGTATTTGGCTCCAAAATATGGCTCAGTCCCAGAAATTGGGATGTTTGGGATATTTGGAAAACTGCAGGGAGGTTTGGGACAAATGTGACGTAACGCCGCTTTCAGTACTTGGCATATATTGGGTATAAAAAAGTCGTAATTTCAAACTGCAAATACATGCAGAGAGCTAGAGTTTGGCTCCAAAATATGGCACAGGCCTCGAAATTGGGATGTTTGGGATATTTCGAAAACTGCAGGGGAGTTTGTGCAAAATGTGACTCACTGCTGCTTTCAGTACTTGGCATATGTTGGGTATAAAAATCGTAATATCAAACTGCGAATACGTGCAGAGAGCCAGAATTTGGCTCCAAAATATGGCTCAGGCCTCGATATTGTGATGTTTGGGATATTTTGAAAACTGCTGGGAGGTTTGAGACAAATGTAACCAAACACCGCTTTCAGTACTTGGCATATGTTGTGTATAAAAAAGTGGTAATTTCAAACTGCGAATACGTGCAGAGAGCAAAAATTTGGCTTCAAAATATGGCTCAGGCCTCAAAATTGGGATATTTAGGATATTTCGAAAACTGCAGGTGAGTTTGTGCGAAATGTGACGCACTGCCGCTTTCAGGACTTGGCATATGTTGGGTATAATAAGTCGTAATTTAAAACCGCGAGTACGTGCATAGAGCCAGTATTTGGCTCCAAAATATTGCTCAGGCCTCGAAATTGGGATGTTTGAGATATTTTGAAAACTGCAGGGGGGGGTTTGGGACAAATGTGACCAAACGCCGCTTTCGGTACTAGGCATATGTTGGGTATATAAATTCGTAACTTCAAACTGCGAATACGTGCAGAGAGCCAGAATTTGGCTCCAAAATATGGCTCATGCCTCGAAATTAGGATGTTTGGGATATTTCGAAAATTACAGGGGAGTTTGTGCGAAATGTGACTCACTGCCGCTTTCCGGACTTGGCATATGTTGGGTATAAAATATCGTAACTTCAAACAGCGAATACATGCAAAGAGCCAGAATTTGGCTCCAAAATATCGAACAGGCCTCGAAATTGGGCTGTTTGGGATATTTTGAAAACTGCAGGGAGGTTTGGGACAAATGTGACGAAACGCCGCTTTCAGTACTTGGCATATGTTTGGTATATAAATTCGTAATTTCAAACTGCGAATACGTGCAGAGAGCCAGAATTTGGCTCCAAAATATGGCTCAGGCCTCGAAATTGGGATGTTTTGATATTTTGAAAACTGCAGGGAGGTTTGGGACAAATGTGACGAAACGCCGCTTTTAGTACTTGGCATATGTTGAGTATATAAATTCGTAATTTCAAACTGCGAATACGTGCAGAGTCAAAATTTGGCTCCAAAATATGGCTCATGCCTGGAAATTGGGATGTTTGGGATATTTTGAAAACTGCAAGGGGGGTTTGGGACAAATGTGACCAATCTCCGCTTTCAGTACTTGGCATATATTGGGTATAAAAAAGTCGTAATTTCAAACTGCAAATACGTGCAGAGAGCCAGAGTTTGGCTCCAAAATATGGCACAGGCCTCGAAATTGGGATATTTGGGATATTTCGAAAACTGCAGGGGAGTTTGTGCGAAATGTGACTCACTGCCGTTTTCAAGACTTGGCATATGTTGGGTATAAAATGTCGTAATTTCAAACCGCGAATACGTGCATAGAGCCAGAATTTGGCTCCAAAATATGGCTCAGGCCTCGAAATTGGAATGTTTGGGATATTTTGAAAACTGCATGGGGGGTTTGGGACAAATGTGACCAAATGCCGCTTTCAGTCTCTGGTATATGTTGGGTAAAAAAAAATCGTAATTTCAAACTGCGAATACGTGCAGAAAACTAGAATTTGGCTCCAAAATATTGTTCAGGCCTCGAAATTGGGATATTTGGGATATTTCAAAAACTGCATTGGAGTTTGTGCGAAATGTGACTCACTGCCGTTTTCAAGACTTGGCATATGTTGGGTATAAAATATCGTAATTTCAAACCGCGAATACGTGCATAGAGCCAGAATTTGGCTCCAAAATATAGCGTAGGCCAAGAAATTGGGATGTTTGGGATATTTTGAAAACTGCAGGGAGGTTTGGGACAAATGTGACGTAACGCCGCTTTCAGTACTTGGCATATGTTGGGTATATAAATTCGTAATTTCAAACTGCGAATACGTGCAGAGAGCATAAATTTGGCTCCAAAATATGGCTCATGCCTCGAAATTGGGATGTTTGGGATATTTTGAAAACTGCAGGGGGGGTTTGGGACAAATGTGACCAATCTCTGCTTTCAGTACTTGGCATATATTGGGTATAAAAAAGTCGTAATTTCAAACTGCAAATACGTGCAGAGAGCCAGAGTTTGGCTCCAAAGTATGGCTCAGGCCTCGAAATTGGGATGTTTGGGATATTTCGAAAACTGCAGGGGAGTTTGTGCAAAATGTGACTCACTGCTGCTTTCAGTACTTAGCATATGTTGGGTATAAAAATCGAACTATCAAACTGCGAATACGTGCAGAGAGCCAGAATTTGGCTCCAAAATATGGCTCAGCAACCTGTCCTCTTAAAAAGAACGTCGCTTTTAGCCGTTTGCCCGTATGGCCGAATTTGGACGTAATTTGAAAATGAAAAAAAAATTAAATTAAATTTGGGATTTTTTTTTCAACAACAGTAAGTTAAGGGTCCTCTGATTGGTTAGGTGGGCAGGAAATTCTCATAAAGTTTCAAAACGGTATGAAAAACGTTAATGGAAAGTTGCCTCTTTTCACCTTGCAGAGTCACCCGGACGACTCAAACAGAAAACGGCACAGAACGTCACTTTTGTGAGTCGATTTCCTTTCAAATTACGTCCAAATTTGGCCATTGCGCGCATACGGGCCAGGAGTGACGTTATTTTTAAGAGGACGGGTTGGGCTCAGGCCTCGATATTGTGATGTTTGGGATTATTTGAAAACTGCTGGGAGGTTTGGGACATTGTAACAAAACGCCGCTTTCAGTACTTGGCATATGTTGGTTATAAAAAAGTCGTAATTTCAAACTGCGAATACGTGCAGAGAGCCAGAATTTGGCTCCAAAATACGGCTCAGGCCTCGAAATTGGGATATTTGGGATATTTCGAAAACTGCAGGGAGTTTGTGCAAAATGTGACTAAGTGCCTCTTCCAGGACTTGGCATATGTTGGGTATAATAAGTCGTAATTTTAAACCGCGAATACGTGCATAGAGCGAGTATTTGGCTCCAAAATATTGCTCAGGCCTCGAAATTGGGATGTTTGAGATATTTTGAAAACTGCAGGGGGGATTGAGACAAATGTGACCAAACGCCGCTTTCGGTACTTGGCATATGTTGGGTATAAAAAAGTCGTAATTTCAAACTGCGAATACGTGCAGAGAGCCAGAATTTGGCTCCAAAATATGGCACAGGCCTCGATATTGTGATGTTTGGGATATTTTGAAAACTGCTGGGAGGTTTGGGACAAATGTGACCAATCTCCGCTTTCAGTACTTGGCATATATTGGGTATAAAAAAGTCGTAATTTCAAACTGCAAATACGTGCAGAGAGCCAGAGTTTGGCTCCAAAACATGGCTCAGGCCTAAAAATTGGGATGTTTGGGATATTTCGAAAACTGCAGGGGAGTTTGTGCAAAATGTGACTCACTGCTGCTTTCAGTACTTGGCATATGTTGGGTATAAAAATCGTAATATCAAACTGCGTATACGTGCAGAGAGCCAGAATTTGGCTCCAAAATATGGATCAGGCCTCGATATTGTGATGTTTGGGATATTTTGAAAACTGCTGGGTGGTTTGAGACAAATGTAACCAAACGCCGCTTTCAGTACTTGGCATGTTGGGTATAAAAAAGTCCTTATTTCAAACTGCAAATACGTGCAGAGAGCCAGAATTTGGCTCCAAAATATGGCTCAGGCCTCGAAATTGGGATATTTGGGATATTTTGAAAACTGCAGGGGAGTTTTTGTGAAATGTGACTCACTGCCGCTTTCAGGACTTGGCATATGTTGGGTATAATAAGTCGTAATTTCAAACAGCGAATACGTGCATAGAGCCAGAATTTGGCTCCAAAATAGGGCTCCGGCCTCAAAATTGGGATGTTTGGGATATTTTGAAAACTGCAGGGAGGTTTGGGACAAATGTGACGAAACGCCGCTTTCAGTACTGGGCATATGTTGGGTATATAAATTCGTAACTTAAAACTGCGAATACGTGCAGAGAGCCAGAATTTGGCTCCAAAATATGGCTCATGCCTCGAAATTGGGATGTTTGGGATATTTCGAAAATTGCAGGGGAGTTTGTGCGAAATGTGACTCAATGCCGCTTTCAGGACTTGGCATATGTTGGGTATAAAATATCGTAACTTCAAACAGCGAATACGTGCAAAGAGCCAGAATTTGGCTCCAAAATATGGATCAGGCCTCGAAATTGGGATGTTTGGGATATTTTGAAAACTGCAGGGAGGTTTGGGACAAATGTGACGAAACTCCGCTTTCAGTACTTGGCATATGTTTGGTATATAAATTCGTAATTTCAAACTGCGAATACGTGCAGAGAGCCAGAATTTGGCTCCAAAATATGGCTCATGCCTCGAAATTGGGATATTGGGATATTTTGAAAACTGCAGTGAGGTTTGGGACAAATGTGACCAAATGACACTTTCAGTACTTGGCATATGTTGGGTATAAAAAGTCGTAATTTCAAACTTCGAATACGTGCAGAGAGCCAGAATTTGGCTCCAAAATATGGCTCAGGCCTCAAAATTGAGATATTTGGGATATTTCGAAAACTGCGGTTGAGTTTGTGCGAAATGTGAATCACTGCCGCTTTCAGGTCTTAGCATATGTTGGGTATAAAATGTTGTAATTTCAAACCGCGAATACATGCATAGAGCCAGAATTTGGCTCCAAAATATGGCTCAGGCTTCGAAATGTGGATATTTGGGATATTTCGAAAACTGCAGGGAGGTTTGGGAAAAATGTGACGAAACGCCGCTTTCAGTACTTGGTATATGTTGGGTATAAAAAATTCGTAATTTCAAACTGCGAATACGTGCAGAGAGCCAGAATTTGGCTCCAAAATATGGCTCATGCCTCGAAATTGGGATATTGGGATATTTTGAAAACTGCAGTGAGGTTTGGGACAAATGTGACCAAATGACACTTTCAGTACTTGGCATATGTTGGGTATAAAAAGTCGTAATTTCAAACTTCGAATACGTGCAGAGAGCCAGAATTTGGCTCCAAAATATGGCTCAGGCCTCAAAATTGAGATATTTGGGATATTTCGAAAACTGCGGTTGAGTTTGTGCGAAATGTGAATCACTGCCGCTTTCAGGTCTTAGCATATGTTGGGTATAAAAAGTCGTAATTTCAATCTGCGAATACGTGCATAGAGCCAGAACTTGGTTCCAAAGTATGGCTCAGGCCTCGAAATTGGGATGTTTGGGATATTTCGAAAACTGCAGGGGAGTTTGTGCAAAATGTGACTCACTGCTGCTTTCAGTACTTAGCATATGTTGGGTATAAAAATCGAACTATCAAACTGCGAATACGTGCAGAGAGCCAGAATTTGGCTCCAAAATATGGCTCATCAACCTGTCCTCTTAAAAAGAACGTCGCTTTTAGCCGTTTGCCCGTATGGCCGAATTTGGACGTAATTTGAAAATGAAAAAAAAATTAAATTAAATTTGGGATTTTTTTTTCAACAACAGTAAGTTAAGGGTCCTCTGATTGGTTAGGTGGGCAGGAAATTCTCATAAAGTTTCAAAACGGTATGAAAAACGTTAATGGAAAGTTGCCTCTTTTCACCTTGCACAGTCACCCGGACGACTCAAACAGAAAACGGCACAGAACGTCACTTTTGTGAGTCGATTTCCTTTCAAATTACGTCCAAATTTGGCCATTGCGCGCATACGGGCCAAGAGTGACGTTATTTTTAAGAGGACGGGTTGGGCTCAGGCCTCGATATTGTGATGTTTGGGATTATTTGAAAACTGCTGGGAGGTTTGGGACAAATGTAACAAAACGCCGCTTTCAGTACTTGGCATATGTTGGTTATAAAAAAGTCGTAATTTCAAACTGCGAATACGTGCAGAGAGCCAGAATTTGGCTCCAAAATACGGCTCAGGCCTCGAAATTGGGATATTTGGGATATTTCGAAAACTGCAGGGGAGTTTGTGCAAAATGTGACTAAGTGCCTCTTCCAGGACTTGGCATATGTTGGGTATAATAAGTCGTAATTTTAAACCGCGAATACGTGCATAGAGCGAGTATTTGGCTCCAAAATATTGCTCAGGCCTCGAAATTGGGATGTTTGAGATATTTTGAAAACTGCAGGGGGGATTGAGACAAATGTGACCAAACGCCGCTTTCGGTACTTGGCATATGTTGGGTATAAAAAAGTCGTAATTTCAAACTGCGAATACGTGCAGAGAGCCAGAATTTGGCTCCAAAATATGACACAGGCCTCGATATTGTGATGTTTGGGATATTTTGAAAACTGCTGGGAGGTTTGGGACAAATGTAACCAAACGCCGCTTTCAGTACTTGGCATATGTTGGTTAAAAAAAAGTCGTAATTTCAAACTGCAAATACGTGCAGAGAGCCAGAATTTGGCTCCAAAATATGGATCAGGCCTCGAAATTGGGATGTTTGGGATATTTTGAAAACTGCAGGGAGGTTTGGGACAAATGTGACGAAACTCCGCTTTCAGTACTTGGCATATGTTTGGTATATAAATTCGTAATTTCAAACTGCGAATACGTGCAGAGAGCCAGAATTTGGCTCCAAAATATGGCTCAGGCCTCGAAATTGGGATGTTTGGGATATTTTGAAAACTGCAGGGAGGTTTGGGACAAATGTGACGCAACGCCGCTTTTAGTACTTGGCATATGTTGGGTATATAAATTCGTAATTTCAAACTGCGAATACGTGCAGAGTCAAAATTTGGCTCCAAAATATGGCTCATGCCTGGAAATTGGGATGTTTGGGATATTTTGAAAACTGCAAGGGGGGTTTGGGACAAATGTGACCAATCTCCGCTTTCAGTACTTGGCATATATTGGGTATAAAAAAGTCGTAATTTCAAACTGCAAATACGTGCAGAGAGCCAGAGCTTGGCTCCAAAATATGGCACAGGCCTCGAAATTGGGATGTTTGGGATATTTCGAAAACTGAAGGGGAGTTTGTGCAAAATGTGACTCACTGCTGCTTTCAGTACTTAGCATATGTTGGGTATAAAAATCGAACTATCAAACTGCGAATACGTGCAGACAGCCAGAATTTGGCTCCAAAATATGGCTCAGGCCTCGAAATTGGGATATTTGGGATATTTCGAAAACTGCAGGGGAGTTTGTGCGAAATGTGACTCACTGCCGTTTTCAAGACTTGGCATATGTTGGGTATAAAATGTCGTAATTTCAAACCGCGAATACGTGCATAGAGCCAGAATTTGGCTCCAAAATATGGCTCAGGCCTCGAAATTGGAATGTTTGGGATATTTTGAAAACTGCATGGGGGGTTTGGGACAAATGTGACCAAACGCCGCTTTCAGTACTTGGTATATGTTGGGTAAAAAAAAATCGTAATTTCAAACTGCGAATACGTGCAGAAAGCTAGAATTTGGCTCCAAAATATTGTCCAGGCCTCGAAATTGGGATATTTGGGATATTTCAAAAACTGCATTGGAGTTTGTGCGAAATGTGACTCACTGCCGTTTTCAAGACTTGGCATATGTTGGGTATAAAATATCGTAATTTCAAACCGTGAATACGTGCATAGAGCCAGAATTTGGCTCCAAAATATAGCCTAGGCCAAGAAATTGGGATGTTTGGGATATTTTGAAAACTGCAGGGAGGTTTGGGACAAATGTGACATAACACCGCTTTCAGTACTTGGCATATGTTGGGTATATAAATTCGTAATTTCAAACTGCGAATACGTGCAGAGAGCCAAAATTTGGCTCCAAAATATGGCTCATGCCTCGAAATTGGGATGTTTGGGATATTTTGAAAACTGCAGGGGGGGGGGGGGTTTGGGACAAATGTGACAAATCTCCGCTTTCAGTACTTGGCATATATTGGGTATAAAAAAGTCGTAATTTCAAACTGCAAATACGTGCAGAGAGCCAGAGTTTGGCTCCAAAACATGGCTCAGGCCTCGAAATTGGTATGTTTGGGATATTTCGAAAACTGCAGGGGAGTTTGTGCAAAATGTGACTCACTGCTGCTTTCAGTACTTGGCATATGTTGGGTATAAAAATCGTAATATCAAACTGCGTATACGTGCAAAGAGCCAGAATTTGGCTCCAAAATATGGATTAGGCCTCTATATTGTGATGTTTGGGATATTTTGAAAACTGCTGGGAGGTTTGAGACAAATGTAACCAAACGCCGCTTTCAGTACTTGGCATGTTGGGTATAAAAAAGTCCTTATTTTAAACTGCAAATACGTGCAGAGAGCCAGAATTTGGCTCCAAAATATGGCTCAGGCCTCGAAATTGGGATATTTCGAAAACTGCAGGGGAGTTTGTGCAAAATGTGACTCACTGCTGCTTTCAGTGCTTGGCATATGTTGGGTATAAAAATCGTAATATCAAACTGCGTATACGTGCAGAGAGCCAGAATTTAGCTCCAAAATATGGATCAGGCCTCGATATTGTGATGTTTGGGATATTTTGAAAACTGCTGGGTGGTTTGAGACAAATGTAACCAAACGCCGCTTTCAGTACTTGGCATGTTGGGTATAAAAAGTCCTTATTTCAAACTGCAAATACGTGCAGAGAGCCAGAATTTGGCTCCAAAATATGGCTCAGGCCTCGAAATTGGGATATTTGGGATATTTTGAAAACTTCAGGGGGATTGAGACAAATGTGACCAAACGCCGCTTTAGGTACTTGGCATATGTTGGGTATAAAAAAGTGGTAATTTCAAACTGCGAATACGTGCAGAAAGCTAGAATTTGGCTCCAAAATATTGTTCAGGCCTCGAAATTGGGATATTTGGGATATTTCAAAAACTGCATTGGAGTTTGTGCGAAATGTGACTCACTGCCGTTTTCAAGACTTGGCATATGTTGGGTATAAAATATCATAATTTCAAACCGCGAATACGTGCATAGAGCCAGAATTTGGCTCCAAAATATAGCCTAGGCCAAGAAATTGGGATGTTTGGGATATTTTGAAAACTGCAGGGAGGTTTGGGACAAATGTGACGTAACGCCGCTTTCAGTACTTGGCATATGTTGGGTATATAAATTCGTAATTTCAAACTGCGAATACGTGCAGAGAGCCAAAATTTGGCTCCAAAATATGGCTCATGCCTCGAAATTGGGATGTTTGGGATATTTTGAAAACTGCAGGGGGGGTTTGGGACAAATGTGACCAATCTCCGCTTTCTGTACTAGGTATATATTGGGTATAAAAAAGTCGTAATTTCAAACTGCAAATACGTGCAGAGAGCCAGAGTTTGGCTCCAAAACATGGCTCAGGCCTCGAAATTGGTATGTTTGGGATATTTCGAAAACTGCAGGGGAGTTTGTGCAAAATGTGACTCACTGCTGCTTTCAGTACTTGGTTATGTTGGGTATAAAAATCGTAATATCAAACTGCGTATACGTGCAAAGAGCCAGGATTTGGCTCCAAAATATGGATTAGGCCTCGATATTGTGATGTTTGGGATATTTTGAAAACTGCTGGGAGGTTTGAGACAAATGTAACCAAACGCCGCTTTCAGTACTTGGCATGTTGGGTATAAAAAAGTCCTTATTTCAAACTGCAAATACGTGCAGAGAGCCAGAATTTGGCTCCAAAATATGGCTCAGGCCTCGAAATTGGGATATTTCGAAAACTGCAGGGGAGTTTGTGCAAAATGTGACTCACTGCTGCTTTCAGTGCTTGGCATATGTTGGGTATAAAAATCGTAATATCAAACTGCGTATACGTGCAGAGAGCCAGAATTTGGCTCCAAAATATGGATCAGGCCTCGATATTGTGATGTTTGGGATATTTTGAAAACTGCTGGGTGGGTTGAGACAAATGTAACCAAACGCCGCTTTCAGTACTTGGCATGTTGGGTATAAAAAAGTCCTTATTTCAAACTGCAAATACGTGCAGAGAGCCAGAATTTGGCTCCAAAATATGGCTCAGGCCTCGAAATTGGGATATTTGGGATATTTTGAAAACTTCAGGGGGGATTGAGACAAATGTGACCAAACGCCGCTTTCAGTACTTGGCATATGTTGGGTATAAAAAAGTGGTAATTTCAAACTGCGAATACGTGCAGAAAGCTAGAATTTGGCTCCAAAATATTGTTCAGGCCTCGAAATTGGGATATTTGGGATATTTCGAAAACTGCAGGGGAGTTTGTGTGAAATGTGACTCACTGACGCTTTCAGGACTTGGCATATGTTGGGTATAATAAGTCGTAATTTCAAACAGTGAATACGTGCATAGAGCCAGAATTGGCTCCAAAATAGGGCTCAGGCCTCGAAATTGGGATGTTTGGGATATTTTGAAAACTGCAGGGAGGTTTGGGACAAATGTGACGAAACGCCGCTTTCAGTACTGGGCATATGTTGGGTATATAAATTCGTAACTTAAAACTGCGAATACGTGCAGAGAGCCAGAATTTGGCTCCAAAATATGGCTCATGCCTCGAAATTGGGATGTTTGGGATATTTCGAAAATTGCAGGGGAGTTTGTGCGAAATGTGACTCACTGCCGCTTTCAGGACTTGGCATATGTTGGGTATAAAATATCGTAACTTCAAACAGCGAATACGTGCAAAGAGCCAGAATTTGGCTCCAAAATATGGATCAGGCCTCGAAATTGGGATGTTTGGGATATTTTGAAAACTGCAGGGAGGTTTGGGACAAATGTGACGAAACTCCGCTTTCAGTACTTGGCATATGTTTGGTATATTTATTCGTAATTTCAAACAGCGAATACGTGCAGAGAGCCAGAATTTGGCTCCAAAATATGGCTCATGCCTCGAAATTGGGATATTGGTATATTTTGAAAACTGCAGTGAGGTTTGGGACAAATGTGACCAAATGACACTTTCAGTACTTGGCATATGTTGGGTATAAAAAGTCGTAATTTCAAACTTCGAATACGTGCAGAGAGCCAGAATTTGGCTCCAAAATATGGCTAAGGCCTCAAAATTGAGATATTTGGGATATTTCGAAAACTGCGGTTGAGTTTGTGCGAAATGTGAATCACTGCCGCTTTCAGGTCTTAGCATATGTTGGGTATAAAATGTTGTAATTTCAAACCGCGAATACATGCATAAAGCCAGAATTTGGCTCCAAAATATGGCTCAGGCTTCGAAATTGAGATATTTGGGATATTTCGAAAACTGCAGGGAGGTTTGGGAAAAATGTGACGAAACGCCGCTTTCAGTACTTGGTATATGTTGGGTATAAAAAAGTTGTAATTTCAAACTGCGAATACGTGCAGAGAGCCAGAATTTGGCTCCAAAATACGGCTCAGGCCTCGAAATTGGGATATTTGGGATATTTCGAAAACTGGAGGGGAGTTTGTGCAAAATGTGACTAACTGCCGCTTTCAGGACTTAGCATATGTTGGGTATAAAAAGTCGTAATTTCAATCTGCGAATACGTGCATAGAGCCAGAACTTGGTTCCAAAGTATGGCTCAGGCCTCGAAATTGGGATGTTTGGGATATTTTGAAAACTGCAGGGAGGTTTGGGACAAATGTGACGAAACGCCGCTTTCAGTACTTGGCATATGTTGGGTATATAAATTCGTAATTTCAAACTGCGAATATGTGCAGAGAGTCAAAATTTGGCTCCAAAATATGGCTCATGCCTGGAAATTGGAATGTTTGGGATATTTAAAAACTGCAGGGGGGGTTTGGGACAAATGTGACCAATCTCCGCTTTCAGTACTTGGCATATATTGGGTATAAAAAAGTCGTAATTTCAAACTGCATATACGTGCAGAGAGCCAGAGTTTGGCTCCAAAATATGGCACAGGCCTCGAAATTGGGATGTTTGGGATATTTCGAAAACTGCAGGGGAGTTTGTGCAAAATGTGACTCACTGCTGCTTTCAGTACTTAGCATATGTTGGGTATAAAAATCGAACTATCAAACTGCGAATACGTGCAGAGAGCCAGAATTTGGCTCCAAAATATGGCTCAGCAACCTGTCCTCTTAAAAAGAACGTCGCTTTTAGCCGTTTGCCCGTATGGCCGAATTTGGACGTAATTTGAAAATGAAAAAAAAATTAAATTAAATTTGGGATTTTTTTTTTCAACAACAGTAAGTTAAGGGTCCTCTGATAGGTTAGGTGGGCAGGAAATTATCATAAAGTTTCAAAACGGTATGAAAAACGTTAATGGAAAGTTGCCTCTTTTCACCTTGCAGAGTCACCCGGACGACTCAAACAGAAAACGGCACAGAACGTCACTTTTGTGAGTCGATTTCCTTTCAAATTACGTCCAAATTTGGCCATTGCGCGCATACGGGCCAAGAGTGACGTTATTTTTAAGAGGACGGGTTGGGCTCAGGCCTCGATATTGTGATGTTTGGGATTATTTGAAAACTGCTGGGAGGTTTGGGACAAATGTAACAAAACGCCGCTTTCAGTACTTGGCATATGTTGGTTATAAAAAAGTCGTAATTTCAAACTGCGAATACGTGCAGAGAGCCAGAATTTGGCTCCAAAATACGGCTCAGGCCTCGAAATTGGGATATTTGGGATATTTCGAAAACTGCAGGGGAGTTTGTGCAAAATGTGACTAAGTGCCTCTTCCAGGACTTGGCATATGTTGGGTATAATAAGTCGTAATTTTAAACCGCGAATACGTGCATAGAGCCAGTATTTGGCTCCAAAATATTGCTCAGGCCTCGAAATTGGGATGTTTGAGATATTTTGAAAACTGCAGGGGGGATTGAGACAAATGTGACCAAACGCCGCTTTCGGTACTTTGCATATGTTGGGTATAAAAAAGTCGTAATTTCAAACTGCGAATACGTGCAGAGAGCCTGAATTTGGCTCCAAAATATGGCACAGGCCTCGATATTGTGATGTTTGGGATATTTTGAAAACTGCTGGGAGGTTTGGGACAAAGTAACCAAACGCCACTTTCAGTACTTGGCATATGTTGGTTAAAAAAAAGTCGTAATTTCAAACTGCAAACACGTGCAGAGAGCCAGAATTTGGCTCCAAAATATGGCTCAGGCCTCGAAATTGGGATGTTTGGGATATTTGGAAAAATGCAGGGGGGATTGAGACAAATGTGACCAAACGCCGCTTTCAGTACTTGGCATATGTTGGATATAAAAAAGTCGATATTTAAAACTGCGAGTACGTGCAGAGAGCCAGAATTTGGCTCCAAAATATGGCTCAGGCCTCGAAATTGGGATATTTGGGATATTTCGAAAACTGCAGGGGAGTTTGGGACAAATGTGACCAAACGCCGCTTTCAGTACTTGGCATATGTTGGGTATAAAAAAGTGGTAATTTCAAACTGCGAATACGTGCAGAAAGCTAGAATTTGGCTCCAAAATATTGTTCAGGCCTCGAAATTGGGATATTTGGGATATTTCGAAAACTGCAGGGGAGTTTGTGTGAAATGTGACTCACTGCCGCTTTCAGGACTTGGCATATGTTGGGTATAATAAGTCGTAATTTCAAACAGCGAATACGTGCATAGAGCCAGAATTGGCTCCAAAATAGGGCTCAGGCCTCGAAATTGGGATGTTTGGGAAATTTTGAAAACTGCAGGGAGGTTTGGGACAAATGTGACGAAACGCCGCTTTCAGTACTGGGCATATGTTGGGTATATAAATTCGTAACTTAAAACTGCGAATACGTGCAGAGAGCCAGAATTTGGCTCCATAATATGGCTCATGCCTCGAAATTGGGATGTTTGGGATATTTCGAAAATTGCAGGGGAGTTTGTGCGAAATGTGACTCACTGCCGCTTTCAGGACTTGGCATATGTTGGGTATAAATTATCGTAACTTCAAACAGCGAATACATGCAAAGAGCCAGAATTTGGCTCCAAAATATCGATCAGGCCTCGAAATTGGGATGTTTGGGATATTTTGAAAACTGCAGGGAGGTTTGGGACAAATGTGACGAAACGCCGCTTTCAGTACTTGGCATATGTTTGGTATATAAATTCGTAATTTCAAACTGCGAATACGTGCAGAGAGCCAGAATTTGGCTCCAAAATATGGCTCAGGCCTCGAAATTGGGATGTTTGGGATATTTTGAAAACTGCAGGGAGGTTTGGGACAAATGTGACGAAACGCCGCTTTTAGTACTTGGCATATGTTGAGTATATAAATTCGTAATTTCAAACTGCGAATACGTGCAGAGTCAAAATTTGGCTCCAAAATATGGCTCATGCCTGGAAATTGGGATGTTTGGGATATTTTGAAAACTGCAAGGGGGGTTTGGGACAAATGTGACCAATCTCCGCTTTCAGTACTTGGCATATATTGGGTATAAAAAAGTCGTAATTTCAAACTGCAAATACGTGCAGAGAGCCAGAGTTTGGCTCCAAAATATGGCACAGGCCTCGAAATTATGATATTTGGGATATTTCGAAAACTGCAGGGGAGTTTGTGCGAAATGTGACTCACTGCCGTTTTCAAGACTTGGCATATGTTGGGTATAAAATGTCGTAATTTCAAACCGCGAATACGTGCATAGAGCCAGAATTTGGCTCCAAAATATGGCTCAGGCCTCGAAATTGGAATGTTTGGGATATTTTGAAAACTGCATGCGGGGTTTGGGACAAATGTGACCAAACGCCGCTTTCAGTCTCTGGTATATGTTGGGTAAAAAAAAATCGTAATTTCAAACTGCGAATACGTGCAGAAAGCTAGAATTTGGCTCCAAAATATTGTTCAGGCCTCGAAATTGGGATATTTGGGATATTTCAAAAACTGCATTGGAGTTTGTGCGAAATGTGACTCACTGCCGTTTTCAAGACTTGGCATATGTTGGGTATAAAATATCGTAATTTCAAACAGCGAATACGCGCATAGAGCCAGAATTTGGCTCCAAAATATAGCGTAGGCCAAGAAATTGGGATGTTTGGGATATTTTGAAAACTGCAGGGAGGTTTGGGACAAATGTGACGTAACGCCGCTTTCAGTACTTGGCATATGTTGGGTATATAAATTCGTAATTTCAAACTGCGAATACGTGCAGAGAGCATAAATTTGGCTCCAAAATATGGCTCATGCCTCGAAATTGGGATGTTTGGGATATTTTGAAAACTGCAGGGGGAGTTTGGGACAAATGTGACCAATCTCTGCTTTCAGTACTTGGCATATATTGGGTATAAAAAAGTCGTAATTTCAAACTGCAAATACGTGCAGAGAGCCAGAGTTTGGCTCCAAAACATGGCTCAGGCCTCGAAATTGGGATGTTTGGGATATTTCGAAAACTGCAGGGGAGTTTGTGCAAAATGTGACTCACTGCTGCTTTCAGTACTTGGCATATGTTGGGTATAAAAATCGTAATATCATAGTGCGTATACGTGCAGAGAGCCAGAATTTGGCTCCAAAATATGGATCAGGCCTCGTTATTGTGATGTTTGGGATATTTTGAAAACTGCTGGGTGGTTTGAGACAAATGTAACCAAACGCCGCTTTCAGTACTTCGCATGTTGGGTATAAAAAAGTCCTTATTTCAAACTGCAAATACGTGCAGAGAGCCAGAATTTGGCTCCAAAATATGGCTCAGGCCTCGAAATTGGGATATTTGGGATATTTTGAAAACTTCAGGGGGGATTGAGACAAATGTGACCAAACGCCGCTTTCAGTACTTGGCATATGTTTGGTATAAAAAAGTGGTAATTTCAAACTGCGAATACGTGCAGAAAGCTAGAATTTGGCTCCAAAATATTGTTCAGGCCTCGAAATTGGGATATTTGGGATATTTCGAAAACTGCAGGGGAGTTTGTGTGAAATGTGACTCACTGCCGCTTTCAGGACTTGGCATATGTTGGGTATAATAAGTCGTAATTTCAAACAGTGAATACGTGCATAGAGCCAGAATTGGCTCCAAAATAGGGCTCAGGCCTCGAAATTGGGATGTTTGGGATATTTTGAAAACTGCAGGGAGGTTTGAAAAAAATGTGACGAAACGCCGCTTTCAGTACTGGGCATATGTTGGGTATATAAATTCGTAACTTAAAACTGCGAATACGTGCAGAGAGGCAGAATTTGGCTCCAAAATATGGCTCATGCCTCGAAATTGGGATGTTTGGGATATTTCGAAAATTGCAGGGGAGTGTGTGCGAAATGTGACTCACTGCCGCTTTCAGGACTTGGCATATGTTGGGTATAAAATATCGTAACTTCAAACAGCGAATACGTGCAAAGAGCCAGAATTTGGCTACAAAATATGGATCAGGCCTCGAAATTGGGATGTTTGGGATATTTTGAAAACTGCAGGGAGGTTTGGGACAAATGTGACGAAACTCCGCTTTCAGTACTTGGCATATGTTTGGTATATAAATTCGTAATTTCAAACTGCGAATACGCGCAGAGAGCCAGAATTTGGCTCCAAAATATGGCTCATGCCTCGAAATTGGGATATTGGGATATTTTGAAAACTGCAGTGAGGTTTGGGACAAATGTGACCAAATGACACTTTCAGTACTTGGCATATGTTGGGTATAAAAAGTCGTAATTTCAAACTTCGAATACGTGCAGAGAGCCAGAATTTGGCTCCAAAATATGGCTCAGGCCTCAAAATTGAGATATTTGGGATATTTCGAAAACTGCGGTTGAGTTTGTGCGAAATGTGAATCACTGCCGCTTTCAGGTCTTAGCATATGTTGGGTATAAAATGTTGTAATTTCAAACCGCGAAAACATGCATAAAGCCAGAATTTGGCTCCAAAATATGGCTCAGGCTTCGAAATTGGGATATTTGGGATATTTCGAAAACTGCAGGGAGGTTTGGGAAAAATGTGACGAAACGCCGCTTTCAGTCCTTGGTATATGTTGGGTATAAAAAAGTTGTAATTTCAAACTGCGAATACGTGCAGAGAGCCAGAATTTGGCTCCAAAATACGGCTCAGGCCTCGAAATTGGGATATTTGGGATAATTCGAAAACTGGAGGGGAGTTTGTGCAAAATGTGACTAACTGCCGCTTTCAGGACTTAGCATATGTTGGGTATAAAAAGTCGTAATTTCAATCTGCGAATACGTGCATAGAGCCAGAACTTGGTTCCAAAGTATGGCTCAGGCCTCGAAATTGGGATGTTTGGGATATTTTGAAAACTGCAGGGAGGTTTGGGACAAATGTGACGAAACGCCGCTTTCAGTACTTGGCATATGTTGGGTATATAAATTCGTAATTTCAAACTGCGAATATGTGCAGAGAGTCAAAATTTGGCTCCAAAATATGGCTCATGCCTGGAAATTGGGATGTTTGGGATATTTAAAAACTGCAGGGGGGGTTTGGGACAAATGTGACCAATCTCCGCTTTCAGTACTTGGCATATATTGGGTGTAAAAAAGTCGTAATTTCAAACTGCATATACGTGCAGAGAGCCAGAGTTTGGCTCCAAAATATGGCACAGGCCTCGAAATTGGGATGTTTGGGATATTTCGAAAACTGCAGGGGAGTTTGTGCAAAATGTGACTCACTGCTGCTTTCAGTACTTAGCATATGTTGGGTATAAAAATCAAACTATCAAACTGCGAATACGTGCAGAGAGCCAGAATTTGGCTCCAAAATATGGCTCGGCAACCTGTCCTCTTAAAAAGAACGTCGCTTTTAGCCGTTTGCCCGTATGGCCGAATTTGGACGTAATTTGAAAAAGAAAAAAAAAATAAATTAAATTTGGGATTTTTTTTTTCAACAACAGTAAGTTAAGGGTCCTCTGATAGGTTAGGTGGGCAGGAAATTCTCATAAAGTTTCAAAACGGTATGAAAAACGTTAATGGAAAGTTGCCTCTTTTCACCTTGCAGAGTCACCCGGACGACTCAAACAGAAAACGGCACAGAACGTCACTTTTGTGAGTCGATTTCCTTTCAAATTACGTCCAAATTTGGCCATTGCGCGCATACGGGCCAAGAGTGACGTTATTTTTAAGAGGACGGGTTGGGCTCAGGCCTCGATATTGTGATGTTTGGGATTATTTGAAAACTGCTGGGAGGTTTGGGACAAATGTAACAAAACGCCGCTTTCAGTACTTGGCATATGTTGGTTATAAAAAAGTCGTAATTTCAAACTGCGAATACGTGCAGAGAGCCAGAATTTGGCTCCAAAATACGGCTCAGGCCTCGAAATTGGGATATTTGGGATATTTCGAAAACTGCAGGGGAGTTTGTGCAAAATGTGACTAAGTGTCTCTTCCAGGACTTGGCATATGTTGGGTATAATAAGTCGTAATTTTAAACCGCGAATACGTGCATAGAGCCAGTATTTGGCTCCAAAATATTGCTCAGGCCTCGAAATTGGGATGTTTGAGATATTTTGAAAACTGCAGGGGGGATTGAGACAAATGTGACCAAACGCCGCTTTCGGTACTTGGCATATGTTGGGTATAAAAAAGTCGTAATTTCAAACTGCGAATACGTGCAGAGAGCCAGAATTTGGCTCCAAAATATGGCACAGGCCTCGATATTGTGATGTTTGGGATATTTTGAAAACTGCTGGGAGGTTTGGGACAAATGTAACCAAACGCCACTTTCAGTACTTGGCATATGTTGGTTAAAAAAAAGTCGTAATTTCAAACTGCAAATACGTGCAGAGAGCCAGAATTTGGCTCCAAAATATGGCTCAGGCCTCGAAATTGGGATGTTTGGGATATTTTGAAAAATGCAGGGGGGATTGAGACAAATGTGACCAAACGCCGCTTTCAGTACTTGGCATATGTTGGGTATAAAAAAGTCGATATTTAAAACTGCGAGTACGTGCAGAGAGCCAGAATTTGGCTCCAAAATATGGCTCAGGCCTCGAAATGTGGATATTTGGGATATTTCGAAAACTGCAGGGGAGTTTGTGCGGAATGTGACTCACTGCCGATTTCAAGACTTGGCATATGTTGGGTATAAAATGTCATAATTTCAAACCGCGAATACGTGCATAGAGCCAGAATTTAGCTCCAAAATATGGTTCAGGCCTCGAAATTGGAATGTTTGGGATATTTTGAAAACTGCATGGGGGGTTTGGGACAAATGTGACCAAACGCCGCTTTCAGTACTTGGTATATGTTGGGTAAAAAAAAATCGTAATTTCAAACTGCGAATACGTGCAGAAAGCTAGAATTTGGCTCCAAAATATTGTTCAGGCCTCGAAATTGGGATATTTGGGATATTTCTAAAACTGCATGGGAGTTTGTGCGAAATGTGACTCACTGCCGTTTTCAAGACTTGGCATATGTTGGGTATAAAATATCGTAATTTCAAACCGCGAATACGTGCATAGAGCCAGTATTTGGCTCCAAAATATGGCTCAGGCCAAGAAATTGGGATGTTTGGGATATTTGGAAAACTGCAGGGAGGTTTGGGACAAATGTGACGTAACGCCGCTTTCAGTACTTGGCATATGTTGGGTATATAAATTCGTAATTTCAAACTGCGAATACGTGCAGAGAGCCAAAATTTGGCTCCAAAATATGGCTCATGCCTCGAAATTGGGATGTTTGGGATATTTTGAAAACTGCACGGAGGGTTTGGGACAAATGTGACCAATCTCCGTTTTCAGTACTTGGCATATATTGGGTATAAAAAAGTCGTAATTTCAAACTGCAAATACATGCAGAGAGCTAGAGTTTGGCTCCAAAATATGGCACAGGCCTCGAAATTGGGATGTTTGGGATATTTCGAAAACTGCAGGGGAGTTTGTGCAAAATGTGACTCACTGCTGCTTTCAGTACTTGGCATATGTTGGGTATAAAAATCGTAATATCAAACTGCGAATACGTGCAGAGAGCCAGAATTTGGCTCGAAAATATGGCTCAGGCCTCGATATTGTGAAGTTTGGGATATTTTGAAAACTGCTGGGAGGTTTGAGACAAATGTAACCAAACACCGCTTTCAGTACTTGGCATGTTGGGTATAAAAAAGTCCTTATTTCAAAATGCGAATACGTGCAGAGAGCCAGAATTTGGCTCCAAAATATGGCTCAGGCCTCGAAATTGGGATGTTTGGGATATTTTGAAAACTGCAGGGGGGATTGAGACAAATGTGACCAAACGCCGCTTTCAGTACTTGGCATATGTTGTGTATAAAAAAGTGGTAATTTCAAACTGCGAATACGTGAAGAGAGCAAAAATTTGGCTTCAAAATATGGCTCAGGCCTCAAAATTGGGATATTTGGGATATTTCGAAAACTGCAGGTGAGTTTGTGCGAAATGTGAAGCACTGCCGCTTTCAGGACTTGGCATATGTTGGGTATAATAGGTCGTAATTTAAAACCGCGAGTACGTGCATAGAGCCAGCATTTCGCTCCAAAATATTGCTCAGGCCTCGAAATTGGGATGTTTGAGATATTTTGAAAACTGCAGGGGGGGTTTGGGACAAATGTGACCAAACGCCGCTTTCGGTACTTGGCATATGTTGGGCAAAAAAAAACCGTAATATCAAACTGCAAATACGTGCAGAAAGCTGGAATTTGGCTCCAAAATATTGTTCATGCCTCGAAATTGGGATATTTGGGATATTTCAAAAACTGCAGGGGAGTTTGTGTGAAATGTGACTCACTGCCGCTTTCAGGACTTGGCATATGTTTGGTATAATAAGTCGTAATTTCAAACAGCGAATACGTGCATAGAGCCAGAATTTGGCTCCAAAATAGGGCTCAGGCCTCAAAATTGGGATGTTTGGGATATTTTGAAAACTGCAGGGAGGTTTGGGACAAATGTGACGAAACGCCGCTTTCAGTACTAGGCATATGTTGGGTATATAAATTCGTAACTTCAAACTGCGAATACGTGCAGAGAGCCAGAATTTGGCTCCAAAATATGGCTCATGCCTCGAAATTAGGATGTTTGGGATATTTCGAAAATTACAGGGGAGTTTGTGCGAAATGTGACTCAATGCCGCTTTCCGGACTTGGCATATGTTGGGTATAAAATATCGTAACTTCAAACAGCGAATACGTGCAAAGAGCCAGAATTTGGCTCCAAAATATCGATCAGGCCTCGAAATTGGGATGTTTGGGATATTTTGAAAACTGCAGGGAGGTTTGGGACAAATGTGACGAAACGCCGCTTTCAGTACTTGGCATATGTTTGGTATATAAATTCGTAATTTCAAACTGCGAATACGTGCAGAGAGCCAGAATTTGGCTCCAAAATATGGCTCATGCCTCGAAATTGGGATATTGGGATATTTTGAAAACTGCAGTGAGGTTTGGGACAAATGTGACCAAATGACACTTTCAGTACTTGGCATATGTTGGGTATAAAAATTCGTAATTTCAAACTGCGAATACAGGCAGAGAGCCAGAATTTGGTTCCAAAATATGGCTCAGGCCTCAAAATTGAGATATTTGGGATATTTCGAAAACTGCAGGTGAGTTTGTGCGAAATGTGACTCACTGCCGCTTTCAGGTCTTGGCATATTTCGGGTATAAAATGTTGTAATTTCAAACTGCGAATACATGCATAGAGCCAGAATTTGGCTCCAAAATATGGCTCAGGCCTCGAAATTGGGATGTTTTGGATATTTTGAAAACTGCAGGGAGGTTTAGGAAAAATGTGACGAAACGCCGCTTTCAGTACTTGGTTTATGTTGGGTATAAAAAAGTTGTAATTTCAAACTCTGAATATGTGCAGAGAGCCAGAATTTGGCTCCAAAATACGGCTCAGGCCTCGAAATTGGGATGTTTTGGAAATTTTGAAAACTGCAGGGAGGTTTGGGACAAATGTGACGAAACGCCGCTTTCAGTACTTGGCATATATTGGGTATAAAAAAGTCGTAATTTCAAACTGCAAATACGTGCAGAGAGCCAGAGTTTGGCTCCAAAATATGACACAGGCCTCGAAATTGGGATGTTTGGGATATTTCGAAAAATGCAGGGGAGTTTGTGCAAAATGTGACTCACTGCTGCTTTCAGTACTTGGCATATGTTGGGTATAAAAATCGAACTATCAAACTGCGAATACGTGCAGAGAGCCAGAATTTGGCTCCAAAATATGGCTCAGCAACCTGTCCTCTTAAAAAGAACGTCGCTTTTAGCCGTTTGCCCGTATGGCCGAATTTGGACGTAATTTGAAAATGAAAAAAAAATTAAATTAAATTTGGGATTTTTTTTTTCAACATCAGTAAGTTTAGGGTCCTCTGATAGGTTAGGTGGGCAGGAAATTCTCATAAAGTTTCAAAACGGTATGAAAAACGTTAATGGAAAGTTGCCTCTTTTCACCTTGCAGAGTCATCCGGACGACTCAAACAGAAAACGGCACAGAACGTCACTTTTGTGAGTCGATTTCCTTTCAAATTACGTCCAAATTTGGCCATTGCGCGCATACGGGCCAAGAGTGACGTTATTTTTAAGAGGACGGGTTGGGCTCAGGCCTCGATATTGTGATGTTTGGGATTATTTGAAAACTGCTGGGAATTTTGGGACAAATGTAACAAAACGCCGCTTTCAGTACTTGGCATATGTTGGTTATAAAAAAGTCGTAATTTCAAACTGCGAATACGTGCAGAGAGCCATAATATGGCTCCAAAATACGGCTCAGGCCTCGAAATTGGGATATTTGGGATATTTCGAAAACTGCAGGGGAGTTTGTGCAAAATGTGACTAAGTGCCTCTTCCAGGACTTGGCATATGTTGGGTATAATAAGTCGTAATTTCAAACCGCGAATACGTGCATAGAGCCAGTATTTGGCTCCAAAATATTGCTCAGGCCTCGAAATTGGGATGTTTGAAATATTTTGAAAACTGCAGGGGGGATTGAGACAAATGTGACCAAACGCCGCTTTCGGTACTTGGCATATGTTGGGTATAAAAAAAGTCGTAATTTCAAACTGCGAATACGTGCAAAGAGCCAGAATTTGACTCCAAAATATGGCTCAGGCCTCGAAATTGGGATATTTGGGATATTTCGAAAACTGCAGGGGAGTTTGTGCGAAATGTGACTCACTGCCGTTTTCAAGACTTGGCATATGTTGGGTATAAAATGTCGTAATTTCAAACCGCGAATACATGCAAAGAGCCAGAATTTGGCTCCAAAATATGGCTCCGGCCTTGAAATTGGGATGTTTGGGATATTTTAAAAACTGCATGGGGGGTTTGGGACAAATGTGACCAAATGCCGCTTTCAGTACTTGGTATATGTTGGGTATAAAAAAGTTGTAATTTCAAACTGCGAATACGTGCAGAGAGCCAGAATTTGGCTCCAAAATACGGCTCAGGCCTCAAAATTGGTATATGTGGGATATTTCGAAAACTGCAGGGGAGTTTGTGCAAAATGTGACTAACTGCCTCTTCCAGGACTTGGCATATGTTGGGTATAATAAGTCGTAATTTTAAACAGCGAATACGTGCATAGAGCCAGTATTTGGCTCAAAAATATGGCTCAGGCCTCGAAATTGGGATGTATGGGATATTTTGAAAACTGCAGGGAGGTTTGGGACAAATGTGACGAAACGCCGCTTTCAGTGCTGGCCATATGTTGGGTATATAAATTCGTAGTTTCAAACTGCGAATACGTGCAGAGAGCCAGAATTTGGCTCCATAATATGGCTCATGCCTCGAAATTGGGATGTTTGGGATATTTTGAAAACTGCAGGGAGGTTTGGGACAAATGTGACCAAATGCCACTTTCAGTACTTGGCATATGTTGGGTATAAAATATCGTAACTTCAAACAGCGAATATGTGCATAGAGCCAGAATTTGGCTCCAAAATATGGATCAGACCTGGAAATATGGATGTTTAGGATATTTTGAAAACTGCAGGGAGGTTTGGGACAAATTTGACCAAACGCCACTTTCTGTACTTGGCATATGTTGGGTATAAAAATTCGTAATTTCAAACTTCGAATACGTGCAGAGAGCCAGAATTTGGCTCCAAAATATTGCTCAGGCCTCAAAATTGGGATATTTGGGATATTTCGAAAATTGCAGGGGAGTTTGTGCGAAATGTGACTCACTGCCACTTTCAGGACTTGGCATATGTTGGGTATAAAATATCATAACTACAAACAGCGAATACATGCATAGAGCCAGAATTTGGCTCCAAAATATGGATCAGGCCTCGAAATTGGGATGTTTAAGATATTTTGAAAACTGCAGGGAGGTTTGGGACAAATGTGACGAAACGCCGCTTTCAGTACTTGGCATATGTTGGGTATATAAATTCGTAATTTCAAACTGCGAATACGTGCAGAGAGCCAGAATTTGACTCCAAAATATGGCTCATGCCTCGAAATTGGGATTTTTGGGATATTTTGAAAACTGCAGTGAGGTTTGGGACAAATGTGACCAAATGCCACTTTCAGTACTTGGCATATGTTGGGTATAAAAAGTCGTAATTTCAAACTTCGAATACGTGCAGAGAGCCAGAATTTGGCTCCAAAATATTGCTCAGGCCTCGAAATTGAGATATTTGGGATATTTCGAAAATTGCAGGGGAGTTTGTGCGAAATGTGACTCACTGCCACTTTCAGGACTTGGCATATGTTGGGTATAAAATATCGTAACTTCAAACAGCGAATATGTGCATAGAGCCAGAATTTGGCTCCAAAATATGGATCAGACCTGGAAATATGGATGTTTAAGATATTTTGAAAACTGCAGGGAGGTTTGGGACAAATGTGACGAAACGCCGCTTTCAGTACTTGGCATATGTTGGGTTTATAAATTCGTAATTTCAAACTGCGAATACGTGCAGAGAGCCAGAATTTGACTCCAAAATATGGCTCATGCCTCGAAATTGGGATTTTTGGGATATTTTGAAAACTGCAGTAAGGTTTGGGACAAATGTGACCAAATGCCACTTTCAGTACTTGGCATATGTTGGGTATAAAAAGTCGTAATTTCAAACTTCGAATACGTGCAGAGAGCCAGAATTTGGCTCCAAAATATGGCTCAATCCTCAAAATTTAGATATATGGGATATTTCGAAAACTGCAAGTGAGTTTGTGCGAAATGTGACTCACTGCGGCTTTTAGGACTTGGCATATGTTGGGTATAAAATTCCGTAATTTCAAACCGCGAATACGTGCATAGAGCCAGAATTTGGCTCCAAAATATGGCTCAGGCCTCAAAATTGTGATATTTGGGATATTTCGAAAACTGCAGGGAGGTTTGGGACAAATGTGACTCACTGCCGCTTTCAAGACTTAGCATATGTTGGGTATAAAATGTTGTAATTTCAAACCTCGAATACGTGCATAGAGCCAGAGTTTGGCTCCAAAATATGGCTCAGGCCTCGAAATTGGGATGTTTGGGATATTGTGAAAACTGCAGGGGGGGTTTGGGACAAATGTGACCAAACGCCGCTTTCAGTACTTGGTATATGTTGGGTATAAAAAAGTCGTAATTTCAAACTGCTAATACGTGCAGAGAGCCAGAATTTTGCTCCAAAATATGGCTCAGGTCTCGAAAATGGGATGTTTGGGATATTTTTAAAAATGCAGGGTGGATTGAGACAAATGAGACCAAACGCCGCTTTCAGTACTTGGCATATGTTGGGTATAAAAAAGTGGTAATTTCAAACTGCGAATACGTGCAGAGAGCCAGAATTTGGCTCCAAAATATGGCTCAGGCCTCGAAATTGGGATGTTTGGGATATTTTGAAAACTGCAGGGAGGTTTGGGACAAATTTAACCAAAAGCCACTTTCTGTACTTGGCATATGTTGGGTATAAAAATTCGTAATTTCAAACTTCGAATACATGCAGAGAGCCAGAATTTGGCTCCAAAATATTGCTCAGGCCTCGAAATTGGGATACTTGGGATATTTCGAAAATTGCAGGGAAGTTTGTGCGAAATGTGACTCACTGCCACTTTCAGGACTTGGCATATGTTGGGTATAAAATATCGTTACTTCAAACAGCGAATACGTGCATAGAGCCAGAATTTGGCTCCAAAATATGGATCAGGCCTCGAAATTGGGATGTTTGGGATATTTTGAAAACTGCAGGGAGGTTTGGGACAAATGTGACAAAACGCCGCTTTCAGGACTTGGCATATGTTGGGTATAAAATATCGTAATTTCAAACCGCGAATACGTGCATAGAGCCAGAATTTGGCTCCAAAATATTGCTCAGACCTCGAAATTGGGTTGTTTGGGATATTTTGAAAACTGCAGGGAGGTTTGGGACAAATGTGACGAAACGCCGCTTTCAGTACTTGGCATATGTTGGGTATATAAATTCGTAATTTCAAACTGCGAATACGTGCAGACAGCCAGAATTTGACTCCAAAATATGGCTCATGCCTCGAAATTGGGATTTTTGGGATATTTTGAAAACTGCAGTGAGGTTTGGGACAAATGTGACCAAATGCCACTTTCAGTACTTGGCATATGTTGGGTATAAAAAGTCCTAATTTCAAACTTCGAATACGGGCAGAGAGCCAGAATTTGGCTCCAAAATATGGCTCAGGCCTCAAAATTTAGATATTTGGGATATTTCGAAAACTGCAGGTGAGTTTGTGCGAAATGTGACTCACTGCCGCTTTTTGGACTTGGCATATGTTGGGTATAAAATGCCGTAATTTCAAACCGCGAATACGTGCATAGAGCCAGAATTCGGCTCCTAAATATGGCTCAGGCCTCGAAATTGAGATGTTTGGGATATTTTGAAAACTGCAGGGAGGTTTGGGACAAATGTGACCAAATGCCACTTTCAGTACTTGTCATATGTTGGGTATAAAAAGTCGTAATTTCAAACTTCTAATACGTGCAGAGGCCAGAATTTGGCTCCAAAATATGGCTCAGGCCTCGAAATTGGGATGTTTGGGATATTTTGAAAACTGCAGGGGGGGTTTTGGACAAATGTGACCAAACACCGCGTTCAGTACTTGGCATATGTTGGGTATAAAAATTCGTAATTTCAAACTGCGAATACAGGCAGAGAGCCAGAATTTGGCTCCAAAATAAGGCTCAGGCCTCGAAATTGGGAAATTTGCGATATTTCGAAAACTGCAGGGGAGTTTGTGCGAAATGTGACTCACTGCCGCTTTCAAGACTTGGCATATGTTGGGTATAAAATGTTGTAATTTCAAACCTCGAATACGTGCATAGAGCCAGAGTTTGGCTCCAAAATATGGCTCAGGCCTCGAAATTGGGATGTTTGGGATTTTTTGAAAACTGCAAGGGGGGTTTGGGACAAATGTGACCAAACGCCGCTTTCAGTACTTGGTATATGTTGGGTATAAAAAAGTCGTAATTTCAAACTGCTAATACGTGCAGAGAGCCAGAATTTTGCTCCAAAATATGGCCCAGGTCTCGAAAATGGGATGTTTGGGATATTTTTAAAAATGCAGGGTGGATTGAGACAAATGAGACCAAACGCCTCTTTCAGTACTTGGCATATGTTGGGTATAAAAAAGTGGTAATTTCAAACTGCGAATAAGTGCAGAGAGCCAGAATTTGGCTCCAAAATATGGCTCAGGCCTCGAAATTGGGATGTTTGGGATATTTTGAAAACTGCAGGGAAGTTTGGGACAAATTTGACCAAAAGCCACTTTCTGTACTTGGCATATGTTGGGTATAAAAATCGTAATTTCAAACTTCGAATACATGCAGAGAGCCAGAATTTGGCTCCAAAATATTGCTCAGGCCTCGAAATTGGGATATTTGGGATATTTCGAAAATTGCAGGGAAGTTTGTGCGAAATGTGACTCACTGCCACTTTCAGGACTTGGCATATGTTGGGTATAAAATATCGTTACATCAAACAGCGAATACGTGCATAGAGCCAGAATTTGGCTCCAAAATATGGATCAGGCCTCGAAATTGGGATGTTTGGGATATTTTGAAAACTGCAGGGAGGTTTGGGACAAATGTGACAAAACGCCGCTTTCAGGACTTGGCATATGTTGGGTATAAAATATCGTAATTTCAAACCGCGAATACATGCATAGAGCCAGAATTTGGCTCCAAAATATTGCTCAGACCTCGAAATTGGGTTGTTTGGGATATTTTGAAAACTGCAGGGAGGTTTGGGACAAATGTGACGAAACGCCGCTTTCAGTACTTGGCCTATGTTGGGTATATAAATTCGTAATTTCAAACTGCGAATACGTGCAGACAGCCAGAATTGGACTCCAAAATATGGCTCATGCCTCGAAATTGGGATTTTTGGGATATTTTGAAAACTGCAGTGAGGTTTGGGACAAATGTGACCAAATGCCACTTTCAGTACTTGGCATATGTTGGGTATAAAAAGTCGTAATTTCAAACTTCGAATACGTGCAGAGAGCCAGAATTTGGCTCCAAAATATTGCTCAGGCCTCGAAATTGAGATATTTGGGATATTTCGAAAATTGCAGGGGAGTTTGTGCGAAATGTGACTCACTGCCACTTTCAGGACTTGGCATATGTTGGGTATAAAATATCGTAACTTCAAACAGCGAATATGTGCATAGAGCCAGAATTTGGCTCCAAAATATGGATCAGACCTGGAAATATGGATGTTTAAGATATTTTGAAAACTGCAGGGAGGTTTGGGACAAATGTGACGAAACGCCGCTTTCAGTACTTGGCATATGTTGGGTTTATAAATTCGTAATTTCAAACTGCGAATACGTGCAGAGAGCCAGAATTTGACTCCAAAATATGGCTCATGCCTCGAAATTGGGATTTTTGGGATATTTTGAAAACTGCAGTAAGGTTTGGGACAAATGTGACCAAATGCCACTTTCAGTACTTGGCATATGTTGGGTATAAAAAGTCGTAATTTCAAACTTCGAATACGTGCAGAGAGCCAGAATTTGGCTCCAAAATATGGCTCAATCCTCAAAATTTAGATATATGGGATATTTCGAAAACTGCAAGTGAGTTTGTGCGAAATGTGACTCACTGCGGCTTTTAGGACTTGGCATATGTTGGGTATAAAATTCCGTAATTTCAAACCGCGAATACGTGCATAGAGCCAGAATTTGGCTCCAAAATATGGCTCAGGCCTCAAAATTGTGATATTTGGGATATTTCGAAAACTGCAGGGAGGTTTGGGACAAATGTGACTCACTGCCGCTTTCAAGACTTGGCATATGTTGGGTATAAAATGTTGTAATTTCAAACCTCGAATACGTGCATAGAGCCAGAGTTTGGCTCCAAAATATGGCTCAGGCCTCGAAATTGGGATGTTTGGGATATTGTGAAAACTGCAGGGGGGGTTTGGGACAAATGTGACCAAACGCCGCTTTCAGTACTTGGTATATGTTGGGTATAAAAAAGTCGTAATTTCAAACTGCTAATACGTGCAGAGAGCCAGAATTTTGCTCCAAAATATGGCTCAGGTCTCGAAAATGGGATGTTTGGGATATTTTTAAAAATGCAGGGTGGATTGAGACAAATGAGACCAAACGCCGCTTTCAGTACTTGGCATATGTTGGGTATAAAAAAGTGGTAATTTCAAACTGCGAATACGTGCAGAGAGCCAGAATTTGGCTCCAAAATATGGCTCAGGCCTCGAAATTGGGATGTTTGGGATATTTTGAAAACTGCAGGGAGGTTTGGGACAAATTTAACCAAAAGCCACTTTCTGTACTTGGCATATGTTGGGTATAAAAATTCGTAATTTCAAACTTCGAATACATGCAGAGAGCCAGAATTTGGCTCCAAAATATTGCTCAGGCCTCGAAATTGGGATACTTGGGATATTTCGAAAATTGCAGGGAAGTTTGTGCGAAATGTGACTCACTGCCACTTTCAGGACTTGGCATATGTTGGGTATAAAATATCGTTACTTCAAACAGCGAATACGTGCATAGAGCCAGAATTTGGCTCCAAAATATGGATCAGGCCTCGAAATTGGGATGTTTGGGATATTTTGAAAACTGCAGGGAGGTTTGGGACAAATGTGACAAAACGCCGCTTTCAGGACTTGGCATATGTTGGGTATAAAATATCGTAATTTCAAACCGCGAATACGTGCATAGAGCCAGAATTTGGCTCCAAAATATTGCTCAGACCTCGAAATTGGGTTGTTTGGGATATTTTGAAAACTGCAGGGAGGTTTGGGACAAATGTGACGAAACGCCGCTTTCAGTACTTGGCATATGTTGGGTATATAAATTCGTAATTTCAAACTGCGAATACGTGCAGACAGCCAGAATTTGACTCCAAAATATGGCTCATGCCTCGAAATTGGGATTTTTGGGATATTTTGAAAACTGCAGTGAGGTTTGGGACAAATGTGACCAAATGCCACTTTCAGTACTTGGCATATGTTGGGTATAAAAAGTCCTAATTTCAAACTTCGAATACGGGCAGAGAGCCAGAATTTGGCTCCAAAATATGGCTCAGGCCTCAAAATTTAGATATTTGGGATATTTCGAAAACTGCAGGTGAGTTTGTGCGAAATGTGACTCACTGCCGCTTTTTGGACTTGGCATATGTTGGGTATAAAATGCCGTAATTTCAAACCGCGAATACGTGCATAGAGCCAGAATTTGGCTCCTAAATATGGCTCAGGCCTCGAAATTGAGATGTTTGGGATATTTTGAAAACTGCAGGGAGGTTTGGGACAAATGTGACCAAATGCCACTTTCAGTACTTGTCATATGTTGGGTATAAAAAGTCGTAATTTCAAACTTCTAATACGTGCAGAGGCCAGAATTTGGCTCCAAAATATGGCTCAGGCCTCGAAATTGGGATGTTTGGGATATTTTGAAAACTGCAGGGGGGGTTTTGGACAAATGTGACCAAACACCGCGTTCAGTACTTGGCATATGTTGGGTATAAAAATTCGTAATTTCAAACTGCGAATACAGGCAGAGAGCCAGAATTTGGCTCCAAAATAAGGCTCAGGCCTCGAAATTGGGAAATTTGCGATATTTCGAAAACTGCAGGGGAGTTTGTGCGAAATGTGACTCACTGCCGCTTTCAAGACTTGGCATATGTTGGGTATAAAATGTTGTAATTTCAAACCTCGAATACGTGCATAGAGCCAGAGTTTGGCTCCAAAATATGGCTCAGGCCTCGAAATTGGGATGTTTGGGATTTTTTGAAAACTGCAAGGGGGGTTTGGGACAAATGTGACCAAACGCCGCTTTCAGTACTTGGTATATGTTGGGTATAAAAAAGTCGTAATTTCAAACTGCTAATACGTGCAGAGAGCCAGAATTTTGCTCCAAAATATGGCCCAGGTCTCGAAAATGGGATGTTTGGGATATTTTTAAAAATGCAGGGAGGATTGAGACAAATGAGACCAAACGCCGCTTTCAGTACTTGGCATATGTTGGGTATAAAAAAGTGGTAATTTCAAACTGCGAATAAGTGCAGAGAGCCAGAATTTGGCTCCAAAATATGGCTCAGGCCTCGAAATTGGGATGTTTGGGATATTTTGAAAACTGCAGGGAAGTTTGGGACAAATTTGACCAAAAGCCACTTTCTGTACTTGGCATATGTTGGGTATAAAAATTCGTAATTTCAAACTTCGAATACATGCAGAGAGCCAGAATTTGGCTCCAAAATATTGCTCAGGCCTCGAAATTGGGATATTTGGGATATTTCGAAAATTGCAGGGAAGTTTGTGCGAAATGTGACTCACTGCCACTTTCAGGACTTGGCGTATGTTGGGTATAAAATATCGTTACTTCAAACAGCGAATACGTGCATAGAGCCAGAATTTGGCTCCAAAATATGGATCAGGCCTCGAAATTGGGATGTTTGGGATATTTTGAAAACTGCAGGGAGGTTTGGGACAAATGTGACAAAACGCCGCTTTCAGAACTTGGCATATGTTGGGTATAAAATATCGTAATTTCAAACCGCGAATACGTGCATAGAGCCAGAATTTGGCTCCAAAATATTGCTCAGACCTCGAAATTGGGTTGTTTGGGATATTTTGAAAACTGCAGGGAGGTTTGGGACAAATGTGACGAAACGCCGCTTTCAGTACTTGGCATATGTTGGGTATATAAATTCGTAATTTCAAACTGCGAATACGTGCAGACAGCCAGAATTTGACTCCAAAATATGGCTCATGCCTCGAAATTGGGATTTTTGGGATATTTTGAAAACTGCAGTGAGGTTTGGGACAAATGTGACCAAATGCCACTTTCAGTACTTGGCATATGTTGGGTATAAAAATTCGTAATTTCAAACTGCGAATACAGGCAGAGAGCCAGAATTTGGCTCCAAAATATGGCTCAGGCCTCGAAATTGGGAAATTTGCGATATTTCGAAAACTGCAGGGAGGTTTGGGACAAATGTGACCAAATGCCACTTTCAGTACTTGTCATATGTTGGGTATAAAAAGTCGTAATTTCAAACTTCTAATACGTGCAGAGGCCAGAATTTGGCTCCAAAATATGGCTCAGGCCTCGAAATTGGGATGTTTGGGATATTTTGAAAACTGCAGGGGGCGTTTTGGACAAATGTGACCAAACACCGCGTTCAGTACTTGGCATATGTTGGGTATAAAAATTCGTAATTTCAAACTGCGAATACAGGCAGAGAGCCAGAATTTGGCTCCAAAATATGGCTCAGGCCTCGAAATTGGGAAATTTGCGATATTTCGAAAACTGCAGTGGAGTTTGTGCGAAATGTGACTCACTGCCGCTTTCAAGACTTGGCATATGTTGGGTATAAAATGTTGTAATTTCAAACCTCGAATACGTGCATAGAGCCAGAGTTTGGCTCCAAAATATGGCTCAGGCCTCGAAATTGGGATGTTTGGGATATTTTGAAAACTGCAGGGGGGGTTTGGGACAAATGTGACCAAACGCCGCTTTCAGTACTTGGCATATGTTGGGTATAAAAAAGTGGTAATTTCAAACTGCGAATACGTGCAGAGAGCCAGAATTTGGCTCCAAAATATGGCTCAGGCCTCGAAATTGGGATGTTTGGGATATTTTGAAAACTGCAGGGAGGTTTGGGACAAATTTGACCAAAAGCCACTTTCTGTACTTGGCATATGTTGGGTATAAAAATTCGTAATTTCAAACTTCGAATACATGCAGAGAGCCAGAATTTGGCTCCAAAATATTGCTCAGGCCTCGAAATTGGGATATTTGGGATATTTCGAAAATTGCAGGGAAGTTTGTGCGAAATGTGACTCACTGCCACTTTCAGGACTTGGCATATGTTGGGTATAAAATATCGTTACTTCAAACAGCGAATACGTGCATAGAGCCAGAGTTTGGCTCCAAAATATGGCTCATGCTGCGAAATTGAGATGTTTGGGATATTTTGAAAACTGCAGGGTGGATTGAGACAAATGAGACCAAACGCCGCTTTCAGTACTTGGTATATGTTGGGTATAAAAAAGTCGTAATTTCAAACAGCGAATACGTGCAGAGAGCCAGAATTTTGCTCCAAATTATGGCTCAGGCCTCGAAATTGGGATGTTTGGGATATTTTGAAAAATGCAGGGTGGATTGAGACAAATGAGACCAAACGCCGTTTTTAGTTCTTGGCATATGTTTGGTATAAAAAAGTGGTAATTTCAAACTGCGAATACGTGCATAGAGCCAGAGTTTGGCTCCAAAATATGGCTTAGGCCTTGATATTGTGATGTTTGGGATATTTTGAAAACTGCTAGGAGGTTTGGGACAATAGTAACCAAACGCCGCTTTCAGTACTTGGCATATATTGGGTATAAAAAAGTCGTAATTTCAAACTGCGAATACGTGCAAAGAGCCAGAATATGGCTCCAAAATATGGCTCAGGCCTCGAAATTGGGATGTTTGGGATATTTTGAAAACTGCAGGGGGGATTGAGACAAATGTGACCAAACGTTGCTTTCAGTACTTGGCATATGTTGGGTATAAAAAAGTGGTAATTTCAAACTGCGAACACGTGCAGAGAGCCAGAATTTGGCTCCAAAATGTGGCTCAGGCCTCAAAATTGGGATATTTTGGATATTTCGAAAACTGCAGGTGAGTTTGTGCGAAATGTGACTCACTGCCGCTTTCAGGCCTTGGCACATGTTGGGTATAAAATGTCGTAATTTCAAACCGCGAATACGTGCATAGAGCCAGAATTTGGCTCCAAAATATTGCTCAGGCCTCGAAATTGGGATGTTTGAGATATTTTGAAAATTGCATGGGGTGCTTTGGGACAAATGTGACCAAACGCCGCTTTCAGTACTTGGCATATGTTGGGCATAAAAAAGTCGTAATTTCAAACTGCGAATACGTGCAGAAAGCTAGAATTTGGCTCCAAAATATTGTTCAGGCCTCGAAATTGGGATATTTGGGATATTTCGAAAACTGCAGGGGAGTTTGTGCGAAATGTGACTCACTGCCGCTTTCAGGACTAGGCATATGTTGGGTATAAAATGCCGTAATTTCAAACTGCAGATACGTGCAGAGAGCCAGAGTTTGGCTCCAAAATATGGCTCAGGCCTCGAAATTGGGATGTTTGGGATATTTTGAAAACTGAAGGGGAATTGGTGCAAAACGTGACTCACTGCTGCTTTCAGTACTTGGCATATGATGGGTATAAAAATCGTAATATCAAACTGCGAATACGTGCAGAGAGCCAGAATTTGGCTCCTAAATAAGGCTCAGGCCTCGATATTGTGATGTTTGGGATATTTTGAAAACTGCTGGGAGGTTTGGGACAAATGTAACCAAACGCCGCTTTCAGTACTTGGCATATGTAGGATATAAAAAAGACGTAATTTCAAACTGCGAATACGTGCAGAGAGCCAGAATTTGGCTCCAAAATATGGCTCAGGCCTCGAAATTGGGATGTTTGGGATATTTTGAAAACTGCAGAGGGGGATTGAGACAAATGTGACCAAAAGCCGCTTTCAGTACTTGGCATATGTTGGGTATAAAAAAGTCGTAATTTCAAACTGCGAATACGTGCAGAGAGCCAGAATTTGGCTCCAAAATACGGCTCAGGCCTCAAAATTGGGATATTTGGGATATTTCGAAAACTGCAGGGCAGTTTGTGCGAAATGTGACGCACTGCCGCTTTCAGGACTTGGCATATGTTGGGTATAATAAGTCGTAATTTCAAACAGCGAATACGTGCATAGAGCCAGAATTTGGCTCCAAAATATGGCTCAGGCCTCGAAATTGGGATGTTTGGGATATTTTTAAAACTGCAGGGAGGTTTGGGACAAATGTGATGAAACGCCGCTTTCAGTACTTGGCATATGTTGGGTATAAAAAGTCGTAATTTCAAACTTCGAATACGTGCAGAGAGCCAGAATTTGGCTCCAAATTATAGTTCAGGCCTCGAAATTTTGATATTTGGGATATTTCGAAAACTGCAGGGGAGTTTGTGCAAAATGTGACTAACTGCCGCTTTCAGGACTTAGCATATGTTGGGTATAAAAAGTAGTAATTTCAAACTGCGAATACTGGCAGAGAGCCAGAATTTGGGTCCAAAATATGGCTCAGGCCTCGAAATTGGGAAATTGGCGATATTTCGAAAACTGCAGGGGGGGTTTGGGACAAATGTGACCAAACGCCGCTTTCAGTACTTGGTATATGTTGGGTATAAAAAAGTCGTAATTTCAAACTGCGAATACGTGCAGAGAGCCAGAATTTTGCTCCAAATTATGGCTCAGGCCTCGAAATTGGGATGTTTGGGATATTTTGAAAAATGCAGGGTGGATTGAGACAAATGAGTCCAAACGCCGCTTTCAGTTCTTGGCATATGTTGGGTATAAAAAAGTGGTAATTTCAAACTGCGAATACGTGCAGAGAGCCAGAATTTGGCTCCAAAATATGGCTCAGGCCTCGAAATTGAGATGTTTGGGATATTTTGAAAACTGCAGGAAGGTTTGGGACAAATTTGACCAAATGCCACTTTCTGTACTTGGCATATGTTGGGTATAAAAAGTCGTAATTTCAAACTTCGAATACGTGCAGAGAGCCAGAATTTGGCTCCAAAATATGGCTCAGGCCTCAAAATTTAGATATTTGGGATATTTCGAAAACTGCAGGTGAGTTTGTGCGAAATGTGACTCACTGCCGCTTTTAGGACTTGGCATATGTTGGGTATAAAATGCCGTAATTTCAAACCGCGAATACGTGCATAGAGCCAGAATTTGGCTCCTAAATATGGCTTAGGCCTCGAAATTGGGATATTTGGGATATTTCGAAAACTGCAGGGAGGTTTGGGACAAATGTGACGAAACGCCGCTTTCAGTACTTGGCATAAATTGGGTATAAAAAATTCGTAATTTCAAACTGCAAATACGTGCAGAGAGCCAAAGTTTGGCTCCAAAATATGGCTCAGGCCTCGAAATTGGGATGTTTGGGATATTTCGAAAACTGCAGGGGTGTTTGTGCAAAACGTGACTCACTGCCACTTTCAGTACGTGGCATATGTTGGGTATAAAAATCGCAATATCAAACTGCGAATACGTGCAGAGAGCCAGAATTGGGCTCCAAAATATGGCTCAGGCCTTGATATTGTGATGTTTGGGATATTTTGAAAACTGCTGTTAGATTTGGGACAATAGTAACCAAACGCCGCTTTCAGTACTTGGCATATATTGGGTATAAAAAAGTCGTAATTTCAAACTGCGAATACGTGCAAAGAGCCAGAATATGGCTCCAAAATATGGCTCAGGCCTCGAAATTGGGATGTTTTCGATATTTTGAAAACTGCAGGGGGGATTGAGACAAATGTGACCAAACGTTGCTTTCAGTACTTGGCATATGTTGGGTATAAAAAAGTGGTAATTTCAAACTGCGAACACGTGCAGAGAGCCAGAATTTGGCTCCAAAATGTGGCTCAGGCCTTAAAATTGGGATATTTTTGATATTTCGAAAACTGCAGGTGAGTTTGTGCGAAATGTGACTCACTGCTGCTTTCAGGCCTTGGCACATGTTGGGTATAAAATGTCGTAATTTCAAACCGCGAATACGTGCATAGAGCCAGAATTTGGCTCCAAAATATTGCTCAGGCCTCGAAATTGGGATGTTTGAGATATTTTGAAAACTGCATGGGGGGCTTTGGGACAAATGTGACCAAACGCCGCTTTCAGTACTTGGCATATGTTGGGCATAAAAAAGTCGTAATTTCAAACAGCGAATACGTGCAGAAAGCTAGAATTTGGCTCCAAAATATTGTTCAGGCCTCGAAATTGGGATATTTGAGATATTTCGAAAACTGCAGGGGAGTTTGTGCGAAATGTGACTCACTGCCGCTTTCAGGACTTGGCATATGTTGGGTATAAAATGCCGTAATTTCAAACTGCGAATACAGGCGGAGACCCAGAATTTGGCTCTAAAATATGGCTCATGCCTCGAAATTGGGATGTTTGGGATATTTTGAAAACTGCAGGGAGGTTTGGGACAAATGTGACCAAATGCCACTTTCAGTACTTGGCATATGTTGGGTATAAAAAGTCGTAATTTCAAACTTCTAATACGTGCAGAGGCCAGAATTTTGCTCTAAAATATGGCTCAGGCCTCAAAATTGGGATATTTGGGATATTTCGAAAACTGCAGGAGAGTTTGTGCGAAATGTGACTCACTGCCGCTTTCAGGACTTGGTATATGTTGGGTATAAAATGTTATAATTTCAAACCGCGAATACGTGCATAGAGCCAGAATTTGGCTCCAAAATATGGCTCAGGCCTCGAAATTGGGATGTTTGGGATATTTTGAAAACTGCTGGGGGGGTTTTGGACAAATGTGACCAAACGCCGCGTTCAGTACTTGGCATATGTTGGGTATAAAAATTCGTAATTTCAAACTGCGAATACAGGCAGAGAGCCAGAATTTGGCTCCAAAATATGGCTCAGACCTCGAAATTGGGAAATTTGCGATATTTCGAAAACTGCAGGGGAGTTTTTGCGAAATGTGACTCGCTGCCGCTTTCAAGACTTGGCATATGTTGGGTATAAAATGTCATAATTTCAAAACTCGAATACGTGCATAGAGCCAGAGTTTGGCTCCAAAATATGGCTCAGGCCTCAAAATTGGGATGTTTGGGATATTTTGAAAACTGCAGGGGGGGTTTGGGACAAATGTGACCAAACGCCGCTTTCAGTACTTGGTATATGTTGGGTATAAAAAAGTCGTAATTTCAAACTGCGAATACGTGCAGAGAGCCAGAATTTTGCTCCAAAATATGGCTCAGGCCTCGAAATTGGGATGTTTGGGATATTTTGAAAAATGCAGGGTGGATTGAGACAAATGAGACCAAACGCCACTTTCAGTTCTTGGCATATGTTGGGTATAAAAAAGTGGTAATTTCAAACTGCGAATACGTGCAGAGAGCCAGAATTTGGCTCCAAAATATGGCTCAGGCCTCGAAATTGAGATGTTTGGGATATTTTGAAAACTGCAGGGAGGTTTGGGACAAATTTGACCAAATGCCACTTTCTGTACTTGGCATATGTTGGGTATAAAAATTCGTAATTTCAAACTTCGAATACGTGCAGAGAGCCAGAATTTGGCTCCAAAATATTGCTCAGGCCTCGAAATTGGGATATTTGGGATATTTCGAAAACTGCAGGTGAGTTTGTGCGAAATGTGACTCACTGCCACTTTCAGGACTTGGCATATGTTGGGTATAAAATATCGTAACTTCAAACAGCGAATACGTGTATAGAGCCAGAATTTGGCTCCAAAATATGGATCAGGCCTCGAAATTGGGATGTTTGGGATATTTTGAAAACTGCAGGGAGGTTTGGGACAAATGTGACGAATCGCTGCTTTCAGTACTTGGCATATGTTGGGTATATAAATTCGAAATTTCAAACTGCGAATACGTGCAGAGAGCCAGAATTTGACTCCAAAATATGGCTCATGCCTCGAAATTGGGATTTTTGGGATATTTTGAAAACTGCAGTGAGGTTTGGGACAAATGTGACCAAATGCCACTTGCAGTACTTGGCATATGTTGGGTATAAAAAGTCGTAATTTCAAACTTCGAATACGTGCAGAGAGCCAGAATTTGGCTCCAAAATATGGCTCAGGCCACAAAATTTAGATATTTGTGATATTTCGAAAACTGCAGGTGAGTTTGTGCGAAATGTGACTCACTGCCGCTTTCAGTTCTTGGCATATGTTGGGTATAAAAAAGTGGTAATTTCAAACTGCGAATACGTGCAGAGAGCCAGAATTTGGCTCCAAAATATGGCTCAGGCCTCGAAATTGAGATGTTTGGGATATTTTGAAAACTGCAGGGAGGTTTGGGACAAATTTGACCAAATGCCACTTTCTGTACTTGGCATATGTTGGGTATAAAAATTCGTAATTTCAAACTTCGAATACGTGCAGAGAGCCAGAATTTGGCTCCAAAATATTGCTCAGGCCTCGAAATTGGGATATTTGGGATATTTCGAAAACTGCAGGTGCGTTTGTGCGAAATGTGACTCACTGCCACTTTCAGGACTTGGCATATGTTGGGTATAAAATATCGTAACTTCAAACAGCGAATACGTGTATAGAGCCAGAATTTGGCTCCAAAATATGGATCAGGCCTCGAAATTGGGATGTTTGGGATATTTTGAAAACTGCAGGGAGGTTTGGGACAAATTTGACGAAACGCTGCTTTCAGTACTTGGCATATGTTGGGTATATAAATTCGTAATTTCAAACTGCGAATACGTGCAAAGAGCCAGAATTTGACTCCAAAATATGGCTCATGCCTCGAAATTGGGATTTTTGGGATATTTTGAAAACTGCAGTGAGGTTTGGGACAAATGTGACCAAATGCCACTTGCAGTACTTGGCATATGTTGGGTATAAAAAGTCGTAATTTCAAACTTCGAATACGTGCAGAGAGCCAGAATTTGGCTCCAAAATATGGCTCAGGCCACAAAATTTAGATATTTGTGATATTTCGAAAACTGCAGGTGAGTTTGTGCGAAATGTGACTCACTGCCGCTTTCAGTTCTTGGCATATGTTGGGTATAAAAAAGTGGTAATTTCAAACTGCGAATACGTGCAGAGAGCCAGAATTTGGCTCCAAAATATGGCTCAGGCCTCGAAATTGAGATGTTTGGGATATTTTGAAAACTGCAGGGAGGTTTGGGACAAATTTGACCAAATGCCACTTTCTGTACTTGGCATATGTTGGGTATAAAAATTCGTAATTTCAAACTTCGAATACGTGCAGAGAGCCAGAATTTGGCTCCAAAATATTGCTCAGGCCTCGAAATTGGGATATTTGGGATATTTCGAAAACTGCAGGTGAGTTTGTGCGAAATGTGACTCACTGCCACTTTCAGGACTTGGCATATGTTGGGTATAAAATATCGTAACTTCAAACAGCGAATACGTGTATAGAGCCAGAATTTGGCTCCAAAATATGGATCAGGCCTCGAAATTGGGATGTTTGGGATATTTTGAAAACTGCAGGGGGGTTTTGGACAAATGTGACCAAACGCCGCATTCAGTACTTGGCATATGTTGGGTATAAAAATTCGTAATTTCAAACTGCGAATACAGGCGGAGACCCAGAATTTGGCTCTAAAATATGGCTCATGACTCGAAATTGGGATGTTTGGGATATTTTGAAAACTGCAGGGAGGTTTGGGACAAATGTGACCAAATGCCACTTTCAGTACTTGGCATATGTTGGGTATAAAAAGTCGTAATTTCAAACTTCTAATACGTGCAGAGGCCAGAATTTTGCTCTAAAATATGGCTCAGGCCTCAAAATTGGGATATTTGGGATATTTCGAAAACTGCAGGAGAGTTTGTGCGAAATGTGACTCACTGCCGCTTTCAGGACTTGGTATATGTTGGGTATAAAATGTTATAATTTCAAACCGCGAATACGTGCATAGAGCCCGAATTTGGCTCCAAAATATGGCTCAGGCCTCGAAATTGGGATGTTTGGGATATTTTGAAAACTGCTGGGGGGGTTTTGGACAAATGTGACCAAACGCCGCGTTCAGTACTTGGCATATGTTGGGTATAAAAATTCGTAATTTCAAACTGCGAATACAGGCAGAGAGCCAGAATTTGGCTCCAAAATATGGCTCAGGCCTCGAAATTGGGAAATTTGCGATATTTCGAAAACTGCAGGGGAGTTTGTGCGAAATGTGACTCGCTGCCGCTTTCAAGACTTGGCATATGTTGGGTATAAAATGTCATAATTTCAAAACTCGAATACGTGCATAGAGCCAGAGTTTGGCTCCAAAATATGGCTCAGGCCTCAAAATTGGGATGTTTGGGATATTTTGAAAACTGCAGGGGGGGTTTGGGACAAATGTGACCAAACGCCGCTTTCAGTACTTGGTATATGTTGGGTATAAAAAAGTCGTAATTTCAAACTGCGAATACGTGCAGAGAGCCAGAATTTTGCTCCAAAATATGGCTCAGGCCTCGAAATTGGAATGTTTGGGATATTTTGAAAAATGCAGGGTGGATTGAGACAAATGAGACCAAACGCCACTTTCAGTTCTTGGCATATGTTGGGTATAAAAAAGTGGTAATTTCAAACTGCGAATACGTGCAGAGAGCCAGAATTTGGCTCCAAAATATGGCTCAGGCCTCGAAATTGAGATGTTTGGGATATTTTGAAAACTGCAGGGAGGTTTGGGACAAATTTGACCAAATGCCACTTTCTGTACTTGGCATATGTTGGGTATAAAAATTCGTAATTTCAAACTTCGAATACGTGCAGAGAGCCAGAATTTGGCTCCAAAATATTGCTCAGGCCTCGAAATTGGGATATTTGGGATATTTCGAAAACTGCAGGTGAGTTTGTGCGAAATGTGACTCACTGCCACTTTCAGGACTTGGCATATGTTGGGTATAAAATATCGTAACTTCAAACAGCGAATACGTGTATAGAGCCAGAATTTGGCTCCAAAATATGGATCAGGCCTCGAAATTGGGATGTTTGGGATATTTTGAAAACTGCAGGGAGGTTTGGGACAAATGTGACGAAACGCTGCTTTCAGTACTTGGCATATGTTGGGTATATAAATTCGAAATTTCAAACTGCGAATACGTGCAGAGAGCCAGAATTTGACTCCAAAATATGGCTCATGCCTCGAAATTGGGATTTTTGGGATATTTTGAAAACTGCAGTGAGGTTTGGGACAAATGTGACCAAATGCCACTTGCAGTACTTGGCATATGTTGGGTATAAAAAGTCGTAATTTCAAACTTCGAATACGTGCAGAGAGCCAGAATTTGGCTCCAAAATATGGCTCAGGCCATAAAATTTAGATATTTGTGATATTTCGAAAACTGCAGGTGAGTTTGTGCGAAATGTGACTCACTGCCGCTTTCAGTTCTTGGCATATGTTGGGTATAAAAAAGTGGTAATTTCAAACTGCGAATACGTGCAGAGAGCCAGAATTTGGCTCCAAAATATGGCTCAGGCCTCGAAATTGAGATGTTTGGGATATTTTGAAAACTGCAGGGAGGTTTGGGACAAATTTGACCAAATGCCACTTTCTGTACTTGGCATATGTTGGGTATAAAAATTCGTAATTTCAAACTTCGAATACGTGCAGAGAGTTAGAATTTGGCTCCAAAATATTGCTCAGGCCTCGAAATTGGGATATTTGGGATATTTCGAAAACTGCAGGTGCGTTTGTGCGAAATGTGACTCACTGCCACTTTCAGGACTTGGCATATGTTGGGTATAAAATATCGTAACTTCAAACAGCGAATACGTGTATAGAGGCAGAATTTGGCTCCAAAATATGGATCAGGCCTCGAAATTGGGATGTTTGGGATATTTTGAAAACTGCAGGGAGGTTTGGGACAAATGTGACGAAACGCTGCTTTCAGTACTTGGCATATGTTGGGTATATAAATTCGTAATTTCAAACTGCGAATACGTGCAGAGAGCCAGAATTTGACTCCAAAATATGGCTCATGCCTCGAAATTGGGATTTTTGGGATATTTTGAAAACTGCAGTGAGGTTTGGGACAAATGTGACCAAATGCCACTTGCAGTACTTGGCATATGTTGGGTATAAAAAGTCGTAATTTCAAACTTCGAATACGTGCAGAGAGCCAGAATTTGGCTCCAAAATATGGCTCAGGCCACAAAATTTAGATATTTGTGATATTTCGAAAACTGCAGGTGAGTTTGTGCGAAATGTGACTCACTGCCGCTTTCAGTTCTTGGCATAGGTTGGGTATAAAAAAGTGGTAATTTCAAACTGCGAATACGTGCAGAGAGCCAGAATTTGGCTCCAAAATATGGCTCAGGCCTCGAAATTGAGATGTTTGGGATATTTTGAAAACTGCAGGGAGGTTTGGGACAAATTTGACCAAATGCCACTTTCTGTACTTGGCATATGTTGGGTATAAAAATTCGTAATTTCAAACTTCGAATACGTGCAGAGAGCCAGAATTTGGCTCCAAAATATTGCTCAGGCCTCGAAATTGGGATATTTGGGATATTTCGAAAACTGCAGGTGAGTTTGTGCGAAATGTGACTCACTGCCACTTTCAGGACTTGGCATATGTTGGGTATAAAATATCGTAACTTCAAACAGCGAATACGTGTATAGAGCCAGAATTTGGCTCCTAAATATGGCTCAGGCCTCGAAATTGGGATATTTGGGATATTTCGAAAACTGCAGGGAGGTTTGGGACAAATGTGACGAAACGCCGCTTTCAGTACTTGGCATATATTGGGTATAAAAAAGTCGTAATTTCAAACTGCAAATACGTGCAGAGAGCCAGAGTTTGGCTCCAAAATATGACTCAGGCCTCGAAATTGAGATGTTTGGAACATTTCGAAAACTGCAGGGGTGTTTGTTCAAAATGTGACTCACTGCCGCTTTCAGTACTTGGCATATGTTGGGTATAAAAATCGCAAAATCAAACTGCGAATACGTGCAGAGAGCCAGAGTTGGGCTCCAAAATATGGCTCAGGCCTTGATATTGTGATGTTTGGGATATTTTGAAAACTGCTGGGAGGTTTGGGACAATAGTAACCAAACGCCGCTTTCAGTACTTGGCATATATTGGGTATAAAAAGTCGTAATTTCAAACTGCGAATACGTGCAAAGAGCCAGAATATGGCTCCAAAATATGGCTCAGGCCTCGAAATTGGGATGTTTGGGATATTTTGAAAACTGCAGGGGGGATTGTGACAAATGTGACCAAACGTTGCTTTCAGTACTTGGCATATGTTGGGTATAAAAAAGTGGTAATTTCAAACTGCGAACACGTGCAGAGAGCCAGAATTTGGCTCCAAAATGTGGCTCAGGCCTCAAAATTGGGATATTTTGGATATTTCGAAAACTGCAGGTGAGTTTGTGCGAAATGTGACTCACTGCCGCTTTCAGGACTTGGCATATGTTGGGTATAAAATGCCGTAATTTCAAACCGCGAATACGTGCATAGAGCCAGAATTTGGCTCCAAAATATTGCTCCGGCCTCGAAATTGGGATGTTTGAGATATTTTGAAAACTGCATGGGGGGCTTTGGGACAAATGTGACCAAACGTCGCTTTCAGTACTTGGCATATGTTGGGCATAAAAAAGTCGTAATTTCAAACTGCGAATACGTGCAGAAAGCTAGAATTTGGCTCCAAAATATTGTTCAGGCCTCGAAATTGGGATATTTAGGATATTTCGAAAACAGCAGGGGAGTTTGTGCGAAATGTGACTCACTGCCGCTTTCAGGACTTGGCATATGTTGGGTATAAAATGCCGTAATTTCAAACTGCGAATACGTGCATAGAGCCGGGAATTTGGCTCCAAAATATGGCTCAGGCCTCGAAATTGGGATGTTTGGGATATTTTGAAAACTGCAGAGGGGGTTTAGGACAAATGTGACCAAACGCCGCGTTCAGTACTTGGCATATGTTGGGTATAAAAAAGTCGTAATTTCAAACTGCGAATACGTGCAGAGAGCCAGAATTTGGCTCCAAAATATGGCTCTGGCCTCGAAATTAGGATATTTGGGATATTTCCAAAACTGCAGGGGAGTTTGTGCGAAATGTGACTCTGCCGTTTTCAAGACTTGGCATATGTTGGGTATATAAATTCGTAATTTCAAACTGCGAATACGTGCAGAGAGCCAGAATTTGACTCCAAAATATGGCTCATGCCTCGAAATTGGGATTTTTGGGATATTTTGAAAACTGCAGTGAGGTTTGGGACAAATGTGACCGAATGCCACTTGCAGTACTTGGCATATGTTGGGTATAAAAAGTCGTAATTTCAAACTTCGAATACGTGCAGAGAGCCAGAATTTGGCTCCAAAATATGGCTCAGGCCTCAAAATTTAGATATTTGGGATATTTCGAAAACTGCAGGTGAGTTTGTGCGAAATGTGATTCACTGCCGCTTTTAGGACTTGGCATATGTTGGGTATAAAATGCCGTAATTTCAAACCGCGAATACGTGCATAGAGCCAGAATTTGGCTCCTAAATATGACTCAGGCCTCGAAATTGGGATATTTGGGATATTTCGAAAACTGCAGGGAGGTTTGGGACAAATGTGACGAAACTCCGCTTTCAGTACTTGGCATATGTTGGGTATAAAATATTGTAATTTCAAACCGCGAATACGTGCATAGAGCCAGAATTTGGCTCCAAAATATTGCTCAGGCCTCGAAATTGGGTTGTCTGGGATATTTTGAAAACTGCAGGGAGGTTTGGGACAAATGTGACGAAACGCCGCTTTCAGTACTTGGCATATGTTGGGTATATAAATTCGTAATTTCAAACTGCGAATACGTGCAGAGAGCCAGAATTTGGCTCCAAAATATGGCTCATGCATCGAAATTGGGATGTTTGGGATATTTTGAAAACTGCAGGGAGGTTTGGGACAAAGGTGACCAAATGCCACTTTCAGTACTTGGCATATGTTGGGTATAAAAATTCGTAATTTCAAACTTCGAATACGTGCAGAGAGCCAGAATTTGGCTCCAAATTATAGTTCAGGCCTCGAAATTAGGACATTTGGGATATTTCGAAAACTGCAGGGGAGATTGTGCGTAATGTGACTACTGCTGCTTTCAAGACTTGGCATATGTTGGTTATAAAATGTCGTACTTTCAAACCGCGAATACGTGCATAGAGCCAGAATTTGGCTCCAAAATATGGCTCATGCCTCGAAATTGGGATGTTTGGGATATTTTGATAACTGCAGGGGGGGTTTGGGACAAATGTGACCAAACGCCGCTTTCAGTACTTGGTATATGTTGGGTATAAAAAAGTTGTAATTTCAAACTGCGAATACATGCAGAGAGCCTGAATTTGGCTCCAAAATACGGGTCAGGCCTCGAAATTAAGATATTTGGGATATTTCGAAAACTGCAGGGGAGTTTGTGCAAAATGTGACTAACTGCCGCTTTCAGGACTTAGCATATGTTGGGTATAAAAAGTAGTAATTTCAATCTGCAAATACGTGCATAGAGCCAGAATTTGTCTCCAAAATATGGCTGAGGCCTTGAAATTGGGATGTTTGGGATATTATGAAAACTGCATTGAGGTTTGGGACAAATGTGACGAAACGCCGCTTTCAGTACTTGGCATATGTTGGGCATATAAATTCGTAATTTCAAACTGCGAATACGTGCAGAGAGAGAGAATTTTGCTCCAAAATATGGCTCATGCCTCGAAATTGGGATGTTTAGGATATTTTGAAAACTGCAGGTGGGGTTTGGGACAAATGTGACTAAACTCCGCTTTCAGTACTTGGCATATATTGGGTATAAAAATTCGTAATTTCAAACTGCAAATACGTGCAGAGAGCCAGAGTTTGGCTCCAAAATATGGCTCAGGCCTCCAAATTGGGATATTTGGGATATTTCGAAAACTGCAGGGGAGTTTGTGCGAAATGTGACTCACAGCCGCTTTCAGGACTTGGCATATGTTGGGTATAAAATGTCGTAATTTCAAACCGCGAATACGTGAATAGAGCCAGAATTTGGCTCCAAAATATGGCTCAGGCCTCAAAATTGGGATGTTTGGGATATTTTGAAAACTGCAGGGGGGGTTTTGGACAAATGTGACCAAATGCTGCGTTCAGTACTTGGCTTTTGTTGGGTACAAAAAATCGTAATTTCAAACTGCGAATACGTGCAGAGAGCCAGTATTTGGCTTCAAAATATTGCTCAGGCCTCGAAATTGGGATGTTTGAGATATTTTGAAAAGTGCAGGGGGGGTGGGGGGTACAAATGTGACCAAACGCCGCTTTCGGTACTTGGCATATGTTGGGCATAAAAAGTCCTAATTTTAAACTGCGAATACGTGCAGAAAGCTAGAATTTGGCTCTAAAATATTGTTCAGGCCTCGAAATTGGGATATTTAGGATATTTCGAAAACTGCAGGGGAGTTTGTGCAAAATGTGACTCACTGCCGCTTTCAGGACTTGGCATATGTTGGGTATAATAAGTCGTAATTTCAAACCGCGAATACGTGCATAGAGCCAGAATTTGGCTCCAAAATATATCTCAGGTCTCGAAATTGAGATGTTTGGGATATTTTGAAAACTGCAGGGAGGTTTGTTACAAATGTGACGAAACGCCGCTTTCAGTACTTGGCATATGTTGGGTATATAAATTCGTAATTTCAAACTGCAAATACGTGCAGAGAGCCAAAATTTGGCTCCAAAATATGGCTCATGCTGCGAAATTGGGATGTTTGGGATATTTTGAAAACTGAAGGGGAGTTTGTGCAAAATGTGACTCACTGCTGCTTTCAGTACTTGGCATATGTTGGGTATAAAAATCGTAATATCAAACTGCGAATACGTGCAGAGAGCCAGAATTTGGCTCCAAAATATGGCTCAGGCCTCGATATTGTGATGTTTGGGATATTTTGAAAACTGCTGGGAGGTTTGGGACAAATGTAAACAAACGCCGCATTCAGTACTTGGCATATGTTGGATATAAAAAAGACGTAATTTCAAACTGCGAATACGTGCAGAGAGCCAGAATTTGGCTCCAAAATACAGGTCAGGCCTCAAAATTGGGATATTTGGGATATTTCGAAAACTGCAGGGCAGTTTGTGCGAAATGTGACGCACTGCCGCTTTCAGGACTTGGCATATGTTGGGTATAATAAGTCGTAATTTCAAACAGCGAATACGTGCATAGAGCCAGAATTTGGCTCAAAAATATGGCTCAAGCCTCGAAATTGGGATGTTTGGGATATTTTGAAAAACTGCAATGAGGTTTGGGACAAATGTGACGAAACGCCGCTTTCAGTACTTGGCATATGTTGGGTATAAAAAGTCAAAATTTCAAACTTCGAATACGTGCAGAGGCCAGAATTTGGCTCCAAAATCTGGCTCAGGCCTCAAAATTGGGATGTTTGGGATATTTCGAAAATTGCAGGGGAGTTTGTGCGAAATGTGACTCACTGCCGCTATTAGGAATTGGCATATGTTGGGTATAAAATATCGTAACTTCAAACAGCGAATACGTGCATAGGGCCAGAATTTGGCTCCAAAATATGGCTCAGGCCTCGAAATTGGGATGTTTGGGATATTTTGAAAACTGCAGGGAGGTTTGGGACAAATGTGACGAAACGCCGCCTTCATTACTTGGCATATGTTGGGTATATAAATTCGTAATTTCAAACTGCGAATACGTGCAGAGAGCCAGAATTTGGCTCCAAAATATGGCTCTTGCCTCGAAATTGGGATGTTTGGAATATTTTGAAAACTGCAGTGAGGTTTGGGATAAATGTGACCAAATGCCACTTTCAGTACTTGGCATATGTTGGGTATAAAAAGTAGTAATTTCAAAATTCGAATACGTGCAGAGAGCCAGAATTTGGCTCCAAAATATGGCTCAGGCCTAAAAATTGGGATATTTGGGATATTTCGAAAACTGCAGGGGAGTTTGTGCGAAATGTGACTCACAGCCGCTTTCAGGACTTGGCATATGTTGGGTATAAAATGTCGTAATTTCAAACCGCGAATACGTGCATAGAGCCAGAATTTGGCTACAAAATATGGCTCAGGCCTCAAAATTGGGATGTTTGAGATATTTTGAAAACTGCAGGGGGGGTTTTGGACAAATGTGACCAAATGCTGCGTTCTGTACTTGGCTTTTGTTGGGTACAAAAAATCGTAATTTCAAACTGCGAATACGTGCAGAGAGCCAGAATTTGGCTTCAAAATATGGCTCAGGGCTCAAAATTGGGATATTTGGCATATTTCGAAAACTGCAGGGAGGTTTGGGACAAATGTGATGAAACGCCGCGTTCAGTACATGGCATATGTTGGGTATAAAAAGTCGTAATTTCAAACTTAGAATACGTGCAGAGGCAAGAATTTGGCTCCAAAATATGGCTCAGGCCTCAAAATTGGGATATTTAGGATATTTCGAAAACTGCAGGGGAGTTTGTGCGAAATGTGACTCACTGCCGTTTTCTGGACTTGGCATATGTTGGGAATAAAATGTCGTAATTTCAAACCGCGAATACGTTCATAGTGCCAGAATTTGGCTCCAAAATATGGCTCAGGCCTCGAAATTGGGATGTTTGGGATATTTTGAAAACTGCTGGGGGGGTTTTGGACAAATGTGACCAAACGCCGCGTTCAGTACTTGGCATATGATGGGTATAAAAAAGTCGTAATTTCAAACTGCGAATACGTGCAGAGAGCCAGAATTTGGCTCCAAAATATGGCTCAGGCCTCGAAATTGGGAAATTTGCGATATTTCGAAAACTGCAGGGGATTTTGTGCGAAATGTGACTCACTGCCGCTTTCAAGACCTGGCATATGTTGGGTATAAAATGTCGTAATTTCAAACCGCGAATACGTGCATAGAGCCAGAATTTTGCTCCAAAATATGGCTCAAGCCTCGAAATTGGGATGTTCAGGATATTTTGAAAAATGCAGGGTGGATTGAGTCAAATGTGACCAAACGCCGCTTTCAGTACTTGGCATATGTTGGGTATAAAAAAGTGGTAATTTCAAACTGCGAATACGTGCAGAAAGCCAGAATTTGTCTCTAAAATATGGCTCAGGCCTCGAAATTGGGATGTTTGGGATATTTCGAAAATTGCAGGGGAGTTTGTGCGAAATGTGACTCACTTCCGCTTTCAGGAATTGGCATATGTTGGGTATAAAATATCGTAACTTCAAACAGCGAATACGTGCATAGAGCCAGAATTTGGCTCCAAAATATGGCTCAGGCCTCGAAATTGGGATGTTTGCGATATTTGGAAAACTGCTGGGGGGGGTTTGGTACAAATGTGACCAAACGCCGCTTTCAGGACTTGGCACATGTTGGGTATAAAATGTCCTAATTTCAAACCGCGAATACGTGCAGAGAGCCAGAATTTGGCTCCAAAATATGGCTCAGGCCTCGAAATTGGGATGTTTGGGATATTTTGAAAAATGCAGGGTGGATTGAAACAAATGTGACCAAACGCCGCTTTTAGTGCTTGGCATATGTTGGGTCTAAAAAAGTGGTAATTTCAAACTGCGAATACGTGCAGAGAGCCAGAATTTGGCTCCAAAATATGGCTCAGGCCTCGAAATTGGGATGTTTGGGATATTTCGAAAATTGCAGGGGAGTTTGTGCGAAATGTGACTCACTGCCGCTATTAGGAATTGGCATATGTTGGGTATAAAATATCGTAACTTCAAACAGCGAATACGTGCATAGGGCCAGAATTTGGCTCCAAAATATGGCTCAGGCCTCGAAATTGGGATGTTTGGGATATTTTGAAAACTGCAGGGAGGTTTGGGACAAATGTGACGAAACGCCGCCTTCATTACTTGGCATATGTTGGGTATATATAAATTCGTAATTTCAAACTGCGAATACGTGCAGAGAGCCAGAATTTGGCTCCAAAATATGGCTCTTGCCTCGAAATTGGGATGTTTGGAATATTTTGAAAACTGCAGTGAGGTTTGGGATAAATGTGACCAAATGCCACTTTCAGTACTTGGCATATGTTGGGTATAAAAAGTCGTAATTTCAAAATTAGAATACGTGCAGAGAGCCAGAATTTGACTCCAAAATATGGCTCAGGCCTCAAAATTGGGATATTTGGGATATTTCGAAAACTGCAGGGGAGTTTGTTCGAAATGTGACTCACTGCCGCTTTCAGGACTTGGCATATGTTGGGTATAAAATGTCGGAATTTCTAATCGCGAATACGTGCATAGAGCCAAAATTTGGCTTCGAAATATGGCTCATGCCTCGAAATTGGGATGTTTGGGATATTTTAAAAACTGCAGGGGGGGGTTTGGGACAAATGTGACCAAACTCCGCATTCAGAACTTGGCATATATTGGGTATAAAAAAGTCGTAATTTCAAACTGCAAATAAGTGCAGAGAGCCAGAGTTTGGCTCCAAAATATGGCTCAGGTCTCGAAATTGGGATGTTTGGGATATTTCGAAAACTGCTGGGGAGTTTGTGTAAAATGTGACTCACTTCCGCCTTCAGTACTTGGCATATGTTGGGTATAAAAATCGCAATATCAAACTGCGAATACGTGCAGAGAGCCAGAATTTGGCTCCAAAATATGGCTCAGGCCTCGATATTGTGAAGTTTGGGATATTTTGAAAACATCTGGGAGGTTTGGGAGAAATGTAACCAAACGCCGCTTTCAGTACTTAGCATATGTTGGGTATAAAAAAGTCGTAATTTCAAAATGCGAGTACGTGCAAAGAGCCAGAATTTGGCTACAAAATATGGCTCAGGTCTCGAAATTGGGATGTTTGGGATATTTTGAAAACTGCAGGGGGGATTGAGACAAATGTGACCAAATGCCGCTTTCAGTACTTGGCATATGTTGGGTATAAAAAAGTGGTAATTTCAAACTGCGAACACGTGCAGAGAGCCAGAATTTGGCTCCAAAATGTGGCTCAGGCCTCAAAATTAGGATTTTTTTGATATTTCGAAAACTGCAGGTGAGTTTGTGCGAAATGTGACTCACTGCCGCTTTCAGGGCTTGGCATATGTTGGGTATAAAATGTCGTAATTTCAAACCGCGAATACGTGCATAGAGCCAGAATTTGGCTCCAAAATATTACTCAGGCCTCGAAATTGTGATGTTTGGGATATTTGGAAAACCGCGTAAGGGGTTTTGGGACAAATGCGGCCAAACGCTGCTTTCATTACTTGGTATATGTTGGGCATAAAAAATCATAATTTCAAACTGCGAATACGTGCAGAAAGCTAGAATTTGGCTCCAAAATATTGTTCAGGCCTCGAAATTGAGATATTTGGGATATTTCGAAAACTGCAGGGGAGTTTGTGCGAAATGTGACTCACTGCCGCTTTCAGGACTTGGCATATGTTGGGTATAAAATATCGTAATTTCAAACTGCGAATACGTGCATCGAGCCAGAATTTGGCTCCAAAATATGGCTCAGGCCTCGAAATTGGGATGTTTGTGATATTTTGAAAACTGCAGGGAGGCTTGGGACAAATGTGACGGAATGCCGCTTTCAATACTTGGCATATATTGGGTATATAAATTCGTAATTTCAAACTGCGAATACGTGCACAGAGCCAGAATTTGGCTCCAAAATATAGCTCAGGCCTCAAAATTGGGATATTTGAGATATTTCGAAAACTGCAGGGGAGTTTGTGCGAAATGTGACTCACTGCCGCTTTCAGGACTTGGCATATGTTGGGTATAAAATGCGGTAATTTCAAACCGCGAATACGTGATATAGAGCAAGAATTTGGCTCTAAAATAAGGCTCAGGCCTCGAAATTGGGATGTTTGGGATATTTTAAAAACTGCAGGGGGCGGTTTGGGACAAATGTGACCAAACGCCGCGTTCAGTACTTGGCATATGTTGGGTATAAAAAAGTCGTAATTTCAAACTGCGAATACGTGAAGAGAGCCAGAATTTGGCTCCAAAATACGGCTCAGGCCTCGAAATTGGGATATTTGGGATATTTCGATAACTGCAGGGGAGTTTGTGCAAAATGTGACTAACTGCCGCTTTCAGGACTTAGCATATGTTGGGTATAAAAAGTCGTAATTTCAATCTGCGAATACGTGCATAGAGCCAGAATATGGCTCCAAAATATGGCTCATGCCTCGAAATTGGGATATTTGGGATATTTCGAAAACTGCAGGGGAGTTCGTGCAAAATGTGACTAACTGCCGCTTTCAGTACTTGGCATATGTTGGGTATAAAAATTCGTAATTTCAAACTGCGAATACGTGCAGAGAGCCAAAATTTGGCTCCAAAATATGGCTCATGCCTGGAAATTGGGATGTTTGGGATATTTTGAAAACTGCAGGGGGGCTTTGGCACAAATGTGACCAATCTCCGCTTTCAGTACATGGCATATGATGGGTATATAAATTCGTAATTTCAAACTGCGAATACGTGCAGAGAGCCAAAATTTGGCTCCAAAATAATGGCTCAGGCCTCGAAATTGGGATGTTTGGAATATTTCGAAAACCGCAGGGGAGTTTGTGCAAAATGTGACTCACTGCTGCTTTCAGTACTTGGCATATGTTGGGTATAAAAATCGAAATATCAAACTTCGAATACGTGCAGAGAGCCAGAATTTGGCTCCAAAATATGGCTCAGGCCTCAATATTGTGATGTTTGGGATATTTTGAAAACTGCTGGGAGGTTTGGGACAAATGTAACCAAACGCCGCTTTCAGTACTTGGCATATGTTGGTTATAAAAAAGTCGTAATTTAAAAATGCGAATACGTGCAGAGAGCCAGAATTTGGCTCCAAAATATGGCTCATGCCTCGAAATTGGAATGTTTGGGATATTTTGAAAACTGCAGGGGGGATTGAGACAAATGTGACCAAACGCCACTTTCAGTACTTGGCATATGTTGGGTATAAAAAGGTAATTTCAAACATCGAATACGTGCAGAGAGCGAGAATTTCGCTCCAAAATATTGCTCAGGCCTCGAAATTGGGATGTTTGGGATATTTTGAAAACTGCAGGTGAGTTTGTGCCAAATGTGACTCACTGCAGCTTCAAGTCATGGCATATGTTGGGTATAAAAAGTCGTAATTTCAATCTGCGAATACGTGCATAGAGCCAGAATTTGGCTCCAAAATATGGCTCAGGCCTCGAAATTGGGATGTTTGGGATATTTTGAAAACTGCAGGGAGGTTTGGGACAAATGTGACGAAAGCTGCTTTCAGTACTTGGCATATGTTGGGTATATAAATTCGTAATTTCAAACTGCGAATACGAGCATAGAGCCAGAATTTGGCTCATAAATATGGCTCAGGCCTTGAAATTGGGATATTTGGGATATTTCAAAAACTGCAGGGAGGTTTGGGACAAATGTGACGAAACGCCACTTTCAGTACTTGGTATATGTTGGGTATAAAAAAGTTGTAATTTCAAACTGCGAATACGTGCAGAGAGCCAGAATTTGGCTCCAAAATACGGCTCAGGCCTAGAAATTGGGATATTTGGGATATTTCGAAAACTGCAGGGGAGTTTGTGCAAAATGTGACTAACTGCCGCTTTCAGGACTTAGCATATGTTGGGTATAAAAAGTCGTAATTTCAATCTGCGAAAACGTGCATAGAGCCAGAATTTGGCTCCAAAATATGGCTCAGGCCTCGAAATTGGGATGTTTGGGATATTTTGAAAACCAGGGAGGTTTGGGACAAATGTGACGAAACGCCGCTTTCAGTACTTGGCATATGTTGGGTATATAAATTCGTAATTTCAAACTGCGAATACGTGCAGAGAGCCAGAGTTTGGCTCCAAAATATGGCACAGGCCTCGAAATTGGGATGTTTGGGATATTTCGAAAAATGCAGGGGAGTTTGTGCAAAATGTGACTCACTGCTGCTTTCAGTACTTGGCATATGTTGGGTATAAAAATCGAACTATCAAACTGCGAATACGTGCAGAGAGCCAGAATTTGGCTCGAAAATATGGCTCAAGCCTCGATATTGTGATGTTTGGGATTATTTGAAAACTGCTGGGAGGTTTGTGACAAATGTAACAAAACGCCGCTTACAGTACTAGGCATATGTTGGTTTTAAAAAAGTCGTAATTTCAAACTGCGAATAAGTTCAGAGAGCCAGAATTTGGCTCCAAAATATGGCTCAGGCCTTGAAATTGGGATGTTTGGGATATTTTGAAAACTGCAGGGGGGATTGAGACAAATGTGACGAAACGCCGCTTTCAGTACTTGGCATATGTTGGGTATATAAATTCGTAATTTCTAACTGCGAATAAGTTCAGAGAGCCAGAATTTGGCTCCAAAATATGGCTCAAGCCTCGAAATTGGGATATTTGGGATATTTCGAAAACTGCAGGGGAGTTTGTGCGAAATGTGACTCACTGCCGTTTTCAAGACTTGGCATATTTTGGGTATAAAATGTCGTAATTTCAAACCGCGAATACATGCATAGAGCTAGAATTTGGCTCCAAAATATGGCTCATGCCTCGAAACTGGGATGTTTGGGATATTTTGAAAACTGCAGGGGGGGTTTGGGACAAATGTGACCAATCTCCGCTTTCAGTACTTGGCATATATTGAGTATAAAAAAGTCGTAATTTCAAACTGCGAATACGTGCAGAGAGCCAGAATTTGGCTCCAAAATATGGCTCATGACTCGAAATTGGGATGTTTGGGATATTTTGAAAACTGCAGGGAGGTTTGGGACAAAGGTGACCAAATGCCACTTTCAGTACTTGGCATATGTTGGGTATAAAAAGTCGTAATTTCAAACTTTGAATACGTGCAGAGGCCAGAATTTGGTTCCAAAATATGGCTCAGGCCTCAAAATGGGGATATTTGGGATATTTCGAAAACTGCAGGGGAGTTTGTGCGAAATGTGACTCACTGACGCTTTCAAGATTTGGCATATGTTGGGTATAAAATGTCGTAATTTCAAACTGCGAATACGTGCAGAAAGCCAGAATTTGGCTCCAAAATATGGATCAGGCCTCGAAATTGGGATGTTTGGGATATTTTGAAAAATGCAGGGGGGATTGAGACAAATGTGACGAAACGCCGCTTTCAGTACTTGGCATATGTTGGGTACATAAATTCGTAATTTCTAACTGCGAATAAGTTCAGAGAGCCAGAATTTGGCTCCAAAATATGGCTCAAGCCTCGAAATTGGGATATTTGGGATATTTCGAAAACTGCAGGGGAGTTTGTGCGAAATGTGACTCACTGCCGTTTTCAAGACTTGGCATATTTTGGGTATAAAATGTCGTAATTTCAAACCGCGAATACATGCATAGAGCTAGAATTTGGCTCCAAAATATGGCTCATGCCTCGAAACTGGGATGTTTGGGATATTTTGAAAACTGCAGGGGGGGTTTGGGACAAATGTGACCAATCTCCGCTTTCAGTACTTGGCATATATTGAGTATAAAAAAGTCGTAATTTCAAACTGCGAATACGTGCAGAGAGCCAGAATTTGGCTCCAAAATATGGTTCATGCCTCGAAATTGGGATGTTTGGGATATTTTGAAAACTGCAGGGAGGTTTGGGACAAATGTGACCAAATGCCACTTTCAGTACTTGGCATATGTTGGGTATAAAAAGTCGTAATTTCAAACTTTGAATACGTGCAGAGGCCAGAATTTGGTTCCAAAATATAGCTCAGGCCTCAAAATTGGGATATTTGGGATATTTCGAAAACTGCAGGGGAGTTTGTGCGAAATGTGACTCACCGACGCTTTCAAGACTTGGCATATGTTGGGTATAAAATGTCGTAATTTCAAACTGCGAATACGTGCAGAAAGCCAGAATTTGGCTCCAAAATATGGATCAGGCCTCGAAATTGGGATGTTTGGGATATTTTGAAAAATGCAGGGTGGATTGAGACAAATGTGACCAAATTCCGCTTTCAGTACTTGGCATATGTTGGGTATAAAAAAGTGGTAATTTCAAACTGCGAATACGTGCAGAGAGCCAGAATTTGGCTCCAAAATATGGTTCAGGCCTCGAAATTGGGATGTTTGGGATATTTTGAAAACTGCAGGGAGGTTTGGGACAAATTTGACCAAACGCCACTTTCAGTACTTGGCATATGTTGGGTATAAAAAAGTCGTAATTTCAAACTGCGAATACGTGCAGAGAGCCAGAATTTTGCTCCAAAATATGGCTCAGGCCTCGAAATTGGGATGTTTGGGATATTTTGAAAAATGCAGGGTGGATTTAGACAAATGTGACCAAATTCCGCTTTCAGTACTTGGCATATGTTGGGTATAAAAAAGTGGTAATTTCAAACTGCGAATACGTGCAGAGAGCTAGAATTTTTCTCTAAAATATGGCTCAGGCCTCGAAATTGGGATGTTTGGGATATTTTGAAAACTGCAGGGGGGGTTTGGGACAAATGTGACCAAACGCCGCTTTCAGTACTTGGTATATGTAAGGTATAAAAAAGTTGTAATTTCAAACGGCGAATACGTGCAAAGAGCCAGAATTTTGCTCCAAAATATGGCTCAGGCCTCGAAATTGGGATATTTGAGATATTTGGAAAATTGCCGGGGAGTTTGTGCGAAATGTAACTCACTGCCGCTTTCAGGACATGGCATATGTTGGGTATAAAATATCGTAACTTCAAACAGCGAATTCGTACATAGAGCCAGAATTTGGCTCCAAAATATGGATCTGGCCTCGAAATTATGATGTATGGGATATTTTGAAAACTGCAGGGAGGTTTGGGACAAATGTGACAAAACGCCGCTTTCAGTACTTGGCATATGTTGGGTATATAAATTCGTAATTTCAAACTGCGAATACGTGCAGAGAGTCAGAATTTGGCTCCAAAATATGGCTCATGCCTCGAAATTGGGATGTTTGGGATATTTTGAAAACTGCAGTGAGGTTTGGGACAAATGTGACCAAATGCCACTTTCAGTACTTGGCATATGTTGGGTATAAAAAGTTTTAATTTCAAACATCAAATACGTGCAGAGAGCGAGAATTTCGCTCCAAAATATTGCTCAGGCCTCGAAATTGGGATGTTTGGGATATTTTGAAAACTGCAGGTGAGTTTGTGCCAAATGTGACTCACTGCCGCTTTCAGGTCTTGGCATATGTTGGGTATAAAATGGCGTAATTTCAAACCGCGAATACGTGCATAGAGCCAGAATTTGGCTCCAAAATATGGCTCAGGCCTCGAAATTGGGATATTTGGGATTTCTCGAAAACTGCAGGGAGGTTTGGGCCAAATGTGACTCACTGCCGCTTTCAGTACTTGGCATATGTTGGGTATATAAATTCGTAATTTCAAACTGCGAATACGTGCAGAGAGCCACAGTTTGGCTCCATAATATGGCACAGGCCACGAAATTGGGATGTTTGGGATATTTCGAAAACTGCAGGGGAGTTTGTGCAAAATGTGACTCACTGCTGCTTTCAGTACTTGGCATATGTTGGGTATAAAAATCTAACTATCAAACTGCGAATACGTGCAGAGAGCCAGAATTTGGCTCCAAAATATGGCTCAGGCCTCGATATTATGATGTTTGGGATTATTTGAAAACTGCTGGGAGGTTTGGGACAAATGTGACCAAATGCCACTTTCAGTACTTGGCATATGTTGGGTATAAAAAGTCGTAATTTCAAACTTTGAATACGTGCAGAGGCCAGAATTTGGTTCCAAAATATGGCTCAGGCCTCAAAATTGGGATATTTGGGATATTTCGAAAACTGCAGGGGAGTTTGTGCGAAATGTGACTCACTGACGCTTTCAAGACTTGGCATATGTTGGGTATAAAATGTCGTAATTTCAAACTGCGAATACGTGCAGAAAGCCAGAATTTGGCTCCAAAATATGGATCAGGCCTCGAAATTGGGATGTTTGGGATATTTTGAAAAATGCAGGGTGGATTGAGACAAATGTGACCAAATTCCGCTTTCAGTACTTGGCATATGTTGGGTATAAAAAAGTGGTAATTTCAAACTGCGAATACGTGCAGAGAGCCAGAATTTGGCTCCAAAATATGGTTCAGGCCTCGAAATTGGGATGTTTGGGATATTTTGAAAACTGCAGGGAGGTTTGGGACAAATTTGACCAAACGCCACTTTCAGTACTTGGCATATGTTGGGTATAAAAAAGTCGTAATTTCAAACTGCGAATACGTGCAGAGAGCCAGAATTTTGCTCCATAATATGGCTCAGGCCTCGAAATTGGGATGTTTGGGATATTTTGAAAAATGCAGGGTGGATTTAGACAAATGTGACCAAATTCCGCTTTCAGTACTTGGCATATGTTGGGTATAAAAAAGTGGTAATTTCAAACTGCGAATACGTGCAGAGAGCCAGAATTTTTCTCTAAAATATGGCTCAGGCCTCGAAATTGGGATGTTTGGGATATTTTGAAAACTGCAGGGGGGGTTTGGGACAAATGTGACCAAACGCCGCTTTCAGTACTTGGTATATGTTAGGTATAAAAAAGTCGTAATTTCAAACGGCGAATACGTGCAAAGAGCCAGAATTTTGCTCCAAAATATGGCTCAGGCCTCGAAATTGGGATATTTGAGATATTTGGAAAATTGCAGGGGAGTTTGTGCGAAATGTAACTCACTGCCGCTTTCAGGACTTGGCATATGTTGGGTATAAAATATCGTAACTTCAAACAGCGAATTCGTACATAGAGCCAGAATTTGGCTCCAAAATATGGATCTGGCCACGAAATTATGATGTATGGGATATTTTGAAAACTGCAGGGAGGTTTGGGACAAATGTTACAAAACGCCGCTTTCAGTACTTGGCATATGTTGGGTATATAAATTCGTAATTTCAAACTGCGAATACGTGCAGAGAGTCAGAATTTGGCTCCAAAATATGGCTCATGCCTCGAAATTGGGATGTTTGGGATATTTTGAAAACTGCAGTGAGGTTTGGGACAAATGTGACCAAATGCCACTTTCAGTACTTGGCATATGTTGGGTATAAAAAGTTTTAATTTCAAACATCGAATACGTGCAGAGAGCGAGAATTTCGCTCCAAAATATTGCTCAGGCCTCGAAATTGGGATGTTTGGGATATTTTGAAAACTGCAGGTGAGTTTGTGCCAAATGTGACTCACTGCCGCTTTCAGGTCTTGGCATATGTTGGGTATAAAATGGCGTAATTTCAAACCGCGAATACGTGCATAGAGCCAGAATTTGGCTCCAAAATATGGCTCAGGCCTCGAAATTGGGATATTTGGGATTTTTCGAAAACTGCAGGGAGGTTTGGGCCAAATGTGACTCACTGCCGCTTTCAGTACTTGGCATATGTTGGGTATATAAATTCGTAATTTCAAACTGCGAATACGTGCAGAGAGCCACAGTTTGGCTCCATAATATGGCACAAGCCTCGAAATTGGGATGTTTGGGATATTTCGAAAACTGCAGGGGAGTTTGTGCAAAATGTGACTCACTGCTGCTTTCAGTGCTTGGCATATGTTGGGTATAAAAATCTAACTATCAAACTGCGAATACGTGCAGAGAGCCAGAATTTGGCTCCAAAATATGGCTCAGGCCTCGATATTATGATGTTTGGGATTATTTGAAAACTGCTGGGAGGTTTGGGACAAATGTAAAAAAACGCCGCTTACAGTACTTGGCATATGTTGGTTATAAAAAATTCGTAATTTCAAACTGCGAATAAGTTCAGAGAGCCAGAATTTGGCTCCAAAATATTGCTCAGGCCTCGAAATTGGGATGTTTGAGATATTTTGAAAACTGCAGGGGGGGGGGGGGGTTGGGACAAATGTGACCAAACGCCGCTTTCAGTACTTGGCATATGTTGGGCATAAAAAAGTCGTAATTTCAAACTGCGAACACGTGCCGAAAGCTAGAATTTGGCTCCAATATATTGTTCAGGCCTCGAAATTGGGATGTTTGGGATATTTTGAAAACTGCAGAGGGGGTTTGGAACAAATGTGACCAATCTCTGTTTCAGTACTTGGCATATATTGGGAATAAAAAAGTCGTAATTTCAAACTGCAAATACGTGCAGATAGCCAGAGTTTGGCTCCAAAATATGGCTCAGGCCTCGAAATTGGGATGTTTGGGATATTTCGAAAACTGCAGGGGAGTTTGTGCAAAATGTGACTCACTGCTGCTTTCAGTACTTGGCATATGTTGGATATAAAAATCGTAACATCAAACTGCGAATACGTGCAGAGAGCCAGAATTTGGCTCCAAAATATGGCTCAGGCCTCGATATTGTGATGTTTGGGATATTTTGAAAACTGCTGGGAGGTTTGGGACAAATGTAACCAAACGCCGCTTTCAGTACTTGGCATATGTTAGGTATAAAAAAGTCGTAATTTCAAACTGCGAATACGTGCAGAGAGCCAAAATTTGGCTCCAAAATATGGCTCAGGCCTCGAAATGGGAATATTTGGGATATTTCGAAAACTGCAGGGGAGTTTGTGCGAAATGTGACTCACTGCTGCTTTCAGTACTTGGCATATGTTGGGTATAAAAATCGAACAATCAAACTGCGAATACGTACAGAGCCAGAATTTGGCTCCAAAATATGGCTCAGGCTTCGAAATTGGGATGTTTGGGATATTTTGAAAACTGCAGGGGGGGGTTTGGAACAAATGTGACCAACCTCCGTTTCAGTACTTGGCATATATTGGGTATAAAATGTCGTAATTTCAAACCGCTAATACGTGGATTGAGCCAGAATTTGGCTCCAAAATATGGCTCAGGCCTCGAAATTGGGATACTTTGAAAACTGCAGTGGGGGTTTTGGACAAATGTGACCAAACGCCGCGTTCAGTACTTGGCATATGTTGGGTATAAAAAAGTCGTAATTTCAAACTGCGAATACGTGCATAGAGCCAGAATTTGGCTCCAAAATATGGCTCAGGCCTCGAAATTGGGATGTTTGGGATATTTTGAAACTGCAGAGGGGGGGGGGGGGGGTTTGGGACAATTGTGACCAAACGCCGCTTTCAGTACTTGGTATATGTTGGGTATAAAAAAGTCGTAATTTCAAACTGCGAATACGTGCAGAGAGCCAGAATTTTGCTCCAAAAAATGGCTCAGGCCTCGAAATTGGGATGTTTGTGATGTTTTGAAAAATGCAGGGTGGAATGAGACAAATGTGACCAAACGCCGCTTTCAGTACTTGGCATATGTTGGGTATAGAAAAGTGTTAATTTCAAACTACGAATACGTGCAGAGAGCCAGAATTTGGCTCCAAAATATTGCTCAGGCCACGAATTTGGGATGTTTGGGATATTTTGAAAACTGCAGGGAGGTTTGGGACAAATTTGACCAAACACCACTTTCAGTACTTGGCATATGTTGGGTATAAAAATTCGTAATTTCAAACTTCGAATGCGTGCAGAGAGCCAGAATTTGGCTCCAAAATATGGCTCAGGCTTCGAAATTGGGATATTTGGGATATTTCGAAAACTGAAAGGGAGTTTGTGCAAAATTTGACTCACTGCCGCTTTCAGGACTTGGCATATGTTGGGTATAAAAAGTCGTAATTTCAAACTGCGAATACGTGCATAGAGCCAGAATTTGGCTCCAAATTATTGCTCAGTCCTCGAAATTGGGATGTTTGGGATATTTTGAAAACTGCAGGTGGGGTTTGGGACAAATGTGACCAAACGCCGCTTTCATTACTTGGCATATGTTGGGTATAAAAAAGTGGTAATTTCAAACTGCGAATACGTGCAGAGAGCCAGAATTTGGCTCCAAAATATGGCTCATGCCTCGAAATTGGGATGTTTGGGATATTTTGAAAACTGCAGTGAGGTTTGGGACAAATGTGACCAAATACCACTTTCAGTACTTGGCATATGTTGGGTATAAAAAGTTTTAATTTCAAACATCGAATACGTGCAGAGAGCGAGAATTTCGCTCCAAAATATTGCTCAGGCCTCGAAATTGGGATGTTTGGGATATTTTGAAAACTGCAGGTGAGTTTGTGCCAAATGTGACTCACTGCCGCTTTCAGGTCATGTCATATGTTGGGTATAAAATGGCGTAATTTCAAACCGCGAATACGTGCATAGAGCCAGAATTTGGCTCCAAAATATGGCTCAGGCCTCGAAATTGGGATATTTGGGATTTTTCGAAAACTGCAGGGAGGTTTGGGACAAATGTGACGAAACGCCGCTTTCAGTACTTGGTATATGTTGGGTATAAAAAAGTTGTAATTTCAAACTGCGAATACGTGCAGAGAGCCAGAATTTGGATCCAAAATACGGCTCAGGCCTCGAAATTGGGATGTTTGGGATATTTTGAAAACTGCAGGTGAGTTTGTGCCAAATGTGACTCACTGCCGCTTTCAGGTCTTGGCATATGTTGGGTATAAAATGGCGTAATTTCAAACCGCGAATAGTGCATAGAGCCAGAATTTGGCTCCAAAATATGGCTCAGGCCTCGAAATTGGGATATTTGGGATTTTTCGAAAACCGCAGGGAGGTTTGGGCCAAATGTGACTCACTGCCGCTTTCAGTACTTGGCATATGTTGGGTATATAAATTCGTAATTTCAAACTGCGAATACGTGCAGAGAGCCACAGTTTGGCTCCAAAATATTGCTCAGGCCTCGAAATTGGGATGTTTGAGATATTTTGAAAACTGCTGGGGGGGGGGGCGGTTTGGGACAAATGTGACCAAACGCCGCTTTCAGTACTTGGCATATGTTGGGCATAAAAAAGTCGTAATTTCAAACTGCGAATACGTGCCGAAAGCTAGAATTTGGCTCCAATATATTGTTCATGCCTCGAAATTGGGATGTTTGGGATATTTTGAAAACTACAGGGGGGGTTTGGAACAAATGTGACCAATCTCCGTTTCAGTACTTGGCATATATTGGGTATAAAAAAGTCGTAATTTCAAACTGCAAATACGTGCAGATAGCCAGAGTTTGGCTTCAAAATATGGCTCAGGCCTCGAAATTGGGATGTTTGGGATATTTCGAAAACTGCAGGGGAGTTTGTGCAAAATGTGACTCACTGCTGCTTTCAGTACTTGGCATATGTTGGGTATAAAAATCGTAACATCAAACTGCGAATACGTGCAGAGAGCCAGAATTTGGCTCCAAAATATGGCTCAGGCCTCGATATTGTGATGTTTGGGATATTTTGAAAACTGCTGGGAGGTTTGGGACAAATGTAACCAAACGCCGCTTTCAGTACTTGGCATATGTTAGGTATAAAAAAGTCGTAATTTCAAACTGCGAATACGTGCAGAGAGCCAAAATTTGGCTCTAAAATATGGCTCAGGCCTCGAAAAGGGGATATTTGGGATATTTCGAAAACTGCAGGGGAGTTTGTGCGAAATGTGACTCACTGCCGTTTTCAAGACTTGGCATATGTTGGGTATAAAATGTTGTAATTTCAAACTGCGAATACGTGCAGAGAGCCAGAGTTTGGCTCCAAAATAGGGCACAGGCCTCGAAATTGGGATGTTTGGGATATTTCGATAACTGCAGGGGAGTTTGTGCAAAATGTGACTCACTGCTGCTTTCAGTACTTGGCATATGTTGGGTATAAAAATCGAACTATCAAACTGCGAATACGTGCAGAGCCAGAATTTGGCTCCAAAATATGGCTCAGGCTTCGAAATTGGGATGTTTGGGATATTTTAAAAACTGCAGGGGGGGTTTGGAACAAATGTGACCAACCTCTGTTTCAGTACTTGGCATATATTGGGTATAAAATGTCGTAATTTCAAACCGCTAATACGTGGATTGAGCCAGAATTTGGCTCCAAAATATGGCTCAGGCCTCGAAATTGGGATGTTTGGGATACTTTGAAAACTGCAGTGGGGGTTTTGGACAAATGTGACCAAACGCCGCGTTCAGTACTTGGCATATGTTGGGTATAAAAAAGTCGCAATTTCAAACTGCGAATACGTGCAGAGAGCCAGATTTTGGCTCCAAAATATTGCTCAGGCCACGAAATTGGGATGTTTGGGATATTTTGAAAACTGCAGGGAGGTTTGGGACAAATTTGACCAAACACCACTTTCAGTACTTGGCATATGTTGGGTATAAAAATTCGTAATTTCAAACTTCGAATGCGTGCAGAGAGCCAGAATTTGGCTCCAAAATATTGCTCAGGCCTTGAAATTGGGATATTTGGGATATTTCGAAAATTGCAGGGGAGTTTGTGCGAAATGTGACTCACTGCCGCTTTCAGGACTTGGCATATGTTGGGTATAAAATATCGTAACTTCAAACAGCGAATAAGTGCATAGAGCCAGAATTTGGCTCAAAAATATGGATCAGGCCTCGAAATTGGGATGTTTGGGATATTTTGAAAACTGCAGGGAGGTTTGGGACAAATGTGACGAAACGCCGCTTTCAGTACTTGGCATATGTTGGGTATATAAATTCGTAATTTCAAACTGCGAATACGTGCAGAGAGCCAGAATTTGGCTCCAAAATATGGTTCATGCCCCGAAATTGGGATGTTTGGGATATTTTGAAAACTGCAGTGAGGTTTGGGACAAATGTGACCAAATGCCACTTTCAGTAATTAGCATATGTTGGGTATAAAAAGTCGTAATTTCAAAATTCGAATGCGTGCAGAGAGCGAGAATTTGGCCCCAAAATAAGGCTCTGGCCTCAAAATTGGGATGTTTGGGATATTTTGAAAACTGCAGGTGAGTTTGTGCCAAATGTGACTCACTGCCGCTTTCAGGTCTTGTCATATGTTGGGTATAAAATGGCGTAATTTCAAACCGCGAATACGTGCATAGAGCCAGAATTTGGCTCCAAAATATGGCTCAGGCCTCGAAATTGGGATATTTGGGATTTTTCGAAAACTGCAGGGAGGTTTGGGACAAATGTGACGAAACGCCGCTTTCAGTACTTGGTATATGTTGGGTATAAAAAAGTTGTAATTTCAAACTGCGAATACGTGCAGAGAGCCAGAATTTGGCTCCAAAATACGGCTCAGGCCTCGAAATTGGGATATTTGGGATTTTTCGAAAACTGCAGGGAGGTTTGGGCCAAATGTGACTCACTGCCGCTTTCAGTACTTGGCATATGTTGGGTATATAAATTCGTAATTTCAAACTGCGAATACGTGCAGAGAGCCACAGTTTGGCTCCAAAATATTGCTCAGGCCTCGAAATTGGGATGTTTGAGATATTTTGAAAACTGCTGGGGGGGGGGGGGGTTTGGGACAAATGTGACCAAACGCCGCTTTCAGTACTTGGCATATGTTGGGCATAAAAAAGTCGTAATTTCAAACTGCGAATACGTGCCGAAAGCTAGAATTTGGCTCCAATATATTGTTCATGCCTCGAAATTGGGATGTTTGGGATATTTTGAAAACTACAGGGGGGGTTTGGAACAAATGTGACCAATCTCCGTTAGGGTACTTGGCATATATTGGGTATAAAAAAGTCGTAATTTCAAACTGCAAATACGTGCAGATAGCCAGAGTTTGGCTCCAAAATATGGCTCAGGCCTCGAAATTGGGATGTTTGGGATATTTCGAAAACTGCAGGGGAGTTTGTGCAAAATGTGACTCACTGCTGCTTTCAGTACTTGGCATATGTTGGGTATAAAAATCGTAACATCAAACTGCGAATACGTGCAGAGAGCCAGAATTTGGCTCCAAAAATGGCTCAGGCCTCGATATTGTGATGTTTGGGATATTTTGAAAACTGCTGGGAGGTTTGGGACAAATGTAACCAAACGCCGCTTTCAGTACTTGGCATATGTTAGGTATAAAAAAGTTGTAATTTCAAACTGCGAATACGTGCAGAGAGCCAAAATTTGGCTCTAAAATATGGCTCAGGCCTCGAAAAGGGGATATTTGGGATATTTCAAAAACTGCAGGGGAGTTTGTGCGAAATGTGACTCACTGCCGTTTTCAAGACTTGGCATATGTTGGGTATAAAATGTTGTAATTTCAAACTGCGAATACGTGCATAGAGCCAGAATTTGGCTCCAAAATATGGCTCAGGCCTCGAAATTGGGAAGTTTGGGATATTTTGAAAACTGCAGGGGGGGGGGTGGTTGGGACAATTGTGACCAAACGCCGCTTTCAGTACTTGGTATATGTTGGGTATAAAAAGTATTAATTTCAAACTTCGAATACGTGCAGAGAGCCAGAATTTGGCTCCAAAATATGGCTCAGTCCTCAAAATTGGATATTTGGGATATTTCGAAAACTGCAGGGGAGTTTGTGCGAAATGTGACTCACTGCCGCTTTCAGGACTTAGCATATGTTGGGTATAAAATATCGTAATTTCAAACCACGAATACGTGCATAGAGCCAGAATTTGGCTCTAAAATATGGCTCAGGCCTCGAAATTGGGATGCTTTGAATATTTTGAAAACTGCAGGGGGGGTTTTGGAGAAATGTGACCAAACGCCGCGTTCAGTACTTGGCATGTGTTGGGTATAAAAAAGTCGTAATTTCAAACTGCGAATACGTGCAGAGAGCCAGAATTTGGCTCCAAAATATGGCTCAGGCCTCGATATTGTGATGTTTGGGATATTTTGAAAACTGCAGGGAGGTTAGGGACAAATGTAACCTAACGCTGCTTTCAGTACTTGGCATATGTTGGATATAAAAAAATCGTATTTTCAAACTGCGAATACATGCAGAGAGCCAGATTTTTGCTCCAAAATATGGCTCAGGCTTCGAAATTGGGATATTTGGGATATTTCGAAAACTGTAAGGGAGTTTGTGCAAAATTTGACTCACTGCCGCTTTCAGGACTTGGCATATGTTGGGTATAAAAAGTCGTAATTTTAAACTGCGAATACGTGCATAGAGCCAGAATTTGGCTCCAAAATATTGCTCAGTCCTCGAAATTGGGATGTTTGGGATATTTTGAAAATTGCAGGTGGGGTTTGGGACAAATGTGACCAAACGCCGCTTTCAGTACTTGGCACATGTTGGGTATAAAAAAGTGGTAATTTCAAACTGCGAATACGTGCAGAGAGCCAGATTTTGGCTCCAAAATATTGCTCAGGCCACGAAATTGGGATGTTTGGGATATTTTGAAAACTGCAGGGAGGTTTGGGACAAATTTGACCAAACACCACTTTCAGTACTTGGCATATGTTGGGTATAAAAATTCGTAATTTCAAACTTCGAATGCGTGCAGAGAGCCAGAATTTGGCTCCAAAATATTGCTCAGGCCTTGAAATTGGGATATTTGGGATATTTCGAAAATTGCAGGGGAGTTTGTGCGAAATGTGACTCACTGCCGCCTTCAGGACTTGGCAAATGTTGGGTATAAAATATCGTAACTTCAAACAGCGAATAAGTGCATAGTGCCAGAATTTGGCTCAAAAATATGGGTCAGGCCTCGAAATTGGGATGTTTGGGATATTTTGAAAACTGCAGGGAGGTTTGGGACAAATGTGACGAAACGCCGCTTTCAGTACTTGGCATATGTTGGGTATATAAATTCGTAATTTCAAACTGCGAATACGTGCAGAGAGCCAGAATTTGGCTCCAAAATATGGCTCATGCCTCGAAATTGGGATGTTTGGGATATTTTGAAAACTGCAGTGAGGTTTGGGACAAATGTGACCAAATGCCACTTTCAGTAATTAGCATATGTTGGGTATAAAAAGTCGTAATTTCAAAATTCGAATACGTGCAGAGAGCCAGAATTTGGCCCCAAAATAAGGCTCAGGCCTCAAAATTGGGATATTTAGGATATTTCGAAAACTGCAGGGGAGTTTGTGCGAAATATGACTCACTGCCGCTTTCAGGACTTGGCATATGTTGGGTATAAAAAGTAGTAATTTCAAACTTCGAATACGTGCAGAGAGCCAGAATTTGGCTCCAAAATATGGCTCAGGCCTCAAAATTGGGATATTTGGTATATATCGAAAACTGCAGGGGAGTTTGTGCGAAATGTGACTCATTGCCGCTTTCAGGACTCGGCATATGTTGGGTATAAAATATCGTAATTTCAAACTACGAATACGTGTAAAGAGCCAGAATTTGGCTCCAAAATATTGCTCAGGCCTCGAAATTGGGATGGTTTGGATATTTTGAAAACTGCAGGGGGGGTTTTGGAGAAATGTGACCAAACGCCGCATTCAGTACTTGGCATATGTTGGGTATAAAAAAGTCGTAATGTCAAACTTCGAATACGTGCATAGAGACAGAATTTGGCTCCAAAATATGTCTCAGGCCTCAAAATTTGGATATTTGGGATATATCGAAAACTGCAGGGGAGTTTGTGCGAAATGTGACTCACTGCCGCTTTCAGGACTTGGCATATGTTGGGTATAAAAAGTAGTAATTTCAAACTTCGAATACGTGCAGAGAGCCAGAATTTGGCTCCAAAATATGGCTCAGGCCTCAAAATTGGGATGTTTGGGATATTTTGAAAACTGCAGGGGGGGTTTTGGACAAATGTGACCAAACGCCGCGTTCAGTACTTGGCATATGTTGGGTATAAAAAAGTCGTATTTTCAAACTGCGAATACGTGCAGAGAGCCAGAAATAGGCTCCAAAATATGGCTCAGGCTTCGAAATTGGGATATTTGGGATATTTCGAAAACTGTAAGAGAGATTGTGCAAAATTTGACTCACTGCCGCTTTCAGGACTTGGCATATGATGGGTATAAAAAGTCGTAATTTTAAACTGCGAATACGTGCAGAGAGCCAGAGTTTGGCTCCAAAATATGGCTCAGGCCTCGAAATTGGGATGTTTGGGATATTTCGGAAACTGCAGGGGAGTTTGTGCAAAATGTGATTTACTGCCGCTTTCAGTACTTGGCATATGTTGGGTATAAAAATCGTAATATCAAACTGCGAATACGTGCAGAGAGCCAGAATTTGGCTCCAAAATATGGCTCATGCCTCGAAATTGGGATGTTTGGGATATTTTGAAAACTGCAGGGAGGTTTGGGACAAATGTGACGAAACGCCGCTTTCAGTACTTGGCATATGTTGGGTATATAAATTCGTAATTTCAAACTACGAATACGTGCAGAGAGCCAGAATTTGGCTCCAAAATCAGTCTCATGCCTCGAAATTGGGATGCTTGGGATATTTTAAAAACTGCAGGGAGGTTTGGGACAAATGTGACCAAATGTCACTTTCAGTACTTGGCATATGTTAGGTATAAAAAGTCGTAATTTCAAACTTCGAATACGTGCAAAGGCCAGAATTTGGCTCCAAAATATGGCTCTGGCCTCAAAATTGGGATATTTGGGATATTTCGAAAACTGCAGGGGAGTTTGTGCGAAATGTGACTCACTGCCCCTTTCAGGACTTGGCATATATTGGGTATAAAATGTCGTAATTTCAAACCGCGAATACGTGCATAGAGCCAGAATTTGGCTCCAAAATATGGCTCAGGTCTCGAAATTGGGATGTTTGGGATATTTTGAAAACTGCAGGGGGGGTTTTGGACAAATGTTACCAAACGCCGCATTCAGTACTTGGCATATGTTGGGTATAAAAAAGTCGCAATTTCAAACTGCGAATACGTGCAGAGAGCCAGAATTTGGCTCCAAAATATAGCTCAGGCCTCGACATTGGGATGTTTGGGATATTTTGAAAACTGCAGGGAGGTTTGGGACAAATGTGAGGAAACGCCGCTTTCAGTACTTGGCATATGTTGGGTATATAAATTCGTAATTTCAAACTACGAATACGTGCAGAGAGCCAGAATTTGGCTCCAAAATATGGCTCATGCCTCGAAATTGGGATGTTTGGGATATTTTGAAAACTGCAGTGAGGTTTGGGACAAATGTGACCAAATGCCACTTTCAGTAATTAGCATATGTTGGGTATAAAAAGTCGTAATGTCAAACTTCGAATATGTGCAGAGAGCCAGAATTTGGCTCCAAAATATGGCTCTGGCCTCGAAATTAGGATGTTTGGGATATTTCGAAAACTGCAAGGGAGTTTGTGCAAAATGTGTCTCACTGCCGCTTTCAGTACTTGGCATATGTTGGGTATAAAAAGTCGTAATTTCAAACTTCGAATACGTGCAGAGAGCCAGAATTTGGCTCCAAAATATGGCTCAGGCCTCAAAATTGGGATATTTGGGATATATCGAAAACTGCAGGGGAGTTTGTGCGAAATGTGACTCACTGCCGCTTTCAGGACTTGGCACATGTTGGGTATAAAAAGTAGTAATTTCAAACTTCGAATACGTGCAGAGAGCCAGAATTTGGCTCCAAAATATGGCCCAGGCCTCAAAATTGAGATATTTGGGATATTTCGAAAACTGCAGGGGAGTTTGTGCGAAATGTGACTCACTGCCGCTTTCAGGACTTGGCATATGTTGGGTATAAAATATCGTAATTTCAAACCACGAATACGTGCATAGAGCCAGAATTTGGCTCCAAAATATGGCTCAGGCCTCGATATTGTGATGTTTGGGATATTTTGAAAACTGCAGGGAGGTTAGGGACAAATGTAACCTAACACTGCTTTCAGTACTTGGCATATGTTGGGTATATAAATTCGTAATTTCAAACTACGAATACGTGCAGAGAGCCAGAATTTGGCTCCAAAATATGTCTCAGGCCTCGAAATTGGGATGTTTGGGATATTTTGAAAACTGCAGGGGGGGTTTTGGACAAATGTGACCAAACGCCGCGTTCAGTACTTGGCATATGTTGGGTATAAAAAAGTCGTAATTTCAAACTGCGAATACGTGCAGAGAGCCAGAATTTGGCTGCAAAATATGGCTCAGGCCTCGATATTGTGATGTTTGGGATATTTTGAAAACTGCTGGGAGGTTTGCGACAAAGGTAACCAAACGCCGATTTCAGTACTTGGCATATGTTGGGTATAATATATCGTAATTTCAAACCGCGAATACGTGCATAGAGCCAGAATTTGGCTCCAAAATATGGCTCAGGCCTCGAAATTGGGATGTTTGGGATATTTTGAAAACTGCAGGGAGGTTTGGGACAAATGTGACGAAACGCCGCTTTCAGTACTTGGCATATGTTGGGTATATAAATTCGTAATTTCAAACTACGCATACGTGCAGAGAGCCAGAATTTGGCTCCAAAATATGGCTCATGCCTCGAAATTGGGATGTTTGGGATATTTTGAAAACTGCAGAGAGGTTTGGGACAAATGTGACGAAACGCCACTTTCAGTACTTAGCATATGTTGGGTATATAAATTCGTAATTTCAAACTACGAATACGTGCAGAGAGCCAGAATTTGGCTCCAAAATATGGCTCATGCCTTGAAATTGGGATGTTTGGGATATTTTGAAAACTGCAGGGAGGTTTGGGACAAATGGCAAATCCTGGCCGGGGAGGATTTACTGGGCGCAATTCCTTAACTGTAGCCTCTGTTTAACGCAACAGAAAAATGTGTACTTGGATGAAAAAACGATTCTTCGCGGCAGGGGATCGTATTCCAGGGACCATAGGATTAAGGACTTGCCCGAAACGCTACGAGTACTAGTGGCTGTACAAGAATGTAACAACTCTTGTATATATCTCAAAAAAAAAAAAAAAAAAAAAAATGTGACTAAATATCACTTTCAGTACTTGGCATATGTTGGGTATAAAAAAGTCGTAATTTCAAACTACGAATACTTGCAGAGAGCCAGAATTTGGCTCCAAAATATGGCTCAGGCCTCGAAATGGGAATATTTGGGATATTTTGAAAACTGCAGGGGGGGTTTGGGACAATTGTGACCAACTCCGCTTTCAGTACTTGGCATATATTGAGTATAAAAAAGTCGTAATTTCAAACTTCAAATACGTGCAGAGAGCCAGAGTTTGGCTCCAAAATATGGCTCAGGCCTCGAAATTGGGATGTTTGGGATATTTCGGAAACTGCAGGGGAGTTTGTGCAAAATGTGATTTACTGCCGCTTTCAGTACTTGGCATATGTTGGGTATATAAATTCGTAATTTCAAACTATGAATACGTGCAGAGAGCCAGAATTTGGCTCCAAAATCAGGCTCATGCCTCGAAATTGGGATGCTTGGGATATTTTAAAAACTGCAGGGAGGTTTGGGACAAATGTGACCAAATGTCACTTTCAGTACTTGGCATATGTTGGGTATAAAAATTCGTAATTTCAAACTTCGAATACGTGCAGAGGCCAGAATTTGGCTCCAAAATATGGCTCAGGCCTCAAAACTGGGATATTTGGGATATTTCGAAAACTGCAGGGGAGTTTGTGCGAAATGTGACTCACTGCCGCTTTCAGGACTTGGCATATATTGGGTATAAAATGTCGTAATTTCAAACCGCGAATACGTGCATAGAGCCAGAATTTGGCTCCAAAATATGGCTCAGGTCTCGAAATTGGGATGTTTGGGATATTTTGAAAACTGCAGGTGGGGTTTTGGACAAATGTTACCAAACGCCGCATTCAGTACTTGGCATATGTTGGGTATAAAAAAGTCGCAATTTCAAACTGCGAATACGTGCAGAGAGCCAGAATTTGGCTCCAAAATATAGCTCAGGCCTCGACATTGGGATGTTTGGGATATTTTAAAAACTGCAGGGAGGTTTGGGACAAATGTGAGGAAACGCCGCTTTCAGTACTTGGCATATGTTGGGTATATAAATTCGTAATTTCAAACTACGAATACGTGCAGAGAGCCATAATTTGGCTCCAAAATATGGCTCATGCCTCGAAATTGGGATGTTTGGGATATTTTGAAAACTGCAGGGAGGTTTGGGACAAATGTGACGAAACGCCGCTCTCAGTACTTTTCATATGTTGGGTATATAAATTCGTAATTTCAAACTACGAATACGTGCATAGAGCCAGAATTTTGCTCCAAAATATGGCTCATGCCTCGAAATTGGGATGTTTGGGATATTTTGAAAACTGCAGTGAGGTTTGGGACAAATGTGACCAAATGCCACTGTCAGTAATTAGCATATGTTGGGTATAAAAAGTCGTAATGTTAAACTTCGAATATGTGCAGAGAGCCAGAATTTGGCTCCAAAATATGGCTCAGGCCTCGAAATTAGGATGTTTGGGATATTTCGAAAACTGCAGGGGAGTTTGTGCAAAATGTGTCTCACTGCCGCTTTCAGTACTTGGCATATGTTGGGTATAAAAATTCGTAATTTCAAACTTCGAATACGTGCAGAGAGCCAGAATTTGGCTCCAAAATATTGCTCAGGCCTCAAAATTGGGATATTTGGGATATATCAAAAACTGCAGGGGAGTTTGTGCGAAATGTGACTCACTGCCGCTTTCAGGACTTGGCACATGTTGGGTATAAAAAGTAGTAATTTCAAACTTCGAATACGCGCAGAGAGCCAGAATTTGGCTCCAAAATATGGCTCAGGCCTCAAAATTGAGATATTTAGGATATTTCGAAAACTGCAGGGGAGTTTGTGCGAAATGTGACTCACTGCCGCTTTCAGGACTTGGCATATGTTGGGTATAAAATATCGTAATTTCAAACCACGAATACGTGCATAGAGCCAGAATTTGGCTCCAAAATATGGCTCAGGCCTCGATATTGTGATGTTTGGGATATTTTGAAAACTGCAGGGAGGTTAGGGACAAATGTAACCTAACACTGCTTTCAGTACTTGGCATATGTTGGGTATATAAATTCGTAATTTCAAACTACGAATACGTGCAGAGAGCCAGAATTTGGCTCCAAAATATGGCTCAGGCCTCGAAATTGGGATGTTTGGGATATTTTGAAAACTGCAGGGGGGTTTTGGACAAATGTGACCAAACGCCGCGTTCAGTACTTGGCATATGTTGGGTATAAAAAAGTTGTAATTTCAAACTGCAAATGCGTGCAGAGAGCCAGAATTTGGCTGCAAAATATGGCTCAGGCCTCGATATTGTGATGTTTGGGATATTTTGAAAACTGCAGGGAGGTTAGGGACAAATGTAACCTAACGCTGCTTTCAGTACTTGGCATAAGTTGGATATAAAAAAATCGTATTTTCAAACTGCGAATACGTGCAGAGAGCCAGAATTTGGCTCCAAAATATGGCTCAGGCTTCGAAATTGGGATGTTTGGGATATTTTGAAAACTGCAGGGGGGGTTTGGGACAAATGTGACCAAACTCCGCTTTCAGTACTTGGCATATATTGGGTATAAAAAAGTCGTAATTTCAAACTGCAAATACGTGCAGAGAGCCAGAGTTTGGCTCCAAAATATGGCTCAGGCCTCGAAATTGGGATGTTTGGGATATTTCGAAAACTGCAGGGGAGTTTGTGCAAAATGTGATTTACTGCCGCTTTCAGTACTTGGCATATGTTGGGTATAAAAATCGTAATATCAAACTGCGAATACGTGCAGAGAGCCAGAATTTGGCTCCAAAATATGGCTTAGGCCTTGATATTGCGATGTTTGGGATATTTTGAAAACTACTGGGAGGTTTGCGACAAAGGTAACCAAACGCCGCTTTCAGTACTTGGCATATGTTGGGTATAATATATCGTAATTTCAAACCGCGAATACGTGCATAGAGCCAGAATTTGGCTCCAAAATATGGCTCAGGCCTCGAAATTGGGATGTTTGGGATATTTTGAAAACTGCCGGGAGGTTTGGGACAAATGTGACGAAACGCCGCTTTCAGTACTTGGCATATATTGGGCATAAATAAGTCGTAATTTCAAACTGCAAATACGTGCAGAGAGCCAGAGTTTGGCTCCAATATATGGCTCAGGCCTCAAAATTGGGATATTTGGGATATATCGAAAACTGCAGGGGAGTTTGTGCGAAATGTGACTCACTGCCGCTTTCAGGACTTGGCATATGTTGGGTATAAAAAGTCGTAATTTCAAACTTCGAATACGTGCAGAGAGCCAGAATTTGGCTAAAAAATATGGCTCAGGCCTCAAAATTGAGATATTTGGGATATTTCGAAAACTGCAGGGGAGTTTGTGAGAAATGTGACTCACTGCCGCTTTCAGGACTCGGCATATGTTGGGTATAAAATATCGTAATTTCAAACCACGAATACGTGCATAGAGCCAGAATTTGGCTCCAAAATATTGCTCAGGCCTCGAAATTGGGATGGTTTGGATATTTTGAAAACTGCAGGGGGGTTTTGGAGAAATGTGACCAAACGCCGCATTCAGTACTTGGCATATGTTGGGTATAAAAAAGTCGTAATGTCAAACTTCGAATACGTGCATAGAGACAGAATTTGGCTCCAAAATATGTCTCAGGCCTCAAAATTTGGATATTTGGGATATATCGAAAACTGCAGGGGAGTTTGTGCGAAATGTGACTCACTGCCGCTTTCAGGACTTGGCATATGTTGGGTATAAAAAGTAGTAATTTCAAACTTCGAATACGTGCAGAGAGCCAGAATTTGGCTCCAAAATATGGCTCAGGCCTCAAAATTGGGATGTTTGGGATATTTTGAAAACTGCAGGGGGGGTTTTGGACAAATGTGACCAAACGCCGCGTTCAGTACTTGGCATATGTTGGGTATAAAAAAGTCGTATTTTCAAACTGCGAATACGTGCAGAGAGCCAGAAATAGGCTCCAAAATATGGCTCAGGCTTCGAAATTGGGATATTTGGGATATTTCGAAAACTGTAAGAGAGATTGTGCAAAATTTGACTCACTGCCGCTTTCAGGACTTGGCATATGATGGGTATAAAAAGTCGTAATTTTAAACTGCGAATACGTGCAGAGAGCCAGAGTTTGGCTCCAAAATATGGCTCAGGCCTCGAAATTGGGATGTTTGGGATATTTCGGAAACTGCAGGGGAGTTTGTGCAAAATGTGATTTACTGCCGCTTTCAGTACTTGGCATATGTTGGGTATAAAAATCGTAATATCAAACTGCGAATACGTGCAGAGAGCCAGAATTTGGCTCCAAAATATGGCTTAGGCCTTGATATTGCGATGTTTGGGATATTTTGAAAACTACTGGGAGGTTTGCGACAAAGGTAACCAAACGCCGCTTTCAGTACTTGGCATATGTTGGGTACAATATATCGTAATTTCAAACCGCGAATACGTGCATAGAGCCAGAATTTGGCTCCAAAATATGGCTCAGGCCTCGAAATTGGGATGTTTGGGATATTTTGAAAACTGCCGGGAGGTTTGGGACAAATGTGACGAAACGCCGCTTTCAGTACTTGGCATATATTGGGCATAAATAAGTCGTAATTTCAAACTGCAAATACGTGCAGAGAGCCAGAGTTTGGCTCCAATATATGGCTCAGGCCTCAAAATTGGGATATTTGGGATATATCGAAAACTGCAGGGGAGTTTGTGCGAAATGTGACTCACTGCCGCTTTCAGGACTTGGCATATGTTGGGTATAAAAAGTCGTAATTTCAAACTTCGAATACGTGCAGAGAGCCAGAATTTGGCTAAAAAATATGGCTCAGGCCTCAAAATTGAGATATTTGGGATATTTCGAAAACTGCAGGGGAGTTTGTGAGAAATGTGACTCACTGCCGCTTTCAGGACTCGGCATATGTTGGGTATAAAATATCGTAATTTCAAACCACGAATACGTGCATAGAGCCAGAATTTGGCTCCAAAATATTGCTCAGGCCTCGAAATTGGGATGGTTTGGATATTTTGAAAACTGCAGGGGGGTTTTGGAGAAATGTGACCAAACGCCGCATTCAGTACTTGGCATATGTTGGGTATAAAAAAGTCGTAATGTCAAACTTCGAATACGTGCATAGAGACAGAATTTGGCTCCAAAATATGTCTCAGGCCTCAAAATTTGGATATTTGGGATATATCGAAAACTGCAGGGGAGTTTGTGCGAAATGTGACTCACTGCCGCTTTCAGGACTTGGCATATGTTGGGTATAAAAAGTAGTAATTTCAAACTTCGAATACGTGCAGAGAGCCAGAATTTGGCTCCAAAATATGGCTCAGGCCTCAAAATTGGGATGTTTGGGATATTTTGAAAACTGCAGGGGGGGTTTTGGACAAATGTGACCAAACGCCGCGTTCAGTACTTGGCATATGTTGGGTATAAAAAAGTCGTATTTTCAAACTGCGAATACGTGCAGAGAGCCAGAAATAGGCTCCAAAATATGGCTCAGGCTTCGAAATTGGGATATTTGGGATATTTCGAAAACTGTAAGAGAGATTGTGCAAAATTTGACTCACTGCCGCTTTCAGGACTTGGCATATGATGGGTATAAAAAGTCGTAATTTTAAACTGCGAATACGTGCAGAGAGCCAGAGTTTGGCTCCAAAATATGGCTCAGGCCTCGAAATTGGGATGTTTGGGATATTTCGGAAACTGCAGGGGAGTTTGTGCAAAATGTGATTTACTGCCGCTTTCAGTACTTGGCATATGTTGGGTATAAAAATCGTAATATCAAACTGCGAATACGTGCAGAGAGCCAGAATTTGGCTCCAAAATATGGCTCATGCCTCGAAATTGGGATGTTTGGGATATTTTGAAAACTGCAGGGAGGTTTGGGACAAATGTGACGAAACGCCGCTTTCAGTACTTGGCATATGTTGGGTATATAAATTCGTAATTTCAAACTACGAATACGTGCAGAGAGCCAGAATTTGGCTCCAAAATCAGTCTCATGCCTCGAAATTGGGATGCTTGGGATATTTTAAAAACTGCAGGGAGGTTTGGGACAAATGTGACCAAATGTCACTTTCAGTACTTGGCATATGTTAGGTATAAAAAGTCGTAATTTCAAACTTCGAATACGTGCAGAGGCCAGAATTTGGCTCCAAAATATGGCTCTGGCCTCAAAATTGGGATATTTGGGATATTTCGAAAACTGCAGGGGAGTTTGTGCGAAATGTGACTCACTGCCCCTTTCAGGACTTGGCATATATTGGGTATAAAATGTCGTAATTTCAAACCGCGAATACGTGCATAGAGCCAGAATTTGGCTCCAAAATATGGCTCAGGTCTCGAAATTGGGATGTTTGGGATATTTTGAAAACTGCAGGGGGGGTTTTGGACAAATGTTACCAAACGCCGCATTCAGTACTTGGCATATGTTGGGTATAAAAAAGTCGCAATTTCAAACTGCGAATACGTGCAGAGAGCCAGAATTTGGCTCCAAAATATAGCTCAGGCCTCGACATTGGGATGTTTGGGATATTTTGAAAACTGCAGGGAGGTTTGGGACAAATGTGAGGAAACGCCGCTTTCAGTACTTGGCATATGTTGGGTATATAAATTCGTAATTTCAAACTACGAATACGTGCAGAGAGCCAGAATTTGGCTCCAAAATATGGCTCATGCCTCGAAATTGGGATGTTTGGGATATTTTGAAAACTGCAGTGAGGTTTGGGACAAATGTGACCAAATGCCACTTTCAGTAATTAGCATATGTTGGGTATAAAAAGTCGTAATGTCAAACTTCGAATATGTGCAGAGAGCCAGAATTTGGCTCCAAAATATGGCTCAGGCCTCGAAATTAGGATGTTTGGGATATTTCGAAAACTGCAAGGGAGTTTGTGCAAAATGTGTCTCACTGCCGCTTTCAGTACTTGGCATATGTTGGGTATAAAAAGTCGTAATTTCAAACTTCGAATACGTGCAGAGAGCCAGAATTTGGCTCCAAAATATGGCTCAGGCCTCAAAATTGGGATATTTGGGATATATCGAAAACTGCAGGGGAGTTTGTGCGAAATGTGTCTCACTGCCGCTTTCAGGACTTGGCACATGTTGGGTATAAAAAGTAGTAATTTCAAACTTCGAATACGTGCAGAGAGCCAGAATTTGGTTCCAAAATATGGCCCAGGCCTCAAAATTGAGATATTTGGGATATTTCGAAAACTGCAGGGGAGTTTGTGCGAAATGTGACTCACTGCCGCTTTCAGGACTTGGCATATGTTGGGTATAAAATATCGTAATTTCAAACCACGAATACGTGCATAGAGCCAGAATTTGGCTCCAAAATATGGCTCAGGCCTCGATATTGTGATGTTTGGGATATTTTGAAAACTGCAGGGAGGTTAGGGACAAATGTAACCTAACACTGCTTTCAGTACTTGGCATATGTTGGGTATATAAATTCGTAATTTCAAACTACGAATACGTGCAGAGAGCCAGAATTTGGCTCCAAAATATGTCTCAGGCCTCGAAATTGGGATGTTTGGGATATTTTGAAAACTGCAGGGGGGGTTTTGGACAAATGTGACCAAACGCCGCGTTCAGTACTTGGCATATGTTGGGTATAAAAAAGTCGTAATTTCAAACTGCGAATACGTGCAGAGAGCCAGAATTTGGCTGCAAAATATGGCTCAGGCCTCGATATTGTGATGTTTGGGATATTTTGAAAACTGCTGGGAGGTTTGCGACAAAGGTAACCAAACGCCGATTTCAGTACTTGGCATATGTTGGGTATAATATATCGTAATTTCAAACCGCGAATACGTGCATAGAGCCACAATTTGGCTCCAAAATATGGCTCAGGCCTCGAAATTGGGATGTTTGGGATATTTTGAGACCTGCAGGGAGGTTTGGGACAAATGTGACGAAACGCCGCTTTCAGTACTTGGCATATGTTGGGTATATAAATTCGTAATTTCAAACTACGCATACGTGCAGAGAGCCAGAATTTGGCTCCAAAATATGGCTCATGCCTCGAAATTGGGATGTTTGGGATATTTTGAAAACTGCAGATAGGTTTGGGACAAATGTGACGAAACGCCACTTTCAGTACTTAGCATATGTTGGGTATATAAATTCGTAATTTCAAACTACGAATACGAGCAGAGAGCCAGAATTTGGCTCCAAAATATGGCTCATGCCTTGAAATTGGGATGTTTGGGATATTTTGAAAACTGCAGGGAGGTTTGGGACAAATGGCAAATCCTGGCCGGGGAGGATTTACTGGGCGCAATTCCTTAACTGTAGCCTCTGTTTAACGCAACAGTAAAATGTGTACTTGGATGAAAAAACGATTCTTCGCGGCAGGGGATCGTATTCCAGGGACCATAGGATTAAGGACTTGCCCGAAACGCTACGAGTACTAGTGGCTGTACAAGAATGTAACAACTCTTGTATATATCTCAAAAAAAAAAAAAAAAAAAAAAAAAAAAAAAAAAAAAAAAAAAAAAAAAAAAAAAAAAAAAAAAAAAAAAAAAATGTGACTAAATGTCACTTTCAGTACTTGGCATATGTTGGGTATAAAAAAGTCGTAATTTCAAACTACGAATACTTGCAGAGAGCCAGAATTTGGCTCCAAAATATGGCTCAGGCCTCGAAATGGGAATATTTGGGATATTTTGAAAACTGCAGGGGGGGTTTGGGACAATTGTGACCAACTCCGCTTTCAGTACTTGGCATATATTGAGTATAAAAAAGTCGTAATTTCAAACTTCAAATACGTGCAGAGAGCCAGAGTTTGGCTCCAAAATATGGCTCAGGCCTCGAAATTGGGATGTTTGGGATATTTCGGAAACTGCAGGGGAGTTTGTGCAAAATGTGATTTACTGCCGCTTTCAGTACTTGGCATATGTTGGGTATAAAAATCGTAATATCAAACTGCGAATACGTGCAGAGAGCCAGAATTTGGCTCCAAAATATGGCTCATGCCTCGAAATTGGGATGTTTGGGATATTTTGAAAACTGCAGGGAGGTTTGGGACAAATGTGACGAAACGCCGCTTTCAGTACTTGGCATATGTTGGGTATATAAATTCGTAATTTCAAACTATGAATACGTGCAGAGAGCCAGAATTTGGCTCCAAAATCAGGCTCATGCCTCGAAATTGGGATGCTTGGGATATTTTAAAAACTGCAGGGAGGTTTGGGACAAATGTGACCAAATGTCACTTTCAGTACTTGGCATATGTTGGGTATAAAAAGTCGTAATTTCAAACTTCGAATACGTGCAAAGGCCAGAATTTGGCTCCAAAATATGGCTCAGGCCTCAAAAATGGGATATTTGGGATATTTCAAAAACTGCAGGGGAGTTTGTGCGAAATGTGACTCACTGCCGCTTTCAGGACTTGGCATATATTGGGTATAAAATGTCGTAATTTCAAACCGCGAATACGTGCATAGAGCCAGAATTTGGCTCCAAAATATGGCTCAGGTCTCGAAATTGGGATGTTTGGGATATTTTGAAAACTGCAGGTGGGGTTTTGGACAAATGTTACCAAACGCCGCATTCAGTACTTGGCATATGTTGGGTATAAAAAAGTCGCAATTTCAAACTGCGAATACGTGCAGAGAGCCAGAATTTGGCTCCAAAATATAGCTCAGGCCTCGACATTGGGATGTTTGGGATATTTTAAAAACTGCAGGGAGGTTTGGGACAAATGTGAGGAAACGCCGCATTCAGTACTTGGCATATGTTGGGTATATAAATTCGTAATTTCAAACTACGAATACGTGCAGAGAGCCATAATTTGGCTCCAAAATATGGCTCATGCCTCGAAATTGGGATGTTTGGGATATTTTGAAAACTGCAGGGAGGTTTGGGACAAATGTGACGAAACGCCGCTCTCAGTACTTTTCATATGTTGGGTATATAAATTCGTAATTTCAAACTACGAATACGTGCATAGAGCCAGAATTTTGCTCCAAAATATGGCTCATGCCTCGAAATTGGGATGTTTGGGATATTTTGAAAACTGCAGTGAGGTTTGGGACAAATGTGACCAAATGCCACTGTCAGTAATTAGCATATGTTGGGTATAAAAAGTCGTAATGTTAAACTTCGAATATGTGCAGAGAGCCAGAATTTGGCTCCAAAATATGGCTCAGGCCTCGAAATTAGGATGTTTGGGATATTTCGAAAACTGCAGGGGAGTTTGTGCAAAATGTGTCTCACTGCCGCTTTCAGTACTTGGCATATGTTGGGTATAAAAATTCGTAATTTCAAACTTCGAATACGTGCAGAGAGCCAGAATTTGGCTCCAAAATATTGCTCAGGCCTCAAAATTGGGATATTTGGGATATATCGAAAACTGCAGGGGAGTTTGTGCGAAATGTGACTCACTGCCGCTTTCAGGACTTGGCACATGTTGGGTATAAAAAGTAGTAATTTCAAACTTCGAATACGCAAAGAGAGCCAGAATTTGGCTCCAAAATATGGCTAAGGCCTCAAAATTGAGATATTTGGGATATTTCGAAAACTGCAGGGGAGTTTGTGCGAAATGTGACTCACTGCCGCTTTCAGGACTTGGCATATGTTGGGTATAAAATATCGTAATTTCAAACCACGAATACGTGCATAGAGCCAGAATTTGGCTCCAAAATATGGCTCAGGCCTCGATATTGTGATGTTTGGGATATTTTGAAAACTGCAGGGAGGTTAGGGACAAATGTAACCTAACACTGCTTTCAGTACTTGGCATATGTTGGGTATATAAATTCGTAATTTCAAACTACGAATACGTGCAGAGAGCCAGAATTTGGCTCCAAAATATGTCTCAGGCCTCGAAATTGGGATGTTTGGGATATTTTGAAAACTGCAGGGGGGGTTTTGGACAAATGTGACCAAACGCCGCGTTCAGTACTTGGCATATGTTGGGTATAAAAAAGTCGTAATTTCAAACTGCGAATACGTGCAGAGAGCCAGAATTTGGCTGCAAAATATGGCTCAGGCCTCGATATTGTGATGTTTGGGATATTTTGAAAACTGCTGGGAGGTTTGCGACAAAGGTAACCAAACGCCGATTTCAGTACTTGGCATATGTTGGGTATAATATATCGTAATTTCAAACCGCGAATACGTGCATAGAGCCACAATTTGGCTCCAAAATATGGCTCAGGCCTCGAAATTGGGATGTTTGGGATATTTTGAGACCTGCAGGGAGGTTTGGGACAAATGTGACGAAACGCCGCTTTCAGTACTTGGCATATGTTGGGTATATAAATTCGTAATTTCAAACTACGCATACGTGCAGAGAGCCAGAATTTGGCTCCAAAATATGGCTCATGCCTCGAAATTGGGATGTTTGGGATATTTTGAAAACTGCAGATAGGTTTGGGACAAATGTGACGAAACGCCACTTTCAGTACTTAGCATATGTTGGGTATATAAATTCGTAATTTCAAACTACGAATACGTGCAGAGAGCCAGAATTTGGCTCCAAAATATGGCTCAGGCCTCGAAATTAGGATGTTTGGGATATTTCGAAAACTGCAAGGGAGTTTGTGCAAAATGTGTCTCACTGCCGCTTTCAGTACTTGGCATATGTTGGGTATAAAAAGTCGTAATTTCAAACTTCGAATACGTGCAGAGAGCCAGAATTTGGCTCCAAAATATGGCTCAGGCCTCAAAATTGGGATATTTGGGATATATCGAAAACTGCAGGGGAGTTTGTGCGAAATGTGTCTCACTGCCGCTTTCAGGACTTGGCACATGTTGGGTATAAAAAGTAGTAATTTCAAACTTCGAATACGTGCAGAGAGCCAGAATTTGGTTCCAAAATATGGCCCAGGCCTCAAAATTGAGATATTTGGGATATTTCGAAAACTGCAGGGGAGTTTGTGCGAAATGTGACTCACTGCCGCTTTCAGGACTTGGCATATGTTGGGAATAAAATATCGTAATTTCAAACCACGAATACGTGCATAGAGCCAGAATTTGGCTCCAAAATATGGCTCAGGCCTCGATATTGTGATGTTTGGGATATTTTGAAAACTGCAGGGAGGTTAGGGACAAATGTAACCTAACACTGCTTTCAGTACTTGGCATATGTTGGGTATATAAATTCGTAATTTCAAACTACGAATACGTGCAGAGAGCCAGAATTTGGCTCCAAAATATGTCTCAGGCCTCGAAATTGGGATGTTTGGGATATTTTGAAAACTGCAGGGGGGGTTTTGGACAAATGTGACCAAACGCCGCGTTCAGTACTTGGCATATGTTGGGTATAAAAAAGTCGTAATTTCAAACTGCGAATACGTGCAGAGAGCCAGAATTTGGCTGCAAAATATGGCTCAGGCCTCGATATTGTGATGTTTGGGATATTTTGAAAACTGCTGGGAGGTTTGCGACAAAGGTAACCAAACGCCGATTTCAGTACTTGGCATATGTTGGGTATAATATATCGTAATTTCAAACCGCGAATACGTGCATAGAGCCACAATTTGGCTCCAAAATATGGCTCAGGCCTCGAAATTGGGATGTTTGGGATATTTTGAGACCTGCAGGGAGGTTTGGGACAAATGTGACGAAACGCCGCTTTCAGTACTTGGCATATGTTGGGTATATAAATTCGTAATTTCAAACTACGCATACGTGCAGAGAGCCAGAATTTGGCTCCAAAATATGGCTCATGCCTCGAAATTGGGATGTTTGGGATATTTTGAAAACTGCAGATAGGTTTGGGACAAATGTGACGAAACGCCACTTTCAGTACTTAGCATATGTTGGGTATATAAATTCGTAATTTCAAACTACGAATACGAGCAGAGAGCCAGAATTTGGCTCCAAAATATGGCTCATGCCTTGAAATTGGGATGTTTGGGATATTTTGAAAACTGCAGGGAGGTTTGGGACAAATGGCAAATCCTGGCCGGGGAGGATTTACTGGGCGCAATTCCTTAACTGTAGCCTCTGTTTAACGCAACAGTAAAATGTGTACTTGGATGAAAAAACGATTCTTCGCGGCAGGGGATCGTATTCCAGGGACCATAGGATTAAGGACTTGCCCGAAACGCTACGAGTACTAGTGGCTGTACAAGAATGTAACAACTCTTGTATATATCTCAAAAAAAAAAAAAAAAAAAAAAAAAAAAAAAAAAAAAAAAAAAAAAAAAAAAAAAAAAAAAAAAAAAAAAAAAAAAAAAAAAAATGTGACTAAATGTCACTTTCAGTACTTGGCATATGTTGGGTATAAAAAAGTCGTAATTTCAAACTACGAATACTTGCAGAGAGCCAGAATTTGGCTCCAAAATATGGCTCAGGCCTCGAAATGGGAATATTTGGGATATTTTGAAAACTGCAGGGGGGGTTTGGGACAATTGTGACCAACTCCGCTTTCAGTACTTGGCATATATTGAGTATAAAAAAGTCGTAATTTCAAACTTCAAATACGTGCAGAGAGCCAGAGTTTGGCTCCAAAATATGGCTCAGGCCTCGAAATTGGGATGTTTGGGATATTTCGGAAACTGCAGGGGAGTTTGTGCAAAATGTGATTTACTGCCGCTTTCAGTACTTGGCATATGTTGGGTATAAAAATCGTAATATCAAACTGCGAATACGTGCAGAGAGCCAGAATTTGGCTCCAAAATATGGCTCATGCCTCGAAATTGGGATGTTTGGGATATTTTGAAAACTGCAGGGAGGTTTGGGACAAATGTGACGAAACGCCGCTTTCAGTACTTGGCATATGTTGGGTATATAAATTCGTAATTTCAAACTATGAATACGTGCAGAGAGCCAGAATTTGGCTCCAAAATCAGGCTCATGCCTCGAAATTGGGATGCTTGGGATATTTTAAAAACTGCAGGGAGGTTTGGGACAAATGTGACCAAATGTCACTTTCAGTACTTGGCATATGTTGGGTATAAAAAGTCGTAATTTCAAACTTCGAATACGTGCAAAGGCCAGAATTTGGCTCCAAAATATGGCTCAGGCCTCAAAAATGGGATATTTGGGATATTTCAAAAACTGCAGGGGAGTTTGTGCGAAATGTGACTCACTGCCGCTTTCAGGACTTGGCATATATTGGGTATAAAATGTCGTAATTTCAAACCGCGAATACGTGCATAGAGCCAGAATTTGGCTCCAAAATATGGCTCAGGTCTCGAAATTGGGATGTTTGGGATATTTTGAAAACTGCAGGTGGGGTTTTGGACAAATGTTACCAAACGCCGCATTCAGTACTTGGCATATGTTGGGTATAAAAAAGTCGCAATTTCAAACTGCGAATACGTGCAGAGAGCCAGAATTTGGCTCCAAAATATAGCTCAGGCCTCGACATTGGGATGTTTGGGATATTTTAAAAACTGCAGGGAGGTTTGGGACAAATGTGAGGAAACGCCGCATTCAGTACTTGGCATATGTTGGGTATATAAATTCGTAATTTCAAACTACGAATACGTGCAGAGAGCCATAATTTGGCTCCAAAATATGGCTCATGCCTCGAAATTGGGATGTTTGGGATATTTTGAAAACTGCAGGGAGGTTTGGGACAAATGTGACGAAACGCCGCTCTCAGTACTTTTCATATGTTGGGTATATAAATTCGTAATTTCAAACTACGAATACGTGCATAGAGCCAGAATTTTGCTCCAAAATATGGCTCATGCCTCGAAATTGGGATGTTTGGGATATTTTGAAAACTGCAGTGAGGTTTGGGACAAATGTGACCAAATGCCACTGTCAGTAATTAGCATATGTTGGGTATAAAAAGTCGTAATGTTAAACTTCGAATATGTGCAGAGAGCCAGAATTTGGCTCCAAAATATGGCTCAGGCCTCGAAATTAGGATGTTTGGGATATTTCGAAAACTGCAGGGGAGTTTGTGCAAAATGTGTCTCACTGCCGCTTTCAGTACTTGGCATATGTTGGGTATAAAAATTCGTAATTTCAAACTTCGAATACGTGCAGAGAGCCAGAATTTGGCTCCAAAATATTGCTCAGGCCTCAAAATTGGGATATTTGGGATATATCGAAAACTGCAGGGGAGTTTGTGCGAAATGTGACTCACTGCCGCTTTCAGGACTTGGCACATGTTGGGTATAAAAAGTAGTAATTTCAAACTTCGAATACGCAAAGAGAGCCAGAATTTGGCTCCAAAATATGGCTAAGGCCTCAAAATTGAGATATTTGGGATATTTCGAAAACTGCAGGGGAGTTTGTGCGAAATGTGACTCACTGCCGCTTTCAGGACTTGGCATATGTTGGGTATAAAATATCGTAATTTCAAACCACGAATACGTGCATAGAGCCAGAATTTGGCTCCAAAATATGGCTCAGGCCTCGATATTGTGATGTTTGGGATATTTTGAAAACTGCAGGGAGGTTAGGGACAAATGTAACCTAACACTGCTTTCAGTACTTGGCATATGTTGGGTATATAAATTCGTAATTTCAAACTACGAATACGTGCAGAGAGCCAGAATTTGGCTCCAAAATATGTCTCAGGCCTCGAAATTGGGATGTTTGGGATATTTTGAAAACTGCAGGGGGGGTTTTGGACAAATGTGACCAAACGCCGCGTTCAGTACTTGGCATATGTTGGGTATAAAAAAGTCGTAATTTCAAACTGCGAATACGTGCAGAGAGCCAGAATTTGGCTGCAAAATATGGCTCAGGCCTCGATATTGTGATGTTTGGGATATTTTGAAAACTGCTGGGAGGTTTGCGACAAAGGTAACCAAACGCCGATTTCAGTACTTGGCATATGTTGGGTATAATATATCGTAATTTCAAACCGCGAATACGTGCATAGAGCCACAATTTGGCTCCAAAATATGGCTCAGGCCTCGAAATTGGGATGTTTGGGATATTTTGAGACCTGCAGGGAGGTTTGGGACAAATGTGACGAAACGCCGCTTTCAGTACTTGGCATATGTTGGGTATATAAATTCGTAATTTCAAACTACGCATACGTGCAGAGAGCCAGAATTTGGCTCCAAAATATGGCTCATGCCTCGAAATTGGGATGTTTGGGATATTTTGAAAACTGCAGATAGGTTTGGGACAAATGTGACGAAACGCCACTTTCAGTACTTAGCATATGTTGGGTATATAAATTCGTAATTTCAAACTACGAATACGAGCAGAGAGCCAGAATTTGGCTCCAAAATATGGCTCATGCCTTGAAATTGGGATGTTTGGGATATTTTGAAAACTGCAGGGAGGTTTGGGACAAATGGCAAATCCTGGCCGGGGAGGATTTACTGGGCGCAATTCCTTAACTGTAGCCTCTGTTTAACGCAACAGTAAAATGTGTACTTGGATGAAAAAACGATTCTTCGCGGCAGGGGATCGTATTCCAGGGACCATAGGATTAAGGACTTGCCCGAAACGCTACGAGTACTAGTGGCTGTACAAGAATGTAACAACTCTTGTATATATCTCAAAAAAAAAAAAAAAAAAAAAAAAAAAAAAAAAAAAAAAAAAAAAAAAAAAAAAAAAAAAAAAAAAAAAAAAAATGTGACTAAATGTCACTTTCAGTACTTGGCATATGTTGGGTATAAAAAAGTCGTAATTTCAAACTACGAATACTTGCAGAGAGCCAGAATTTGGCTCCAAAATATGGCTCAGGCCTCGAAATGGGAATATTTGGGATATTTTGAAAACTGCAGGGGGGGTTTGGGACAATTGTGACCAACTCCGCTTTCAGTACTTGGCATATATTGAGTATAAAAAAGTCGTAATTTCAAACTTCAAATACGTGCAGAGAGCCAGAGTTTGGCTCCAAAATATGGCTCAGGCCTCGAAATTGGGATGTTTGGGATATTTCGGAAACTGCAGGGGAGTTTGTGCAAAATGTGATTTACTGCCGCTTTCAGTACTTGGCATATGTTGGGTATAAAAATCGTAATATCAAACTGCGAATACGTGCAGAGAGCCAGAATTTGGCTCCAAAATATGGCTCATGCCTCGAAATTGGGATGTTTGGGATATTTTGAAAACTGCAGGGAGGTTTGGGACAAATGTGACGAAACGCCGCTTTCAGTACTTGGCATATGTTGGGTATATAAATTCGTAATTTCAAACTATGAATACGTGCAGAGAGCCAGAATTTGGCTCCAAAATCAGGCTCATGCCTCGAAATTGGGATGCTTGGGATATTTTAAAAACTGCAGGGAGGTTTGGGACAAATGTGACCAAATGTCACTTTCAGTACTTGGCATATGTTGGGTATAAAAAGTCGTAATTTCAAAATTCGAATACGTGCAAAGGCCAGAATTTGGCTCCAAAATATGGCTCAGGCCTCAAAAATGGGATATTTGGGATATTTCAAAAACTGCAGGGGAGTTTGTGCGAAATGTGACTCACTGCCGCTTTCAGGACTTGGCATATATTGGGTATAAAATGTCGTAATTTCAAACCGCGAATACGTGCATAGAGCCAGAATTTGGCTCCAAAATATGGCTCAGGTCTCGAAATTGGGATGTTTGGGATATTTTGAAAACTGCAGGTGGGGTTTTGGACAAATGTTACCAAACGCCGCATTCAGTACTTGGCATATGTTGGGTATAAAAAAGTCGCAATTTCAAACTGCGAATACGTGCAGAGAGCCAGAATTTGGCTCCAAAATATAGCTCAGGCCTCGACATTGGGATGTTTGGGATATTTTAAAAACTGCAGGGAGGTTTGGGACAAATGTGAGGAAACGCCGCATTCAGTACTTGGCATATGTTGGGTATATAAATTCGTAATTTCAAACTACGAATACGTGCAGAGAGCCATAATTTGGCTCCAAAATATGGCTCATGCCTCGAAATTGGGATGTTTGGGATATTTTGAAAACTGCAGGGAGGTTTGGGACAAATGTGACGAAACGCCGCTCTCAGTACTTTTCATATGTTGGGTATATAAATTCGTAATTTCAAACTACGAATACGTGCATAGAGCCAGAATTTTGCTCCAAAATATGGCTCATGCCTCGAAATTGGGATGTTTGGGATATTTTGAAAACTGCAGTGAGGTTTGGGACAAATGTGACCAAATGCCACTGTCAGTAATTAGCATATGTTGGGTATAAAAAGTCGTAATGTTAAACTTCGAATATGTGCAGAGAGCCAGAATTTGGCTCCAAAATATGGCTCAGGCCTCGAAATTAGGATGTTTGGGATATTTCGAAAACTGCAGGGGAGTTTGTGCAAAATGTGTCTCACTGCCGCTTTCAGTACTTGGCATATGTTGGGTATAAAAATTCGTAATTTCAAACTTCGAATACGTGCAGAGAGCCAGAATTTGGCTCCAAAATATTGCTCAGGCCTCAAAATTGGGATATTTGGGATATATCGAAAACTGCAGGGGAGTTTGTGCGAAATGTGACTCACTGCCGCTTTCAGGACTTGGCACATGTTGGGTATAAAAAGTAGTAATTTCAAACTTCGAATACGCAAAGAGAGCCAGAATTTGGCTCCAAAATATGGCTAAGGCCTCAAAATTGAGATATTTGGGATATTTCGAAAACTGCAGGGGAGTTTGTGCGAAATGTGACTCACTGCCGCTTTCAGGACTTGGCATATGTTGGGTATAAAATATCGTAATTTCAAACCACGAATACGTGCATAGAGCCAGAATTTGGCTCCAAAATATGGCTCAGGCCTCGATATTGTGATGTTTGGGATATTTTGAAAACTGCAGGGAGGTTAGGGACAAATGTAACCTAACACTGCTTTCAGTACTTGGCATATGTTGGGTATATAAATTCGTAATTTCAAACTACGAATACGTGCAGAGAGCCAGAATTTGGCTCCAAAATATGGCTCAGGCCTCGAAATTGGGATGTTTGGGATATTTTGAAAACTGCAGGGGGGGTTTTGGACAAATGTGACCAAACGCCGCGTTCAGTACTTGGCATATGTTGGGTATAAAAAAGTTGTAATTTCAAACTGCAAATGCGTGCAGAGAGCCAGAATTTGGCTGCAAAATATGGCTCAGGCCTCGATATTGTGATGTTTGGGATATTTTGAAAACTGCAGGGAGGTTAGGGACAAATGTAACCTAACGCTGCTTTCAGTACTTGGCATAAGTTGGATATAAAAAAATCGTATTTTCAAACTGCGAATACGTGCAGAGAGCCAGAATTTGGCTCCAAAATATGGCTCAGGCTTCGAAATTGGGATGTTTGGGATATTTTGAAAACTGCAGGGGGGGTTTGGGACAAATGTGACCAAACTCCGCTTTCAGTACTTGGCATATATTGGGTATAAAAAAGTCGTAATTTCAAACTGCAAATACGTGCAGAGAGCCAGAGTTTGGCTCCAAAATATGGCTCAGGCCTCGAAATTGGGATGTTTGGGATATTTCGAAAACTGCAGGGGAGTTTGTGCAAAATGTGATTTACTGCCGCTTTCAGTACTTGGCATATGTTGGGTATAAAAATCGTAATATCAAACTGCGAATACGTGCAGAGAGCCAGAATTTGGCTCCAAAATATGGCTTAGGCCTTGATATTGCGATGTTTGGGATATTTTGAAAACTACTGGGAGGTTTGCGACAAAGGTAACCAAACGCCGCTTTCAGTACTTGGCATATGTTGGGTATAATATATCGTAATTTCAAACCGCGAATACGTGCATAGAGCCAGAATTTGGCTCCAAAATATGGCTCAGGCCTCGAAATTGGGATGTTTGGGATATTTTGAAAACTGCCGGGAGGTTTGGGACAAATGTGACGAAACGCCGCTTTCAGTACTTGGCATATATTGGGCATAAATAAGTCGTAATTTCAAACTGCAAATACGTGCAGAGAGCCAGAGTTTGGCTCCAATATATGGCTCAGGCCTCAAAATTGGGATATTTGGGATATATCGAAAACTGCAGGGGAGTTTGTGCGAAATGTGACTCACTGCCGCTTTCAGGACTTGGCATATGTTGGGTATAAAAAGTCGTAATTTCAAACTTCGAATACGTGCAGAGAGCCAGAATTTGGCTAAAAAATATGGCTCAGGCCTCAAAATTGAGATATTTGGGATATTTCGAAAACTGCAGGGGAGTTTGTGAGAAATGTGACTCACTGCCGCTTTCAGGACTTGGCATATGTTGGGTATAAAATATCGTAATTTCAAACCACGAATACGTGCATAGAGCCAGAATTTGGCTCCAAAATATGGCTCAGGCCTCGATATTGTGATGTTTGGGATATTTTGAAAACTGCAGGGAGGTTAGGGACAAATGTAACCTAACACTGCTTTCAGTACTTGGCATATGTTGGATATAAAAAAATCGTATTTTCAAACTGCGAATACGTGCAGAGAGCCAGAATTTAGCTCCAAAATATGGCTAAGGCTTCGAAATTGGGATATTTGGGATATTTCGAAAACTGTAAGGGAGTTTGTGCAAAATTTGACTCACTGCCGGTTTCAGAACTTGGCATATGATGGGTATCAAAAGTCGTAATTTTAAACTGCGAATACGTGCATAGAGCCAGAATTTGGCTCCAAAATATTGCTCAGTCCTCGAAATTGGGATGTTTGGGATATTTTGAAAACTGCAGGGGGGGGTTTGGGACAAATGTGACCAAACTCCGCTTTCAGTACTTGGCATATATTGGGTATAAAAAAGTCGTAATTTTAAACTGCAAATACGTGCAGAGAGCCAGAGTTTGTCTCCAAAATATGGCTCAGGCCTCGAAATTGGGATGTTTGGGATATTTCGAAAACTGCAGGGGAGTTTGTGCAAAATGTGATTTACTGCAGCTTTCAGTACTTGGCATATGTTGGGTATAAAAATCGTAATATCAAACTGCGAATATGTGCAGAGATCCAGAATTTGGCTCCAAAATATGGCTCAGGCCTCGATATTGTGATGTTTGGGATATTTTGAAAACTGCTGGGAGGTTTGCGACAAAGGTAACCAAACGCCGATTTCAGTACTTGGCATATGTTGGGTATAATATATCGTAATTTCAAACCGCGAATACGTGCATAGAGCCAGAATTTGGCTCCAAAATATGGCTCAGGCCTCGAAATTGGGATGTTTGGGATATTTTGAAAACTGCAGGGAGGTTTGGGACAAATGTGACGAAACGCCGCTTTCAGTACTTGGCATATGTTGGGTATATAAATTCGTAATTTCAAACTACGCATACGTGCAGAGAGCCACAATTTGGCTCCAAAATATGGCTCATGCCTCGAAATTGGGATGTTTGGGATATTTTGAAAACTGCAGAGAGGTTTGGGACAAATGTGACGAAACGCCACTTTCAGTACTTGGCATATGTTGGGTATATAAATTCGTAATTTCAAACTACGAATACGTGCAGAGAGCCAGAATTTGGCTCCAAAATATGGCTCAGGCCTCGAAATGGGGATATTTGGGATATTTCGAAAACTGCAGGGGAGTTTGTGCGAAATGTGACTCACTGCCGCTTTCAGGACTTGGCATATATTGGGTATAAAATGTCGTAATTTCAAACCGCGAATACGTGCATAGAGCCAGAATTTGGGTCCAAAATATGGCTCAGGCCTCGAAATTGGGATGTTTGGGATATTTTGAAAACTGCAGGGGGGGGGGGGTTGACAAATGTGACCAAACGACGCGTTCAGTACTTGGCATATGTTGGGTATAAAAAAGTCGCAATTTCAAACTGCGAATACGTGCAGAGAGCCAGAATTTGGCTTTAAAATATGGCTCAGGCCTCGAAATTGGGAAATTTTCGATATTTCGAAAACTGCAAGGGAGTTTGTGCGAAATGTGACTCACTGCCGCTTTCAGGACTTAGCATATGTTGGGTATAAAATGTCGTAATTTCAAACCTCGAATACGTGCATAGAGCCAAAGTTTGGCTCCAAAATACGGCTCAGGCTTCGAAATTGGGAAGTTTGGGATATTTTGAAAACTGCAGGGGGGGTTTGGGACAAATGTGACCAAACGCCGCTTTCAATACTTAGTATATGTTGGGTATAAAAAAGTCGTAATTTCAAACTGCGAATACATGCAGAGAGCCAGAATTTTGCTCCAAAATATGGCTCAGGCCTCGAAATTGGGATGTTTGGGATATTTTGAAAAATGCAGGGTAGATTGAGACAAATGTGACCAAATTCCGCTTTCAGTACTTGGCATATGTTGGGAATAAAAAAGTGGTAATTTCAAACTGCGAATACGTGCAGATAGCCAGAATTTGGCTCCAAAATATGGCTCAGGCCTCGAAATTGGGTTGTTTGGGATATTTTAAAAAACTGCAGGGAGGTTTGGGACAAATTTGACCAAACGCCACTTTCAGTACTTGGCATATGTTGAGTATAAAAAGTCGTAATTTCAAACTTCGAATACGTGCAGAGAGCCAGAATTTGGCTCCAAAATATTGCTCAGGCCTCGAAATTGGGATATTTGGGATATTTCGAAAATTGCAGGGGAGTTTGTGCGAAATGTAACTCACTGCCGCTTTCAGGACTTGGCATATGTTGGGTCTAAAATATCGTAACTTCAAACAGCGAATACGTGCATAGAGCCAGAATTTGGCTCCAAAATATGGATCAGGCCTCGAAATTGGGATGTTTGGGATATTTTGAAAACTGCAGGGAGGTTTCGGACAAATGTGACGAAACGCCGCTTTCAGTACTTGGCATATGTTGGGTATATAAATTCGTAATTTCAAACTGCGAATACGTGCAGAGAGCCAGAATTTGGCTCCAAAATATGGCTCATGCCTCGAAATTGGGATGTTTGGGATATTTTGAAAACTGCAGTGAGGTTTGGGACAAATGTGACCAAATTCCACTTTCAGTACTTGGCATATGTTGGGTATAAAAAGTCGTAATTTCAATATGCGAATACGTGCATAGAGCCAGCATTTGACTCCAAAATATTGCTCAGGCCACGAAATTGGGATGTTTGAGATATTTTGAAAGCTGCAGGGGGGGTTTGGGACAAATGTGACCAAACGCCACTTTCAGTACTTGGCATATGTTGGGCATAAAAAAGTCGTAATTTCAAACTGCGAATACGTGCAGAAAGCTGAATTTGGCTCCAAAATATTGTTCAGGCCTCGAAATTGGGATGTTTTGGATATTTTGAAAACTGCAGGGGGGGTTTGGGACAAATGTGACCATTCTCCGTTTCAGTACTTGGCATATATTGGGTATAAAAAAGTCGTAATTTCAAACAGCAAATACGTGCAGATAGCCAGAGTTTGGCTCCAAAATATGGCTCAGGCCTCGAAATTGGGATGTTTGGGATATTTCGAAAACTGCAGGGGAGTTTGTGCAAAATGTCACTCACTGCTGCTTTCAGTACTTGGCATATGTTGGGTATAAAAATCGAAATATCAAACTGCGAATACGTGCAGAGAGCCAGAATTTGGCTCCAAAATATGGCTCAGGCCTCGATATTGTGATGTTTGGGATATTTTGAAAACTGCTGGGAGGTATGGGACAAATGTAACCAAACGCTGCTTTCAGTACTTGGCATATGTTGTGTATAAAAAATTCGTAATTTCAAACTGCGAATACGTGCAGAGAGCCAGAATTTGACTCCAAAATATGGCTCAGGCCTCGAAATGGCGATATTTGGGATATTTCGAAAACTGCAGGGGAGTTTGTGCGAAATATGACTCACTGCCGTTTTCAAGACTTGGCATATGTTGGGTATAAAATGTTGTAATTTCAAACGGCGAATACGTGCATAGAGCCAGAATTTGGCTCCAAAATATGCCTCATGCCTCGAAATTGGGATGTTTGGGATATTTTGAAAACTGCAGAAGGGGTTTGGGACAAATGTGACCAAATGCCACTTTCAGTACTTTGCATATGTTGGGTATAAAAAGTCGCAATTTCAAACTTCGAATACGTGCAGAGGCCATAATTTGGCTCCAAAATATGGCTCAGGCCTCAAAATTGGGATATTTGGGATATTTCGAAAATTGCAGGGGAGTTTGTGCGAAATGTGACTCACTGCCGCTTTCAGGACTTGGCATATATTGGGTATAAAATGTCGTAATTTCAAACCGCGAATACGTGCATAGAGCCAGAATTTGGCTCCAAAATGTGGCTGAGGCCTCGAAATTGGGATGTTTGGGATATTTTGAAAACTGCAGGGGGAGTTTTGGACAAATGTGACCAAACGCCGCGTTCAGTACTTGGCATATGTTGGGTATAAAAAAGTCGTAATTTCAAACTGCGAATACGTGCAGAGAGCCAGAATTTGGCTCCAAAATATGGCTCAGGCCTCGAAATTGGGATGTTTGGGATATTTTGAAAACTGCAGGGAGGTTTGGGACAAATGTGACGAAACGCCGCTTTCAGTACTTGGCATATGTTGGGTATATAAATTCGTAATTTCAAACTACGAATACATGCAGAGAGCCAGAATTTGGCTCCAAAATATGGCTCAGGCCTCGAAATTGGGATATTTGGGATATTTCGAAAACTGCAGGGGAGTTTGTACGAAATGTGACTCACTGCCGCTTTCAGGACTTGGCATATAATGGGTATAAAATGTCGTAATTTCAAACCGCGAATACGTGCATAGAGCCAGAATTTGGCTCCAAAATATGGCTCAGGCCTCGAAATTGGGATGTTTTGGATATTTTGAAAACTGCAGGGGGGGGGGGGAATGGACAAATGTGACCAAACGCCGCGTTCAGTACTTGGCATATGTTGGGTATAAAAAAGTCGCAATTTCAAACTGCGAATACGTGCAGAGAGCCAGAATTTTGCTTTAAAATATGGCTCAGGCCTCGAAATTGGGAAATTTTCGATATTTCGAAAACTGCAAGGGAGTTTGTGCGAAATGTGACTCACAGCCGCTTTCAGGACTTGGCATATGTTGGGTATAAAATGTCGTAATTTCAAACCTCGAATACGTGCATAGAGCCAAAGTTTGGCTGCAAAATATGGCTCAGGCCTCGAAATTGGGAAGTTTGGGATATTTTGAAAACTGCAGGGGGGGTTTGGGACAAATGTGACCAAACGCCGCTTTCAATACTTGGTATATGTTGGGTATAAAAAAGTCGTAATTTCAAACTGCGAATACATGCAGAGAGCCAGAATTTTGCTCCAAAATATGGCTCAGGCCTCGAAATTGGGATGTTTGGGATATTTTGAAAAATGCAGGGTGGATTGAGACAAATGTGACCAAATTCCGCTTTCAGTACTTGGCATATGTTGGGTATAAAAAAGTGGTAATTTCAAACTGCGAATACGTGCAGATAGCCAGAATTTGGCTCCAAAATATGGCTCAGGCCTCGAAATTGGGTTGTTTGGGATATTTTAAAAAACTGCAGGGAGGTTTGGGACAAATTTGACCAAACGCCACTTTCAGTACTTGGCATATGTTGAGTATAAAAAGTCGTAATTTCAAACTTCGAATACGTGCAGAGAGCCAGAATTTGGCTCCAAAATATGGCTCAGGCCTCGAAATTGGGATATTTGGGATATTTCGAAAACTGCAGGGGAGTTTGTACGAAATGTGACTCACTGCCGCTTTCAGGACTTGGCATATAATGGGTATAAAATGTCGTAATTTCAAACCGCGAATACGTGCATAGAGCCAGAATTTGGCTCCAAAATATGGCTCAGGCCTCGAAATTGGGATGTTTTGGATATTTTGAAAACTGCAGGGGGGGGGGGGGGGGGGGGTTGGACAAATGTGACCAAACGCCGCGTTCAGTACTTGGCATATGTTGGGTATAAAAAAGTCGCAATTTCAAACTGCGAATACGTGCAGAGAGCCAGAATTTGGCTTTAAAATATGGCTCAGGCCTCGAAATTGGGAAATTTTCGATATTTCGAAAACTGGAAGGGAGTTTGTGCGAAATGTGACTCACTGCCGCTTTCAGGACTTGGCATATGTTGGGTATAAAATGTCGTAATTTCAAACCTCGAATACGTGCATAGAGCCAAAGTTTGGCTGCAAAATATGGCTCAGGCCTCGAAATTGGGAAGTTTGGGATATTTTGAAAACTGCAGGGGGGGGTTTGAGACAAATGTGACCAAACGCCGCTTTCAATACTTGGTATATGTTGGGTATAAAAAAGTCGTAATTTCAAACTGCGAATACATGCAGAGAGCCAGAATTTTGCTCCAAAATATGGCTCAGGCCTCGAAATTGGGATGTTTGGGATATTTTGAAAAATGCAGGGTGGATTGAGATAAATGTGACCAAATTCCGCTTTCAGTACTTGGCATATGTTGGGTATAAAAAAGTGGTAATTTCAAACTGCGAATACGTGCAGATAGCCAGAATTTGGCTCCAAAATATGGCTCAGGCCTCGAAATTGGGTTGTTTGGGATATTTTAAAAAACTGCAGGGAGGTTTGGGACAAATTTGACCAAACGCCACTTTCAGTACTTGGCATATGTTGAGTATAAAAAGTCGTAATTTCAAACTTCGAATACGTGCAGAGAGCCAGAATTTGGCTCCAAAATATTGCTCAGGCCTCGAAATTGGGATATTTGGGATATTTCGAAAATTGCAGGGGAGTTTGTGCGAAATGTAACTCACTGCCGCTTTCAGGACTTGGCATATGTTGGGTATAAAATATCGTAACTTCAAACAGCGAATACGTGCATAGAGACAGAATTTGGCTCCAAAATATGGATCAGGCCTCGAAATTGGGATGTTTGGGATATTTTGAAAACTGCAGGGAGGTTTCGGACAAATGTGACGAAACGCCGCTTTCAGTACTTGGCATATGTTGGGTATATAAATTCGTAATTTCAAACAGCGAATACGTGCAGAGAGCCAGAATTTGGCTCCAAAATATGGCTCATGCCTCGAAATTGGGATGTTTGGGATATTTTGAAAACTGCAGTGAGGTTTGGGACAAATGTGACCAAATTCCACTTTCAGTACTTGGCATATGGTGGGTATAAAAAGTCGTAATTTCAATCTGCGAATACGTGCATAGAGCCAGTATTTGACTCCAAAATATTGCTCAGGCCACGAAATTGGGATGTTTGAGATATTTTGAAAGTTGCAGGGGGGGTTTGGGACAAATGTGACCAAACGTCGCTTTCAGTACTTGGCATATGTTGGGCATAAAAAAGTCGTAATTTCAAACTGCGAATACGTGCAGAAAGCTAGAATTTGGCTCCAAAATATTGTTCAGGCCTCGAAATTGAGATGTTTTGGATATTTTGAAAACTGCAGGGGGGGTTTGGGACAAATGTGACCATTCTCCGTTTCAGTACTTGGCATTTATTGGGTATAAAAAAGTCGTAATTTCAAACTGCAAATACGTGCAGATAGCCAGAGTTTGGCTCCAAAATATGGCTCAGGCCTCGAAATTGGGATGTTTGGGATATTTCGAAAACTGCAGGGGAGTTTGTGCAAAATGTCACTCACTGCTGCTTTCAGTACTTGGCATATGTTGGGTATAAAAATCGAAATATCAAACTACGAATACGTGCAGAGAGCCAGAATTTGGCTCCAAAATATGGCTCAGGCCTCGATATTGTGATGTTTGGGATATTTTGAAAACTGCTGGGAGGTATGGGACAAATGTAACCAAACGCTGCTTTCAGTACTTGGCATATGTTGTGTATAAAAAATTCGTAATTTCAAACTGCGAATACGTGCAGAGAGCCAGAATTTGGCTCCAAAATATGGCTCAGGCCTCGAAATGGGGATATTTGGGATATTTCGAAAACTGCAGGGGAGTTTGTGCGAAATATGACTCACTGCCGTTTTCAAGACTTGGCATATGTTGGGTATAAAATGTTGTAATTTCAAACTTCGAATACGTGCATAGAGCCAGAATTTGGCTCCAAAATATGCCTCAAGCCTCGAAATTGGGATGTTTGGGATATTTTGAAAACTGCAGAAGGGGTTTGGGACAAATGTGACCAATGCCACTTTCAGTACTTTGCATATGTTGTGTATAAAAAATTCGTAATTTCAAACTGCGAATACGTGCAGAGAGCCAGAATTTGGCTCCAAAATATGGCTCAGGCCTCGAAATGGGGATATTTGGGATATTTCGAAAACTGCAGGGGAGTTTGTGCGAAATATGACTCACTGCCGTTTTCAAGACTTGGCATATATTGGGTATAAAATGTCGTAATTTCAAACCGCGAATACGTGCATAGAGCCAGAATTTGGCTCCAAAATATGGCTCAGGCCTCGAAATTGGGATGTTTGGGATATTTTGAAAACTGCAGGGGGGGTTTTGGACAAATGTGACCAAACGCTGCGTTCAGTACTTGGCATATGTTGGGTATAAAAAAGTCGTAATTTCAAACTGCGAATACGTGCAGAGAGCCAGAATTTGGCTCCAAAATATGGCTCAGGCCTTGACATTGGGAAATTTGTAATATTTCGAAAACTGCAGGGGAGTTTGTGCGAAATGTGACTCACTGCCGCTTTCAAGACTTGGCATATGTTGGGTACAAAATGTCGTAATTTCAAACCGCGAATACGTACATAGAGCCAGAATTTGGCTCCAAAATATGGCTCAGGCCTCGAAATTGGGATGTTTGGGATATTTTGAAAACTGCAGGGGGGGTTTTTGACAAATGTGACCAAACGCTGCTTTCAGTACTTGGTATATGTTGGGTATAAAAAAGTCGTAATTTCAAACTGCGAATACGTGCAGAGAGCCAGAATTTTGCTCCAAAATATGGCTGTGGCCTCGAAATTGGGATGTTTGGGATATTTTGAAAAATGCAGGGTGGATTGAGACAAATGTGACCAAACGCCGCTTTCAGTACTTGGCATATGTTGGGTATAATAAAGTGGTAATTTCAAACTGCGAATACGTGCAGAGTGCCAGAATTTGGCTTCAAAATATTGCTCAGGCCACGAAATTGGGATGCTTGGGATATTTTTAAAACTGCAGGGAGGTTTGGGACAAATTTGACCAAACACCACTTTCAGTACTTGGCATATGTTGGGTATAAAAATTCGTAATTTCAAACTTTGAATGCGTGCAGAGAGCCAGAATTTGGCTCCAAAATATTGCTCAGGCCTTGAAATTGGGATATTTGGGATATTTCGAAAATTGCAGGGGAGTTTGTGCGAAATGTGACTCACTGCCGCTTTCAGGACTTGGCATATGTTGGGTATAAAATATCGTAACTTCAAACAGCGAATACATGCATAGAGCCAGAATTTGGCTCCAAAATATGGATTAGGCCTCGAAATTGGGATGTTTGGGATATTCTGAAAACTGCAGGGAGGTTTGGGACAAATGTGACGAAACGCCGCTTTCAGTAATTGGCATATGTTGGGTATATAAATTCGTAATTTCAAACTGCGAATACGTGCAGAGAGCCAGAATTTTGCTCCAAAATATGGCTCAGGCCTCGAAATTGGGATGTTTGGGATATTTTGAAAAATGCAGGGTGGATTGAGACAAATGTGACCAAACGCCGCTTTCAGTACTTGGCATATCTTGGGTATAATAAAGTGGTAATTTCAAACTGCGAATACGTGCAGAGAGCCAGAATTTGGCTCCAAAATATTGCTCAGGCCACGAAATTGGGATGTTTGGGATATTTCGAAAACTGCAGTGAGGTTTGGGACAAATGTGACCAAATGCCACTTTCAGTACTTAGCATATGTTGGGTATAAAAAGTCGTAATTTCAAACTTCGAATACCTGCAGAGAGCCAGAATTTGGCCCCAAAATATGGCTCAGGCCTCAAAATTGGGATATTTCGGATATTTCGAAACTGCAGGGGAGTTTGTGCGAAATGTGACTCACTGCCGCTTTCAGGACTTGGCATATGTTGGGTATAAAAAGTCGTAATATCAAACTGCGAATACGTGCATAGAGCCAGAATTTGGCTCCAAAATATTGCTTAGTCCTCGAAATTGGGATGTTTGGGATATTTTGAAAACTGCAGGTGGGGTTGGGGACAAATGTGACCAAACTCCGCTTTCAGTACTTGGCATATATTGGGTATAAAAAAGTCGTAATTTCAAACTGCAAATACGTGCAGAGAGCCAGAGTTTGGCTCCAAAATTGGCTCAGGCCTCGAAATTGGGATGTTTGGGATATTTTGAAAAATGCAGGGTGGATTGAGACAAATGTGACCAAATGCTGCTTTCAGTACTTGGCATATGTTGGGTATAAAAAAGTGGTAATTTCAAACTGCGAATACGTGCAGAGAGCCAGAATTTGGCTCCAAAATATTGCTCAGGCCAGGCCACGAAATTGGGATGTTTGGGATATTTTGAAAACTGCAGGGAGGTTGGGGACAAATTTGACCAAACACCACTTTCAGTACTTGGCATATGTTGGGTATAAAAATTCGTAATTTCAAACTTCGAATGCGTGCAGAGAGCCAGAATTTGGCTCCAAAATATTGCTCAGGCCTTGAAATTGGGATATTTGGAATATTTCGAAAATTGCAGGGGTGTTTGTGCGAAATGTGACACACTGCCGCTTTCAGGACTTGGCATATGTTGGGTATAAAATATCGTAACTTCAAACAGCGAATACGTGCATTGAGCCAGAATTTGGCTCCAAAATATGGATCAGGCCTCGAAATTGGGATGTTTGGGATATTTTGAAAACTGCTGGGAGGTTTGCGACAAAGGTAACCAAACGCCGCTTTCAGTACTTGGCATATGTTGGGTATAATATATCGTAATTTCAAACCGCGTATACGTGCATAGAGCCAGAATTTGGCTCCAAAATATGGCTCAGGCCTCGAAATTGGGATGTTTGGGATATTTTGAAAACTGCAGGGAGTTTTGGGACAAATGTGACAAAACGCCGCTTTCAGTACTTGGCATATGTTGGGTATATAAATTCGTAATTTCAAACTACGAATACGTGCAGAGAGCCAGAATTTGGCTCCAAAATATGGCTCATGCCTCGAAATTGGGATGTTTGGGATATTTTGAAAACTGTAGTGAGGTTTGGGACAAATGTGACCAAATGCCACTTTCAGTACTTAGCATATGTTGGGTATAAAAAGAGGTAATTTCAAACTTCGAATACGTGCAGAAAGCCAGAATTTGGCTCCAAAATATGGTTCAGGCCTAAAAATTGGGATATTTGGGATATTTCGAAAACTGCAGGGGAGTTTGTGCGAAATGTGACTCACTGCCGCTTTCAGGACTTGGCATATGTTGGGTATAAAATATCGTAATTTCAAACCTCGAATACGTGCATAGAGCCAGAATTTGGCTCCAAAATATGGCTCAGGCATCGAAATTAGGATGTTTGGGATATTTTGAAAACTGCAGGGGGGTTTTGGACAAATGTGACCAAATGCCGCGTTCAGTACTTGGCATATGTTGGGTATAAAAAAGTCGTAATTTCAAACTGCGAATACGTGCAGAGAGCCAGAATTGGGCTCCAAAATATGGCTCAGGCCTCGAAATTGGGATATTTGGGATATTTCGAAAACTGCAGGGGAGTTTGTGCGAAATGTGACTCACTGCCGCTTTCAGTACTTGGCATATGTTGGGTATAAAAATCGTAATATCAAACGTCGAATACGTGCAGAGAGCCAGAATTTGGCTCCAAAATATGGCTCAGGCCTCGATATTGTGATGTTTGGGATATTTTGAAAACTGCAGGGAGGTTAGGGACAAATGTAACCTAACGCTGCTTTCAGTACTTGGCATATGTTGGATATAAAAAAATCGTATTTTCAAACTGCGAATACGTGCAGAGAGCCAGAATTTGGCTCCAAAATATGGCTCAGGCTTCGAAATTGGGATATTTGGGATATTTCGAAAACTGTAAGGGAGTTTGTGCAAAATTTGACTCACTGCCGCTCTCAGGACTTGGCATATGATGGGTATAAAAATTCGTAATTTCAAACTACGAATACGTGCATAGAGCCAGAATTTGGCTCCAAAATATTGCTCAGTCCTCGAAATTGGGATGTTTGGGATATTTTGAAAACTGCAGGGTGGGTTTTGGACAAATGTGACCAAACTCCGCTTTCAGTACTTGGCATATATTGGGTATAAAAAAGTCGTCATTTTAAACTGCAAATACCTGCAGAGAGCCAGAGTTTGGCTCCAAAATATGGCTCAGGCCTCGAAATTGGGATGTTTGGGATATTTCGAAAACTGCAGGGGAGTTTGTGCAAAATGTGACTCACTGCCGCTTTCAGGACTTGGCATATGTTGGGTATAAAATATCGTAATTTCAAACCACGAATACGTGCATAGAGCCAGAATTTGGCTCCAAAATATGGCTCAGGCTTCGAAATTGGGATGTTTGGGATATTTTGAAAACTGCAGGGGGGGTTTTGGACAAATGTGACCAAACGCCGCGTTCAGTACTTGGCATATGTTGGGTATAAAAAAGTCGTAATTTCAAACTGCGAATACATGCAGAGAGCTAGAATTTGGCTCCAAAATACGGCTCAGGCCTCGAAATTGGGATATTTGGGATATTTCGAAAACTGCAGGGGAGTTTATGCGAAATGTGACTCACTGCCGCTTTCAGGACTTGGCATATGTTGGGTATAAAAAGTAGTAATTTCAAACTTCGAATACGTGCAGAGAGCCAGAATTTGGTTCCAAAATATAGCTCAAACCTCAAAATTGGGATATTTGGGATATTTCGAAAACTGCAGGGGAGTTTGTGCGAAATGTGACTCACTGCCGCTTTCAGGACTTGGCATATGTTGGATATAAAATATCGTAATTTCAAACCACGAATACGTGCATAGAGCCAGAATTTGGCTCCAAAATATGGCTCAGGCCTCGAGATTGGGATGTTTGGGATATTTTGAAAACTGCAGTGGGGGGGGGGGGTTGACAAATGTGACCAAACGCTGCTTTCAGTACTTGGTATATGTTGGGTATAAAAAAGTCGTAATTTCAAACTGCGAATACGTGCAGAGAGCCAGAATTTTGCTCCAAAATATGGCTCAGGCCTCGAAATTGGGATGTTTGGGATATTTTGAAAAATGCAGGGTGGATTGAGACAAATGTGACCAAACGCCGCTTTCAGTACTTGGCATATGTTGGGTATAATAAAGTGGTAATTTCAAACTGCGAATACGTGCAGAGAGCCAGAATTTGGCTCCAAAATATTGCTCAGGCCACGAAATTGGGATGCTTGGGATATTTTTAAAACTGCAGGGAGGTTTGGGACAAATTTGACCAAACACCACTTTCAGTACTTGGCATATGTTGGGTATAAAAATTCGTAATTTCAAACTTTGAATGCGTGCAGAGAGCCAGAATTTGGCTCCAAAATATTGCTCAGTCCTTGAAATTGGGATATTTGGGATATTTCGAAAATTGCAGGGGAGTTTGTGCGAAATGTGACTCACTGCCGCTTTCAGGACTTGGCATATGTTGGGTATAAAATATTGTAACTTCAAACAGCGAATACGTGCATAGAGCCAGAATTTGGCTCCAAAATATGGATTAGGCCTCGAAATTGGGATGTTTGGGATATTTTGAAAACTGCAGGGAGGTTTGGGACAAATGTGACGAAACGCCGCTTTCAGTACTTGGCATATGTTGGGTATATAAATTCGTAATTTCAAACTGCGAATACGTGCAGAGAGCCAGAATTTTGCTCCAAAATATGGCTCAGGCCTCGAAATTGGGATGTTTGGGATATTTTGAAAAATGCAGGGTGGATTGAGACAAATGTGACCAAACGCCGCTTTCAGTACTTGGCATATCTTGGGTATAATAAAGTGGTAATTTCAAACTGCGAATACGTGCAGAGAGCCAGAATTTGGCTCCAAAATATTGCTCAGTCCACGAAATTGGGATGTTTGGGATATTTTGAAAACTGCAGTGAGGTTTGGGACAAATGTGACCAAATGCCACTTTCAGTACTTAGCATATGTTGGGTATAAAAAGTCGTAATTTCAAACTTCGAATACGTGCAGAGAGCCAGAATTTGGCCCCAAAATATGGCTCAGGCCTCAAAATTGGGATATTTCGGATATTTCGAAAACTGCAGGGGAGTTTGTGCGAAATGTGACTCACTGCCGCTTTCAGGACTTGGCATATGTTGGGTCTAAAATATCGTAATTTCAAACCACGAATACGTGCATAGAGCCAGAATTTGACTCCAAAATATTGCTTAGTCCTCGAAATTGGGATGTTTGGGATATTTTGAAAACTGCAGGTGGGGTTTGGGACAAATGTGACCAAACTCCGCTTTCAGTACTTGGCATATATTGGGTAAAAAAAAGCCGTAATTTCAAACTGCAAATACGTGCAGAGAGCCAGAGTTTGGCTCCAAAATATGGCTCAGGCCTCGAAATTGGGATGTTTGGGATATTTTGAAAAATGCAGGGTGGATTGAGACAAATGTGACCAAACGCTGCTTTCAGTACTTGGCATATGTTGGGTATAAAAAAGTGTTAATTTCAAACTGCGAATACGTGCAGAGAGCCAGAATTTGGCTCCAAAATATTGCTCAGGCCACGAAATTGGGATGTTTGGGATATTTTGAAAACTGCAGGGAGGTTTGGGACAAATTTGACCAAACACCACTTTCAGTACTTGGCATATGTTGGGTATAAAAATTCGTAATTTCAAACTTCGAATGCGTGCAGAGAGCCAGAATTTGGCTCCAAAGTATTGCTCAGGCCTTGAAATTGGGATATTTGGGATATTTCGAAAATTGCAGGGGAGTTTGTGCGAAATGAGACTCACTGCCGCTTTCAGGACTTGGCATATGTTGGGTATAAAATATCGTAATTTCAAACCACGATTACGTGCATAGAGCCAGAATTTGGCTCCAAAATATGGCTCAGGCCTCGAAATTGGGATGTTTTGGATATTTTGAAAACTGCAGGGGGGATTTTGGAGAAATGTGACCAAACGGCGCGTTCAGTACTTGGCATATGTTGGGTATAAAAAAGTCGTAATTTCAAACTGCGAATACGTGCAGAGAGCCAGAATTTGGGTCCAAAATATGGCTCAGGCCTCGATATTGTGATGTTTGGGATATTTTGAAAACTGCAGGGAGGTTAGGGACAAATGTAACCTAACGCTGCTTTCAGTACTTGGCATATGTTGGATATAAAAAAATCGTATTTTCAAACTGCGAATACGTGCAGAGAGCCAGAATTTGGCTCCAAAATATGGCTCAGGCTTCGAAATTGGGATATTTGGGATATTTCGAAAAACTGTAAGGGAGTTTGTGCAAAATTTGACTCACTGCCGCTTTTAGGACTTGGCATATGTTGGGTATAAAAAGTCGTAATTTCAAACTGCGAATACGTGCATAGAGCCAGAATTTGGCTCCAAAATATTGCTCAGACCTTGAAATTGGGATATTTGGGATATTTCGAAAATTGCAGAGGAGTTTGAGCAAAATGTGACACACTGCCGCTTTCAGGACTTGGCATATGTTGGGTATAAAATATCGTAACTTCAAACAGCGAATACGTGCATAGAGCCAGAATTTGGCTCCAAAATATGGATCAGGCCTCGAAATTGGGATGTTTGGGATATTTTGAAAACTGCTGGGAGGTTTGCGACAAAGGTAACCAAACGCCGCTTTCAGTACATGGCATATGTTGGGTATAATATATCGTAATTTCAAACCGCGTATACGTGCATAGAGCCAGAATTTGGCTCCAAAATATGGCTCAGGCCTCGAAATTGGGATGTTTGGGATATTTTGAAAACTGCAGGGAGTTTTGGGACAAATGTGACGAAACGCCGCTTTCAGTACTTGGCATATGTTGGGTATATAAATTCGTAATTTCAAACTATGAATACGTGCAGAGAGCCAGAATTTGGTTCCAAAATATGGCTCAGGCCTCGAAATTGGGATGTTTGGGATATTTTGAAAACTGCAGGGTTTTTTTTTGACAAATGTGACCAAACGCTGCTTTCAGTACTTGGTATATGTTGGGTATTAAAAAGTCGTAATTTCAAACTGCGAACACGTGCAGAGAGCCAGAATTTTGCTCCAAAATATGGCTCAGGCCTCGAAATTGGGATGTTTGGGATATTTTGAAAAATGCAGGGTGGATTGAGACAAATGTGACCAAACGCCGCTTTCAGTACTTGGCATATGTTGGGTATAATATAGTGGTAATTTCAAACTGCGAATACGTGCAGAGAGCCAGAATTTGGCTCCAAAATATTGCTCAGGCCACGAAATTGGGATGTTTGGGATATTTTGAAAACTGCACGGGGGTTTTGGACAAATGTGACAAAACGCCGCGTTCAGTACTTGGCATATGTTGGGTATAAAAAAGTCGTAATTTCAAACAGCGAATACGTGCAGAGAGCCAGAATTTGGCTCCAAAATATGGCTCAGGCCTCGAAATTGGGATATTTCGAAAACTGCAGGGGAGTTTGTGCGAAATGTGACTCACTGCCGCTTTCAGTACTTGGCATATGTTGGGTATAAAAATCGTAATATCAAACTTCGAATACGTGCAGAGAGCCAGAATTAGGCTCCAAAATATGGCTCAGGCCTCGATATTGTGATGTTTTTGATATTTTGAAAACTGCAGGGAGGTTAGGGACAAATGTAACCTAACGCTGCTTTCAGTACTTGGCATATATTGGATATAAAAAAATCGTATTTTCAAACTGCGAATACGTGTAGAGAGCCAGAATTTGGCTCCAAAATATGTCTCAGGCTTCGAAATTGGGATATTTGGGATATTTCGAAAACTGTAAGGGAGTTTGTGCAAAATTTGACTCACTGCCGCTCTCAGGACTTGGCATATGATGGGTATAAAAATTCGTAATTTCAAACTACGAATACGTGCATAGAGCCAGAATTTGGCTCCAAAATATTGCTCAGTCCTGGAAATTGGGATGTTTGGGATATTTTGAAAACTGCAGGGGGTGTTTGGGACAAATGTGACCAAACTCCGCTTTCAGTACTTGGCATATATTGGGTATAAAAAAGTCGTTATTTCAAACTGCAAATACCTGCAGAGAGCCAGAGTTTGGCTCCAAAATATGGCTCAGGCCTCGAAATTGGGATGTTTGGGATATTTCGAAAACTGCAGGGGAGTTTGTGCGAAATGTGACTCACTGCCGCTTTCAGGACTTGGCATATGTTGGGTATAAAATATCGTAATTTCAAACCACGAATACGTGCATAGAGCCAGAATTTGGCTCCAAAATATGGCTCAGGCCTCGAAATTGGGATGTTTGGGATATTTTGAAAACTGCAGGGGGGGTTTTGGACAAATGTGACCAAACGCCGCTTTCAGTACTTGGCATATGTTGGGTATAATAAAGTGGTAATTTCAAACTGCGAATACGTGCAGAGAGCCAGAATTTGGCTCCAAAATATTGCTCAGGCCACGAAATTGGGATGTTTGGGATATTTTGAAAACTGCAGGGAGGTTTGGGACAAATTTGACCAAACACCACTTTCAGTACTTGGCATATGTTGGGAATAAAAATTCGTAATTTCAAACTTTGAATGCGTGCAGAGAGCCAGAATTTGGCTCCAAAATATTGCTCAGGCCTTGAAATTGGGATATTTGGGATATTTCGAAAATTGCAGGGGAGTTTGTGCGAAATGTGACTCACTGCCGCTTTCAGGACTTGGCATATGTTGGGTCTAAAATATCGTAATTTCAAACCACGAATACGTGCATAGAGCCAGAATTTGACTCCAAAATATTGCTTAGTCCTCGAAATTGGGATGTTTGGGATATTTTGAAAACTGCAGGTGGGGTTTGGGACAAATGTGACCAAACTCCGCTTTCAGTACTTGGCATATATTGGGTAAAAAAAAGCCGTAATTTCAAACTGCAAATACGTGCAGAGAGCCAGAGTTTGGCTCCAAAATATGGCTCAGGCCTCGAAATTGGGATGTTTGGGATATTTTGAAAAATGCAGGGTGGATTGAGACAAATGTGACCAAACGCTGCTTTCAGTACTTGGCATATGTTGGGTATAAAAAAGTGTTAATTTCAAACTGCGAATACGTGCAGAGAGCCAGAATTTGGCTCCAAAATATTGCTCAGGCCACGAAATTGGGATGTTTGGGATATTTTGAAAACTGCAGGGAGGTTTGGGACAAATTTGACCAAACACCACTTTCAGTACTTGGCATATGTTGGGTATAAAAATTCGTAATTTCAAACTTCGAATGCGTGCAGAGAGCCAGAATTTGGCTCCAAAGTATTGCTCAGGCCTTGAAATTGGGATATTTGGGATATTTCGAAAATTGCAGGGGAGTTTGTGCGAAATGAGACTCACTGCCGCTTTCAGGACTTGGCATATGTTGGGTATAAAATATCGTAATTTCAAACCACGATTACGTGCATAGAGCCAGAATTTGGCTCCAAAATATGGCTCAGGCCTCGAAATTGGGATGTTTTGGATATTTTGAAAACTGCAGGGGGGATTTTGGAGAAATGTGACCAAACGGCGCGTTCAGTACTTGGCATATGTTGGGTATAAAAAAGTCGTAATTTCAAACTGCGAATACGTGCAGAGAGCCAGAATTTGGGTCCAAAATATGGCTCAGGCCTCGATATTGTGATGTTTGGGATATTTTGAAAACTGCAGGGAGGTTAGGGACAAATGTAACCTAACGCTGCTTTCAGTACTTGGCATATGTTGGATATAAAAAAATCGTATTTTCAAACTGCGAATACGTGCAGAGAGCCAGAATTTGGCTCCAAAATATGGCTCAGGCTTCGAAATTGGGATATTTGGGATATTTCGAAAAACTGTAAGGGAGTTTGTGCAAAATTTGACTCACTGCCGCTTTTAGGACTTGGCATATGTTGGGTATAAAAAGTCGTAATTTCAAACTGCGAATACGTGCATAGAGCCAGAATTTGGCTCCAAAATATTGCTCAGACCTTGAAATTGGGATATTTGGGATATTTCGAAAATTGCAGAGGAGTTTGAGCAAAATGTGACACACTGCCGCTTTCAGGACTTGGCATATGTTGGGTATAAAATATCGTAACTTCAAACAGCGAATACGTGCATAGAGCCAGAATTTGGCTCCAAAATATGGATCAGGCCTCGAAATTGGGATGTTTGGGATATTTTGAAAACTGCTGGGAGGTTTGCGACAAAGGTAACCAAACGCCGCTTTCAGTACATGGCATATGTTGGGTATAATATATCGTAATTTCAAACCGCGTATACGTGCATAGAGCCAGAATTTGGCTCCAAAATATGGCTCAGGCCTCGAAATTGGGATGTTTGGGATATTTTGAAAACTGCAGGGAGTTTTGGGACAAATGTGACGAAACGCCGCTTTCAGTACTTGGCATATGTTGGGTATATAAATTCGTAATTTCAAACTATGAATACGTGCAGAGAGCCAGAATTTGGTTCCAAAATATGGCTCAGGCCTCGAAATTGGGATGTTTGGGATATTTTGAAAACTGCAGGGTTTTTTTTTGACAAATGTGACCAAACGCTGCTTTCAGTACTTGGTATATGTTGGGTATAAAAAAGTCGTAATTTCAAACTGCGAACACGTGCAGAGAGCCAGAATTTTGCTCCAAAATATGGCTCAGGCCTCGAAATTGGGATGTTTGGGATATTTTGAAAAATGCAGGGTGGATTGAGACAAATGTGACCAAACGCCGCTTTCAGTACTTGGCATATGTTGGGTATAATATAGTGGTAATTTCAAACTGCGAATACGTGCAGAGAGCCAGAATTTGGCTCCAAAATATTGCTCAGGCCACGAAATTGGGATGTTTGGGATATTTTGAAAACTGCACGGGGGTTTTGGACAAATGTGACAAAACGCCGCGTTCAGTACTTGGCATATGTTGGGTATAAAAAAGTCGTAATTTCAAACAGCGAATACGTGCAGAGAGCCAGAATTTGGCTCCAAAATATGGCTCAGGCCTCGAAATTGGGATATTTCGAAAACTGCAGGGGAGTTTGTGCGAAATGTGACTCACTGCCGCTTTCAGTACTTGGCATATGTTGGGTATAAAAATCGTAATATCAAACTTCGAATACGTGCAGAGAGCCAGAATTAGGCTCCAAAATATGGCTCAGGCCTCGATATTGTGATGTTTTTGATATTTTGAAAACTGCAGGGAGGTTAGGGACAAATGTAACCTAACGCTGCTTTCAGTACTTGGCATATATTGGATATAAAAAAATCGTATTTTCAAACTGCGAATACGTGTAGAGAGCCAGAATTTGGCTCCAAAATATGTCTCAGGCTTCGAAATTGGGATATTTGGGATATTTCGAAAACTGTAAGGGAGTTTGTGCAAAATTTGACTCACTGCCGCTCTCAGGACTTGGCATATGATGGGTATAAAAATTCGTAATTTCAAACTACGAATACGTGCATAGAGCCAGAATTTGGCTACAAAATATTGCTCAGTCCTGGAAATTGGGATGTTTGGGATATTTTGAAAACTGCAGGGGGTGTTTGGGACAAATGTGACCAAACTCCGCTTTCAGTACTTGGCATATATTGGGTATAAAAAAGTCGTTATTTCAAACTGCAAATACCTGCAGAGAGCCAGAGTTTGGCTCCAAAATATGGCTCAGGCCTCGAAATTGGGATGTTTGGGATATTTCGAAAACTGCAGGGGAGTTTGTGCGAAATGTGACTCACTGCCGCTTTCAGGACTTGGCATATGTTGGGTATAAAATATCGTAATTTCAAACCACGAATACGTGCATAGAGCCAGAATTTGGCTCCAAAATATGGCTCAGGCCTCGAAATTGGGATGTTTGGGATATTTTGAAAACTGCAGGGGGGGTTTTGGACAAATGTGACCAAACGCCGCTTTCAGTACTTGGCATATGTTGGGTATAATAAAGTGGTAATTTCAAACTGCGAATACGTGCAGAGAGCCAGAATTTGGCTCCAAAATATTGCTCAGGCCACGAAATTGGGATGTTTGGGATATTTTGAAAACTGCAGGGAGGTTTGGGACAAATTTGACCAAACACCACTTTCAGTACTTGGCATATGTTGGGAATAAAAATTCGTAATTTCAAACTTTGAATGCGTGCAGAGAGCCAGAATTTGGCTCCAAAATATTGCTCAGGCCTTGAAATTGGGATATTTGGGATATTTCGAAAATTGCAGGGGAGTTTGTGCGAAATGTGACTCACTGCCGCTTTCAGGACTTGGCATATGTTGGGTCTAAAATATCGTAATTTCAAACCACGAATACGTGCATAGAGCCAGAATTTGACTCCAAAATATTGCTTAGTCCTCGAAATTGGGATGTTTGGGATATTTTGAAAACTGCAGGTGGGGTTTGGGACAAATGTGACCAAACTCCGCTTTCAGTACTTGGCATATATTGGGTAAAAAAAAGCCGTAATTTCAAACTGCAAATACGTGCAGAGAGCCAGAGTTTGGCTCCAAAATATGGCTCAGGCCTCGAAATTGGGATGTTTGGGATATTTTGAAAAATGCAGGGTGGATTGAGACAAATGTGACCAAACGCTGCTTTCAGTACTTGGCATATGTTGGGTATAAAAAAGTGTTAATTTCAAACTGCGAATACGTGCAGAGAGCCAGAATTTGGCTCCAAAATATTGCTCAGGCCACGAAATTGGGATGTTTGGGATATTTTGAAAACTGCAGGGAGGTTTGGGACAAATTTGACCAAACACCACTTTCAGTACTTGGCATATGTTGGGTATAAAAATTCGTAATTTCAAACTTCGAATGCGTGCAGAGAGCCAGAATTTGGCTCCAAAGTATTGCTCAGGCCTTGAAATTGGGATATTTGGGATATTTCGAAAATTGCAGGGGAGTTTGTGCGAAATGAGACTCACTGCCGCTTTCAGGACTTGGCATATGTTGGGTATAAAATATCGTAATTTCAAACCACGATTACGTGCATAGAGCCAGAATTTGGCTCCAAAATATGGCTCAGGCCTCGAAATTGGGATGTTTTGGATATTTTGAAAACTGCAGGGGGGATTTTGGAGAAATGTGACCAAACGGCGCGTTCAGTACTTGGCATATGTTGGGTATAAAAAAGTCGTAATTTCAAACTGCGAATACGTGCAGAGAGCCAGAATTTGGGTCCAAAATATGGCTCAGGCCTCGATATTGTGATGTTTGGGATATTTTGAAAACTGCAGGGAGGTTAGGGACAAATGTAACCTAACGCTGCTTTCAGTACTTGGCATATGTTGGATATAAAAAAATCGTATTTTCAAACTGCGAATACGTGCAGAGAGCCAGAATTTGGCTCCAAAATATGGCTCAGGCTTCGAAATTGGGATATTTGGGATATTTCGAAAAACTGTAAGGGAGTTTGTGCAAAATTTGACTCACTGCCGCTTTTAGGACTTGGCATATGTTGGGTATAAAAAGTCGTAATTTCAAACTGCGAATACGTGCATAGAGCCAGAATTTGGCTCCAAAATATTGCTCAGACCTTGAAATTGGGATATTTGGGATATTTCGAAAATTGCAGAGGAGTTTGAGCAAAATGTGACACACTGCCGCTTTCAGGACTTGGCATATGTTGGGTATAAAATATCGTAACTTCAAACAGCGAATACGTGCATAGAGCCAGAATTTGGCTCCAAAATATGGATCAGGCCTCGAAATTGGGATGTTTGGGATATTTTGAAAACTGCTGGGAGGTTTGCGACAAAGGTAACCAAACGCCGCTTTCAGTACATGGCATATGTTGGGTATAATATATCGTAATTTCAAACCGCGTATACGTGCATAGAGCCAGAATTTGGCTCCAAAATATGGCTCAGGCCTCGAAATTGGGATGTTTGGGATATTTTGAAAACTGCAGGGAGTTTTGGGACAAATGTGACGAAACGCCGCTTTCAGTACTTGGCATATGTTGGGTATATAAATTCGTAATTTCAAACTATGAATACGTGCAGAGAGCCAGAATTTGGTTCCAAAATATGGCTCAGGCCTCGAAATTGGGATGTTTGGGATATTTTGAAAACTGCAGGGTTTTTTTTTGACAAATGTGACCAAACGCTGCTTTCAGTACTTGGTATATGTTGGGTATAAAAAAGTCGTTATTTCAAACTGCGAACACGTGCAGAGAGCCAGAATTTTGCTCCAAAATATGGCTCAGGCCTCGAAATTGGGATGTTTGGGATATTTTGAAAAATGCAGGGGGGTTTTGGACAAATGTGACAAAACGCCGCGTTCAGTACTTGGCATATGTTGGGTATAAAAAAGTCGTAATTTCAAACAGCGAATACGTGCAGAGAGCCAGAATTTGGCTCCAAAATATGGCTCAGGCCTCGAAATTGGGATATTTCGAAAACTGCAGGGGAGTTTGTGCGAAATGTGACTCACTGCCGCTTTCAGTACTTGGCATATGTTGGGTATAAAAATCGTAATATCAAACTTCGAATACGTGCAGAGAGCCAGAATTAGGCTCCAAAATATGGCTCAGGCCTCGATATTGTGATGTTTTTGATATTTTGAAAACTGCAGGGAGGTTAGGGACAAATGTAACCTAACGCTGCTTTCAGTACTTGGCATATATTGGATATAAAAAAATCGTATTTTCAAACTGCGAATACGTGTAGAGAGCCAGAATTTGGCTCCAAAATATGTCTCAGGCTTCGAAATTGGGATATTTGGGATATTTCGAAAACTGTAAGGGAGTTTGTGCAAAATTTGACTCACTGCCGCTCTCAGGACTTGGCATATGATGGGTATAAAAATTCGTAATTTCAAACTACGAATACGTGCATAGAGCCAGAATTTGGCTCCAAAATATTGCTCAGTCCTGGAAATTGGGATGTTTGGGATATTTTGAAAACTGCAGGGGGTGTTTGGGACAAATGTGACCAAACTCCGCTTTCAGTACTTGGCATATATTGGGTATAAAAAAGTCGTTATTTCAAACTGCAAATACCTGCAGAGAGCCAGAGTTTGGCTCCAAAATATGGCTCAGGCCTCGAAATTGGGATGTTTGGGATATTTCGAAAACTGCAGGGGAGTTTGTGCGAAATGTGACTCACTGCCGCTTTCAGGACTTGGCATATGTTGGGTATAAAATATCGTAATTTCAAACCACGAATACGTGCATAGAGCCAGAATTTGGCTCCAAAATATGGCTCAGGCCTCGAAATTGGGATGTTTGGGATATTTTGAAAACTGCAGGGGGGGTTTTGGACAAATGTGACCAAACGCCGCTTTCAGTACTTGGCATATGTTGGGTATAATAAAGTGGTAATTTCAAACTGCGAATACGTGCAGAGAGCCAGAATTTGGCTCCAAAATATTGCTCAGGCCACGAAATTGGGATGTTTAGGATATTTTGAAAACTGCAGGGAGGTTTGGGACAAATTTGACCAAACACCACTTTCAGTACTTGGCATATGTTGGGAATAAAAATTCGTAATTTCAAACTTTGAATGCGTGCAGAGAGCCAGAATTTGGCTCCAAAATATTGCTCAGGCCTTGAAATTGGGATATTTGGGATATTTCGAAAATTGCAGGGGAGTTTGGGACAAATGTGACAAAACGCCGCTTTCAGTACTTGGCATATGTTGGATATAAAAAAATCATATTTTCAAACTGCGAATACGTGCAGAGAGCCAGAATTTGGCTCCAAAATATGGCTCAGGCTTCGAAATTGGGATATTTGGGATATTTCGAAAAACTGTAAGGGAGTTTGTGCAAAATTTGACTCACTGCCGCTTTTAGGACTTGGCATATGTTGGGTATAAAAAGTCGTAATTTCAAACTGCGAATACGTGCATAGAGCCAGAATTTGGCTCCAAAATATTGCTTAGTCCTCGAAATTGGGATGTTTGGGATATTTTGAAAACTGCAGGTGGGGTTTAGGACAAATGTGACCAAACTCCGCTTTCAGTACTTGGCATATATTGGGTATAAAAAAGCCGTAATTTCAAACTGCAAATACGTGCAGAGAGCCAGAATTTGGCTCCAAAATATAGCTCAGGCCTCAAAATTGGGATGTTTGGGATATTTTGAAAACTGCAGGGGGGGTTTGGGACAAATTTGACCAAACACCACTTTCAGTACTTGGCATATGTTGGGTATAAAAATTCGTAATTTCAAACTTCGAATGCGTGCAGAGAGACAGAATTTGGCTCTAAAATATTGCTCAGACCTTGAAATTGGGATATTTTCGATATTTCGAAAATTGCAGAGGAGTTTGAGCAAAATGTGACACACTGCCGCTTTCAGGACTTGGCATATGTTGGGTATAAAATATCGTAACTTCAAACAGCGAATACGTGCATAGAGCCAGAATTTGGCTCCAAAATATGGATCAGGCCTCGAAATTGGGATGTTTGGGATATTTTGAAAACTGCTGGGAGGTTTGCGACAAAGGTAACCAAACGCCGCTTTCAGTACTTGGCATATGTTGGGTATAATATATCGTAATTTCAAACCGCGTATACGTCCATAGAGCCAGAATTTGGCTCCAAAATATGGCTCAGGCCTCGAAATTGGGATGTTTGGGATATTTTGAAAACTGCAGGGAGTTTTGGGACAAATGTGACGAAACGCCGCTTTCAGTACTTGGCATATGTTGGGTATATAAATTCGTAATTTCAAACTACGAATACGTGCAGAGAGCCAGAATTTGGTTCCAAAATATGGCTGAGGCCTCGAAATTGGGATGTTTGGGATATTTTGAAAACTGCAGGGTTTTTTTTTGACAAATGTGACCAAACGCTGCTTTCAGTACTTGGTATATGTTGGGTATAAAAAAGTCGTAATTTCAAACTGCGAACACGTGCAGAGAGCCAGAATTTTGCTCCAAAATATGGCTCAGGCCTCGAAATTGGGATGTTTGGGATATTTTGAAAAATGCAGGGTGGATTGAGACAAATGTGACCAAACGCCGCTTTCAGTACTTGGCATATGTTGGGTATAAAATATCGTAACTTCAAACAGCGAATACGTGCATAGAGCCAGAATTTGGCTCCAAAATATGGATCAGGCCTCGAAATTGGGATGTTTGGGATATTTTGAAAACTGCTGGGAGGTTTGCGACAAAGGTAACCAAACGCCGCTTTCAGTACATGGCATATGTTGGGTATAATATATCGTAATTTCAAACCGCGTATACGTGCATAGAGCCAGAATTTGGCTCCAAAATATGGCTCAGGCCTCGAAATTGGGATGTTTGGGATATTTTGAAAACTGCAGGGAGTTTTGGGACAAATGTGACGAAACGCCGCTTTCAGTACTTGGCATATGTTGGGTATATAAATTCGTAATTTCAAACTATGAATACGTGCAGAGAGCCAGAATTTGGTTCCAAAATATGGCTCAGGCCTCGAAATTGGGATGTTTGGGATATTTTGAAAACTGCAGGGTTTTTTTTTGACAAATTTGACCAAACGCTGCTTTCAGTACTTGGTATATGTTGGGTATAAAAAAGTCGTAATTTCAAACTGCGAACACGTGCAGAGAGCCAGAATTTTGCTCCAAAATATGGCTCAGGCCTCGAAATTGGGATGTTTGGGATATTTTGAAAAATGCAGGGTGGATTGAGACAAATGTGACCAAACGCCGCTTTCAGTACTTGGCATATGTTGGGTATAATATAGTGGTAATTTCAAACTGCGAATACGTGCAGAGAGCCAGAATTTGGCTCCAAAATATTGCTCAGGCCACGAAATTGGGATGTTTGGGATATTTTGAAAACTGCACGGGGGTTTTGGACAAATGTGACAAAACGCCGCGTTCAGTACTTGGCATATGTTGGGTATAAAAAAGTCGTAATTTCAAACAGCGAATACGTGCAGAGAGCCAGAATTTGGCTCCAAAATATGGCTCAGGCCTCGAAATTGGGATATTTCGAAAACTGCAGGGGAGTTTGTGCGAAATGTGACTCACTGCCGCTTTCAGTACTTGGCATATGTTGGGTATAAAAATCGTAATATCAAACTTCGAATACGTGCAGAGAGCCAGAATTAGGCTCCAAAATATGGCTCAGGCCTCGATATTGTGATGTTTTTGATATTTTGAAAACTGCAGGGAGGTTAGGGACAAATGTAACCTAACGCTGCTTTCAGTACTTGGCATATATTGGATATAAAAAAATCGTATTTTCAAACTGCGAATACGTGTAGAGAGCCAGAATTTGGCTCCAAAATATGTCTCAGGCTTCGAAATTGGGATATTTGGGATATTTCGAAAACTGTAAGGGAGTTTGTGCAAAATTTGACTCACTGCCGCTCTCAGGACTTGGCATATGATGGGTATAAAAATTCGTAGTTTCAAACTACGAATACGTGCATAGAGCCAGAATTTGGCTCCAAAATATTGCTCAGTCCTGGAAATTGGGATGTTTGGGATATTTTGAAAACTGCAGGGGGTGTTTGGGACAAATGTGACCAAACTCCGCTTTCAGTACTTGGCATATATTGGGTATAAAAAAGTCGTTATTTCAAACTGCAAATACCTGCAGAGAGCCAGAGTTTGGCTCCAAAATATGGCTCAGGCCTCGAAATTGGGATGTTTGGGATATTTCGAAAACTGCAGGGGAGTTTGTGCGAAATGTGACTCACTGCCGCTTTCAGGACTTGGCATATGTTGGGTATAAAATATCGTAATTTCAAACCACGAATACGTGCATAGAGCCAGAATTTGGCTCCAAAATATGGCTCAGGCCTCGAAATTGGGATGTTTGGGATATTTTGAAAACTGCAGGGGGGGTTTTGGACAAATGTGACCAAACGCCGCTTTCAGTACTTGGCATATGTTGGGTATAATAAAGTGGTAATTTCAAACTGCGAATACGTGCAGAGAGCCAGAATTTGGCTCCAAAATATTGCTCAGGCCACGAAATTGGGATGTTTGGGATATTTTGAAAACTGCAGGGAGGTTTGGGACAAATTTGACCAAACACCACTTTCAGTACTTGGCATATGTTGGGTATAAAATATCGTAACTTCAAACAGCGAATACGTGCATAGAGCCAGAATTTGGCTCCAAAATATTGATTAGGCCTCGAAATTGGGATGTTTGGGATATTTTGAAAACTGCAGGGAGGTTTGGGACAAATGTGACAAAACGCCGCTTTCAGTACTTGGCATATGTTGGATATAAAAAAATCATATTTTCAAACTGCGAATACGTGCAGAGAGCCAGAATTTGGCTCCAAAATATGGCTCAGGCTTCGAAATTGGGATATTTGGGATATTTCGAAAAACTGTAAGGGAGTTTGTGCAAAATTTGACTCACTGCCGCTTTTAGGACTTGGCATATGTTGGGTATAAAAAGTCGTAATTTCAAACTGCGAATACGTGCATAGAGCCAGAATTTGGCTCCAAAATATTGCTTAGTCCTCGAAATTGGGATGTTTGGGATATTTTGAAAACTGCAGGTGGGGTTTAGGACAAATGTGACCAAACTCCGCTTTCAGTACTTGGCATATATTGGGTATAAAAAAGCCGTAATTTCAAACTGCAAATACGTGCAGAGAGCCAGAATTTGGCTCCAAAATATAGCTCAGGCCTCAAAATTGGGATGTTTGGGATATTTTGAAAACTGCAGGGGGGGTTTTGGACAAATGTGACCAAACGCCGCGTTCAGTTCTTGGCATATGTTGGGTATAAAAAAGTGGTAATTTCAAACTGCGAATACGTGCAGAGAGCCAGAAATTGGCTCCAAAATATTGCTCAGGCCACGAAATTGGGATGTTTGGGATATTTTTAAAACTGCAGGGAGGTTTGGGACAAATTTGACCAAACACCACTTTCAGTACTTGGCATATGTTGGGTATAAAAATTCGTAATTTCAAACTTCGAATGCGTGCAGAGAGACAGAATTTGGCTCTAAAATATTGCTCAGACCTTGAAATTGGGATATTTTCGATATTTCGAAAATTGCAGAGGAGTTTGAGCAAAATGTGACACACTGCCGCTTTCAGGACTTGGCATATGTTGGGTATAAAATATCGTAACTTCAAACAGCGAATACGTGCATAGAGCCAGAATTTGGCTCCAAAATATGGATCAGGCCTCGAAATTGGGATGTTTGGGATATTTTGAAAACTGCTGGGAGGTTTGCGACAAAGGTAACCAAACGCCGCTTTCAGTACTTGGCATATGTTGGGTATAATATATCGTAATTTCAAACCGCGTATACGTCCATAGAGCCAGAATTTGGCTCCAAAATATGGCTCAGGCCTCGAAATTGGGATGTTTGGGATATTTTGAAAACTGCAGGGAGTTTTGGGACAAATGTGACGAAACGCCGCTTTCAGTACTTGGCATATGTTGGGTATATAAATTCGTAATTTCAAACTACGAATACGTGCAGAGAGCCAGAATTTGGTTCCAAAATATGGCTGAGGCCTCGAAATTGGGATGTTTGGGATATTTTGAAAACTGCAGGGTTTTTTTTTGACAAATGTGACCAAACGCTGCTTTCAGTACTTGGTATATGTTGGGTATAAAAAAGTCGTAATTTCAAACTGCGAACACGTGCAGAGAGCCAGAATTTTGCTCCAAAATATGGCTCAGGCCTCGAAATTGGGATGTTTGGGATATTTTGAAAAATGCAGGGTGGATTGAGACAAATGTGACCAAACGCCGCTTTCAGTACTTGGCATATGTTGGGTATAATATAGTGGTAATTTCAAACTGCGAATACGTGCAGAGAGCCAGAATTTGGCTCCAAAATATTGCTCAGGCAACGAAATTGGGATGTTTGGGATATTTTGAAAACTGCAGGGGGGTTTTGGACAAATGTGACCAAACGCCGCGTTCAGTACTTGGCATATGTTGGGTATAAAAAAGTCGTAATTTCAAACTGCGAATACGTGCAGAGAGCCAGAATTTGGCTCCAAAATATGGCTCAGGCCTCGAAATTGGGATATTTCGAAAACTGCAGGGGAGTTTGTGCGAAATGTGACTCACTGCCGCTTTCAGTACTTGGCATATGTTGGGTATAAAAATCGTAATATCAAACTTCGAATACGTGCAGAGAGCCAGAATTAGGCTCCAAAATATGGCTCAGGCCTCGATATTGTGATGTTTTTGATATTTTGAAAACTGCAGGGAGGTTAGGGACAAATGTAACCTAACGCTGCTTTCAGTACTTGGCATATATTGGATATAAAAAAATCGTATTTTCAAACTGCGAATACGTGTAGAGAGCCAGAATTTGGCTCCAAAATATGTCTCAGGCTTCGAAATTGGGATATTTGGGATATTTCGAAAACTGTAAGGGAGTTTGTGCAAAATTTGACTCACTGCCGCTCTCAGGACTTGGCATATGATGGGTATAAAAATTCGTAATTTCAAACTACGAATACGTGCATAGAGCCAGAATTTGGCTCCAAAATATTGCTCAGTCCTGGAAATTGGGATGTTTGGGATATTTTGAAAACTGCAGGGGGTGTTTGGGACAAATGTGACCAAACTCCGCTTTCAGTACTTGGCATATATTGGGTATAAAAAAGTCGTTATTTCAAACTGCAAATACCTGCAGAGAGCCAGAGTTTGGCTCCAAAATATGGCTCAGGCCTCGAAATTGGGATGTTTGGGATATTTCGAAAACTGCAGGGGAGTTTGTGCGAAATGTGACTCACTGCCGCTTTCAGGACTTGGCATATGTTGGGTATAAAATATCGTAATTTCAAACCACGAATACGTGCATAGAGCCAGAATTTGGCTCCAAAATATGGCTCAGGCCTCGAAATTGGGATGTTTGGGATATTTTGAAAACTGCAGGGGGGTTTTGGACAAATGTGACCAAACGCCGCTTTCAGTACTTGGCATATGTTGGGTATAATAAAGTGGTAATTTCAAACTGCGAATACGTGCAGAGAGCCAGAATTTGGCTCCAAAATATTGCTCAGGCCTTGAAATTGGGATATTTGGGATATTTCGAAAATTGCAGGGGAGTTTGTGCGAAATGTGACTCACTGCCGCTTTCAGGACTTGGCATATGTTGGGTATAAAATATCGTAACTTCAAACAGCGAATACGTGCATAGAGCCAGAATTTGGCTCCAAAATATGGATTAGGCCTCGAAATTGGGATGTTTGGGATATTTTGAAAACTGCAGGGAGGTTTGGGACAAATGTGACAAAACGCCGCTTTCAGTACTTGGCATATGTTGGGTATATAAATTCGTAATTTCAAACTGCGAATACGTGCAGAGAGCCAGAATTTGGCTCCAAAATATGGCTCATGCCTCGAAGTTGGGATGTTTGGGATATTTTGAAAACTGCAGTGAGGTTTGGGACAAATGTGACCAAATGCCACTTTCAGTACTTAGCATATGTTGAGTATAAAAAGTCGTAATTTCAAACTTCGAATACGTGCAGAGCGCCAGAATTTGGCCCCAAAATATGGCTCAGGCCTCAAAATTGGGATATTTCGGATATTTCGAAAACTGCAGGGGAGTTTGTGCGAAATGTGACTCACTGCCGCTTTCAGGACTTGGCATATGTTGGGTATAAAAAGTAGTAATTTTAAACTTCGAATACGTGCAGAGAGCCAGAATTTGGCTCCACAATATGGCTCAGGCCTCAAAATTGTTATATTTGGGATATTTCGAAAACTGCAGGGGAGTTTGTGCGAAATGTGACTCACTGCCGCTTTCAGGACTTGGCATATGTTGGGTATAAAATATAATAACTTCAAACAGCGAATACGTGCATAGAGCCAGAATTTGGCTCCAAAATATTGCTCAGGCCTCGAAATTGGGATGTTTGGGATATTTTGAAAACTGCTGGGAGGTTTGCGACAAAGGTAACCAAACGCCGCTTTCAGTACTTGGCATATGTTGGGTATAATATATCGTAATTTCAAACCGCGAATACGTGCATAGAGCCAGAATTTGGCTCCAAAATATGGCTCAGGCCTCGAAATTGGGATGTTTGGGATATTTTGAAAACTGCAAGGAGTTTTGGGACAAATGTGACGAAACGCCGCTTTCAGTACTTGGCATATGTTGGGTATATAAATTCGTAATTTCAAACTACGAATACGTGCAGAGAGCCAGAATTTGGCTCCAAAATATGGCTCATGCCTTGAAATTGGGATGTTTGGGATATTTTGAAAACTGTAGTGAGGTTTGGGACAAATGTGACCAAATGCCACTTTCAGTACTTAGCATATGTTGGGTATAAAAAGAGGTAATTTCAAACTTCGAATACGTGCAGAGAGCCAGAATTTGGCTCCAAAATATGGTTCAGGCCTCAAAATTGGGATATTTGGGATATTTCGAAAACTGCAGGGGTGTTTGTGCAAAATGTGACTCACTGCCGCTTTCAGGACTTGGCATATGTTGGGTATAAAATATCGTAATTTCAAACCACGAATACGTGCATAGAGCCAGAATTTGGCTCCAAAATATGGCTCAGGCCTCGAAATTAGGATGTTTGGGATATTTTGAAAACTGCAGGGGGGGTTTTGGACAAATGTGACCAAACGCCGTGTTCAGTACTTGGCATATGTTGGGTATAAAAAAGTCGTAATTTCAAACTGCGAATACGTGCAGAGAGCCAGAATTTGGCTCCAAAATATGACTCAGGCCTGGAAATTGGGATATTTCGAAAACTGCAGGGGAGTTTGTGCGAAATGTGACTTACTGCCGCTTTCAGTACTTGGCATATGTTGGTTATAAAAATCGTAATATCAAACTTCGAATACGTGCAGAGAGCCAGAATTAGGCTCCAAAATATGGCTCAGGCCTCGATATTGTGATGTTTGGGATATTTTGAAAACTGCAGGGAGGTTAGGGACAAATGTAACCTAACGCTGCTTTTAGTACTTGGCATATATTGGATATAAAAAAATCGTATTTTCAAACTGCGAATACGTGCAGAGAGCCAGAATTTGGCTCCAAAATATGGCTCAGGCTTCGAAATTGGGATATTTGGGATATTTCGAAAACTGTAAGGGAGTTTGTGCAAAATTTGACTCACTGCCGCTCTCAGGACTTGGCATATGATGGGTATAAAAATTCGTAATTTCAAACTACGAATACGTGCATAGAGCCAGAATTTGGCTCCAAAATATTGCTCAGTCCTGGAAATTGGGATGTTTGGGATATTTTGAAAACTGCAGGGGGGGTTTGGGACAAATGTGACCAAACTCCGCTTTCAGTACTTGGCATATATTGGGTATAAAAAAGTCGTCATTTCAAACTGCAAATACCTGCAGAGAGCCAGAGTTTGGCTCCAAAATATGGCTCAGGCCTCGAAATTGGGATGTTTGGGATATTTTGAAAACTGCAGGTGGGGTTTGGGACAAATGTGACCAAACTCCGCTTTCAGTACTTGGCATATATTGGGTATAAAAAAGCCGTAATTTCAAACTGCAAATACATGCAGAGAGCCAGAATTTGGCTCCAAAATATGGCTCAGGCCTCGAAATTGGGATGTTTGGGATATTTTGAAAACTGCAGGGGGGGTTTTGGACAAATGTGACTAAACGCCGCGTTCAGTACTTGGCATATGTTGGGTATAAAAAAGTGGTAATTTCAAACTGCGAATACGTGCAGAGAGCCAGAAATTGGCTCCAAAATATTGCTCAGGCCACGAAATTGGGATGTTTGGGATATTTTTAAAACTGCAGGGAGGTTTGGGACAAATTTGACCAAACACCACTTTCAGTACTTGGCATATGTTGGGTATAAAAATTCGTAATTTCAAACTTCGAATGCGTGCAGAGAGACAGAATTTGGCTCTAAAATATTGCTCAGACCTTGAAATTGGGATATTTGGGATATTTCGAAAATTGCAGAGGAGTTTGAGCAAAATGTGACACACTGCCGCTTTCAGGACGTGGCATATGTTGGGTATAAAATATCGTAACTTCAAACAGCGAATACGTGCATAGAGCCAGAATTTGGCTCAAAAATATGGCTCAGGCCTCGAAATTGGGATGTTTGGGATATTTTGAAAACTGCAGGGAGTTTTGGGACAAATGTGACGAAACGCCGCTTTCAGTACTTGGCATATGTTGGGTATATAAATTCGTAATTTCAAACTACGAATACGTGCAGAGAGCCAGAATTTGGCTCCAAAATATGGCTCAGGCCTCGAAATGGGGATGTTTGGGATATTTTGAAAACTGCAGGTTTTTTTTTGACAAATGTGACCAAACGCTGCTTTCAGTACTTGGTATATGTTGGGTATAAAAAAGTCGTAATTTCAAAATGCGAACACGTGCAGAGAGCCAGAATTTTGCTCCAAAATATGGCTCAGGCCTCGAAATTGGGATGTTTGGGATATTTTGAAAAATGCAGGGTGGATTGAGACAAATGTGACCAAACGCCGCTTTTAGTACTTGGCATATGTTGGGTATAATAAAGTGGTAATTTCAAACTGCGAATACGTGCAGAGTGCTAGAATTTGGCTCCAAAATATTGCTCAGACCACGAAATTGGGATGTTTGGGATATTTTGAAAACTGCAGGGAGGTTTGGGACAAATTTGACCAAACACCACTTTCAGTACTTGGCATATGTTGGGAATAAAAATTCGTAATTTCATACTTTGAATGCGTGCAGAGAGCCAGAATTTGGCTCCAAAATATTGCTCAGGCCTTGAAATTGGGATATTTGGGATATTTCGAAAATTGCAGGGGAGTTTGTGCGAAATGTGACTCACTGCCGCTTTCAGGACTTGACATATGTTGGGTATAAAATATCGTAAATTCAAACAGCGAATACGTGCATAGAGCCAGAATTTGGCTCCAAAATATGGATTAGGCCTCGAAATTGGGATGTTTGGGATATTTTGAAAACTGCAGGGAGGTTTGGGACAAATGTGACAAAACGCCGCTTTCAGTACTTGTCATATGTTAGGTATATAAATTCGTAATTTCAAACTGCGAATACGTGCAGAGAGCCAGAATTTGGCTCCAAAATATGGCTCATGCCTCGAAGTTGGGATGTTTGGGATATTTTGAAAACTGCAGTGAGGTTTGGGACAAATGTGACCAATTGCCACTTTCAGTACTTAGCATATGTTGAGTATAAAAAGTCGTAATTTCAAACTTCGAATACGTGAAGAGAGCCAGAATTTGGCCCCAAAATATGGCTCAGGCCTCAAAATTGGGATATTTCGGATATTTCGAAAACTGCAGGGGAGTTTGTGCGAAATGTGACTCACTGCCGCTTTCAGGACTTGGCATATGTTGGGTATAAAATATCGTAACTTCAAACCACGAATACGTGCATAGAGCCAGAATTTAGCTCCAAAATATGGATCAGGCCTCGAAATTGGGATGTTTGGGATATTTTGAAAACTGCTGGGAGGTTTGCGACAAAGGTAACCAAACGCCACTTTCAGTACTTGGCATAAGTTGGGTATAATATATCGTAATTTCAAACCGCGTATACGTGCATAGAGCCAGAATTTGGCTCCAAAATATGGCTCAGGCCTCGAAATTGGGATGTTTGGGATATTTTGAAAACTGCAGGGAGTTTTGGGACAAATGTGACGAAACGCCGCTTTCAGTACTTGGCATATGTTGGGTATATAAATTCGTAATTTCAAACTACGAATACGTGCAGAGAGCCAGAATTTGGCTCCAAAATATGGCTCATGCCTCGAAATTGGGATGTTTGGGATATTTTGAAAACTGTAGTGAGGTTTGGGACAAATGCGACCAAATGCCACTTTCAGTACTTAGCATATGTTGGGTATATAAATTCGTAATTTCAAACTACGAATACGTGCAGAGAGCCAGAATTTGGCTCCAAAATATGGTTCAGGCCTCAAAATTGGGATATTTGGGATATTTCGAAAACTGCAGGGGAGTTTGTGCAAAATGTGACTCACTGCCGCTTTCAGAACTTGGCATATGTTGGGTATAAAAAGTAGTAATTTCAAACTTCGAATACGTGCAGAGAGCCAGAATTTGGTTCCAAAATATAGCTCAGGCCTCAAAATTGGGATATTTGGGATATTTCGAAAACTGCAGGGGAGTTTGTGCGAAATGTGACTCACTGCCGCTTTTAGGACTTGGCATATGTTGGGTATAAAATATCGTAATTTCAAACCACGAATATGTGCATAGAGCCAGAATTTGGCTCCAAAATATGGCTCAGGCCTCGAAATTAGGATGTTTGGGATATTTTGAAAACTGCAGGGGGGGTTTTGGACAAATGTGACCAAACGCCGCGTTCAGTACTTGGCATATGTTGGGTATAAAAAAGTCGTAATTTCAAACTGCGAATACGTGCAGAGAGCCAGAATTTGGCTCCAAAATATGGCTCAGGCCTCGAAATTGGGATATTTGGGATATTTCGAAAACTGCAGGGGAGTTTGTGCGAAATGTGACTCACTGCCGCTTTCAGTACTTGGCATATGTTGGGTATAAAAATCGTAATATCAAACTTCGAATACGTGCAGAGAGCCAGAATTAGGCTCCAAAATATGGCTCAGTCCTCGATATTGTGATGTTTGGGATATTTTGAAAACTGCTGGGAGGTTAGGGACAAATGTAACCTAACGCTGCTTTCAGTACTTGGCATATATTGGATATAAAAAAATGGTATTTTCAAACTGCGAATACGTGCAGAGAGCCAGAATTTGGCTCCAAAATATGGCTCAGGCTTCGAAATTGGGATATTTGGGATATTTCGAAAACTGTAAGGAGTTTGTGCAAAATTTGACTCACTGCCGCTCTCAGGACTTGGCATATGATGGGTATAAAAATTCGTAATTTCAAACTACGAATACGTGCATAGAGCCAGAATTTGGCTCCAAAATATTGCTCAGTCCTGGAAATTGCGATGTTTGGGATATTTTGAAAACTGCAGGGGGGGTTTGAGACAAATGTGACCAAACTCCGCTTTCAGTACTTGGCATATATTGGGTATAAAAAAGTCGTCATTTCAAACTGCAAATACCTGCAGAGAGCCAGAGTTTGGCTCCAAAATATGGCTCAGGCCTCGAAATTGGGATGTTTGGGATATTTCGAAAACTGCAGGGGAGTTTGGCGAAATGTGACTCACTGCCGCTTTCAGGACTTGGCATATGTTGGGTATAAAATATCGTAATTTCAAACCACGAATACGTGCATAGAGCCAGAATTTGGCTCCAAAATATGGCTCAGGCCTCGAAATTGGGATGTTTGGGATATTTTGAAAACTGCAGGGGGGGTTTTGGACAAATGTGACCAAACGCTGCGTTCAATACTTGGCATATGTTGGGTATAAAAAAGTCGTAATTTCAAACTGCGAATACGTGCAGAGAGCCAGAATTTGGCTCCAAAATATGGCTCAGGCCTCGAAATTGGGATATTTGGGATATTTCGAAAACTGCAGGGGAGTTTGTGCGAAATGTGACTCACTGCCGCTTTCAGTACTTGGCATATGTTGGGTATAAAAATCTTAATATCAAACTTCGAATACGTGCAGAGAGCCAGAATTTGCCTCCAAAATATGGCTCAGGCCTCGATATTGTGATGTTTGGGATATTTCAAAAACTGCAGGGGAGTCTGTGCAAAACGTGACTCACTGCCGCTTTCAGTACTTGGCATATGTTGGGTATAAAAATCGTAATATCAAACTGCGAATACGTGCAGAGAGCCAGAATTTGGCTGCAAAATATGGCTCAGGCCTCGAAATTGGGAAATTTGCAATATTTCGAAAATTGCAGGGGAGTTTGTGCGAAATGTGACTCACTGCCGCTTTCAAGACTTAGCATATGTTGGGTATAAAATGTCGTAATTTCAAACCGAGAATACGTGCATAGAGCCAGAATTTGGCTCCAAAATATGGCTCAGGCCTCGAAATTGGGATGTTTGGGATATTTTGAAAATTGCAGGGTTTTTTTTTTGACAAATGTGACCAAACGCTGCTTTCAGTACTTGGTATATGTTGGGTATAAAAAAGTCGTAATTTCAAACTGCGAACACGTGCAGAGAGCCAGAATTTTGCTCCAACATATGGCTCAGGCCTCGAAATTGGGATGTTTGGGATATTTAGAAAAATGCAGGGTGGATTGAGAGAAATGTGACCAAACGCCGCTTTCAGTACTTGGCATATGTTGGGTATAATAAAGTGGTAATTTCAAACTGCGAATACGTGCAGAGAGCCAGAATTTGGCTCCAAAATATTGCTCAGGCCACGAAATTGGGATGTTTGGGATATTTTGAAAACTGCAGGGAGGTTTGGGACAAATTTGACCAAACACCACTTTCAGTACTTGGCATATGTTGGGAATAAAAATTCGTAATTTCAAACTTTGAATGCGTGCAGAGAGCCAGAATTTGGCTCCAAAATATTGCTCAGGCCTTGAAATTGGGATATTTGTGATATTTCGAAAATTGCAGGTGAGTTTGTGCGAAATGTGACTAACTGCCGCTTTCAGGACTTGGCATATGTTGGGTATAAAATATCATAACTTCAAACAGCGAATACGTGCATAGAGCCAGAATTTGGCTCCAAAATATGGATTAGGCCTCGAAATTGGGATGTTTGGGATATTTTGAAAACTGCAGGGAGGTTTGGGACAAATGTGACAAAACGCCGCTTTCAGTACTTGGCATATGTTGGGTATATAAATTCGTAATTTCAAACTGCGAAAACGTGCAGAGAGCCAAAATTTGGCTCCAAAATATGGCTCATGCCTCGAAGTTGGGATGTTTGGGATATTTTGAAAACTGCAGTGAGGTTTGGGACAAATGTGACCAAATGCCACTTTCAGTACTTAGCATATGTTGAGTATAAAAAGTCGTAATTTCAAACTTCGAATACGTGCAGAGAGCCAGAATTTGGCCCCAAAATATGGCTCAGGCCTCAAAATTGGGATATTTCGGATATTTCGAAAACTGCAGGGGAGTTTGTGCGAAATGTGACTCACTGCCGCTTTCAGGACTTGGCATATGTTGGGTATAAAAAGTAGTAATTTTAAACTTCGAATACGTGCAGAGAGCCAGAATTTGGCTCCACAATATGGCTCAGTCCTCAAAATTGGGATATTTGGGATATTTCGAAAACTGCAGGGGAGTTTGTGCGAAATGTGACTCACTGCCGCTTTCAGGACTTGGCATATGTTGGGTATAAAATATCGTAATTTCAAACCACGAATACGTGCATAGAGCCAGAATTTGGCTCCAAAATATGGCTCAGGCCTCGAAATTGGGATGTTTTGGATATTTTGAAAACTGCAGGGGGGATTTTGGAGAAATGTGACCAAACGCCGCGTTCAGTACTTGGCATATGTTGGGTATAAAAAAGTCGTAATTTCAAACTGCGAATACGTGCAGAGAGCCAGAATTTGGCTCCAAAATATGGCTCAGGCCTCGATATTGTGATGTTTGGGATATGTTGAAAACTGCAGGGAGGTTAGGGACAAATGTATCCTAACGCTGCTTTCAGTACTTGGCATATGTTGGATATAAAAAAATCGTATTTTCAAACTGCGAATACGTGCAGAGAGCCAGAATTTGGCTCCAAAATATGGCTCATGCTTCGAAATTGGGATATTTGGGATATTTCGAAAACTGTAATGGAGTTTGTGCAAAATTTGACTCACTGCCGCTTTCAGGACTTGGCATATGTTGGGTATAAAAAGTCGTAATTTCAAACTGCGAATACGTGCATAGAGCCAGAATTTGGCTCCAAAATATTGCTTAGTCCTCGAAATTGGGATGTTTGGGATATTTTGAAAACTGCAGGTGGGGTTTGGGACAAATGTGACCAAACTCCGCTTTCAGTACTTGGCATATATTGGGTATAAAAAAGTCGTAATTTCAAACTGCAAATGCGTGCAGAGAGCCAGAGTTTGGCTCCAAAATATGGCTCAGGCCTCAAAATTGGGATGTTTGGGATATTTTGAAAAATGCAGGGTGGATTGAGACAAATGTGACCAAACGCTGCTTCAGTACTTGGAATATGTTGGGTATAAAAAAGTGGTAATTTCAAACTGCGAATACGTGCAGAGAGCCAGGATTTGGCTCCAAAATATTGCTCAGGCCACGGAATTGGAATTTTTGGGATATTTTGAAAATTGCAGGGAGGTTTGCGACAAAAGTAACCAAACGCCGCTTTCAGTAATTGGCATATGTTGGGTATAATATATCGTAATTTCAAACCGCGTATACGTGCATAGAGCCAGAATTTGGCTCCAAAATATGGCTCAGGCCTCGAAATTGGGATGTTTGGGATATTTTGAAAACTGCAGGGAGTTTTGGGACAAATGTGACGAAACGCCGCTTTCAGTACTTGGCATATGTTGGGTATATAAATTCGTAATTTCAAACTACGAATACGTGCAGAGAGCCAGAATTCGGCTCCAAAATATGGCTCATGCCTCGAAATTGGGATGTTTGGGATATTTGAAAACTGTAGTGAGGTTTGGGACAAATGTGACCAAATGCCACTTTCAGTACTTAGCATATGTTGGGTATAAAAAGAGGTAATTTCAAACTTCGAATACGTGCAGAGAGCCAGAATTTGGCTCCAAAATATGGCTCTGGCCTCAAAATTGGGATATTTGGGATATTTCGAAAACTGCAGGGGAGTTTGTGCGAAATGTGACTCACTGCCGCTTTCAGGACTTGGCATATGTTGGGTATAAAAAGTAGTAATTTCAAACTTCGAATACGTGCAGAGAGCCAGAATTTGGTTCCAAAATATAGCTCAGGCCTCAAAATTGGGATATTTGGGATATTTCGAAAACTGCAGGGGAGTTTGTGCGAAATGTGACTCACTGCCACTTTTAGGACTTGGCATATGTTGGGTATAAAATATCGTAATTTCAAACCACGAATACGTGCATAGAGCCAGAATTTGGCTCCAAAATATGGCTCAGGCCTCGCAATTAGGATGTTTGAGATATTTTGAAAACTGCAGGGGGGGTTTTGGACAAATGTGACCAAACGCCGCGTTCAGTACTTGGCATATGTTGGGTATAAAAAAGTCGTAATTTCAAACTGCGAATACGTGCAGAGAGCCAGAATTTGGCTCCAAAATATGGCTCAGGCCTCGAAATTGGTATATTTCGAAAACTGCAGGGGAGTTTGTGCGAAATGTGACTCACTGCCGCTTTCAGTACTTGGCATATGTTGGGTATAAAAATCGTAATATCAAACTTCGAATACGTGCAGAGAGCCAGAATTTGGCTCCAAAATATGGCTCAGGCCTCGATATTGTGATGTTTGGGATATTTTGAAAACTGCAGGGAGGTTAGGGGCAAATGTAACCTAACGCTGCTTTCAGTACTTGGCATATGTTGGATATAAAAAATTCGTATTTTCAAACTGCGAATACGTGCAGAGAGCCAGATTTTGGCTCCACAATATGACTCAGGCCTCAAAATTTGATATTTGGGATATTTCGAAAACTGCAGGGGAGTTTGTGCGAAATGTGACTCACTGCCGCTTTCAGGACTTGACATATGTTGGGTATAAAATATCGTAACTTCAAACCACGAATACGTGCATAGAGCCAGAATTTAGCTCCAAAATATGGATCAGGCCTCGAAATTGGGATGTTTGGGATATTTTGAAAACTGCTGGGAGGTTTGCGACAAAGGTAACCAAACGCCACTTTCAGTACTTGGCATATGTTGGGTATAATATATCGTAATTTCAAACCGCGTATACGTGCATAGAGCCAGAATTTGGCTCCAAAATATGGCTCAGGCCTCGAAATTGGGATGTTTGGGATATTTTGAAAACTGCAGGGAGTTTTGGGACAAATGTGACGAAACGCCGCTTTCAGTACTTCGCATATGTTGGGTATATAAATTCGTAATTTCAAACTACGAATACGTGCAGAGAGCCAGAATTTGGCTCCAAAATATGGCTCATGCCTCGAAATTGGGATGTTTGGGATATTTTGAAAACTGTAGTGAGGTTTGGGACAAATGTGACCAAATGCCACTTTCAGTACTTAGCATATGTTGGGTATATAAATTCGTAATTTCAAACTACGAATACGTGCAGAGAGCCAGAATTTGGCTCCAAAATATGGTTCAGGCCTCAAAATTGGGATATTTGGGATATTTCGAAAACTGCAGGGGAGTTTGTGCAAAATGTGACTCACTGCCGCTTTCAGAACTTGGCATATGTTGGGTATAAAAAGTAGTAATTTCAAACTTCGAATACGTGCAGAGAGCCAGAATTTGGTTCCAAAATATAGCTCAGGCCTCAAAATTGGGATATTTGGGATATTTTGAAAACTGCAGGGGAGTTTGTGCGAAATGTGACTCACTGCCGCTTTTAGGACTTGGCATATGTTGGGTATAAAATATCGTAATTTCAAACCACGAATACGTGCATAGAGCCAGAATTTGGCTCCAAAATATGGCTCAGGCCTCGAAATTAGGATGTTTGGGATATTTTGAAAACTGCAGGGGGGGTTTTGGACAAATGTGACCAAACGCCGCGTTCAGTACTTGGCATATGTTGGGTATAAAAAAGTCGTAATTTCAAACTGCGAATACGTGCAGAGAGCCAGAATTTGGCTCCAAAATATGGCTCAGGCCTCGAAATTGGGATATTTGGGATATTTCGAAAACTGCAGGGGAGTTTGTGCGAAATGTGACTCACTGCCGCTTTCAGTACTTGGCATATGTTGGGTATAAAAATCGTAATATCAAACTTCGAATACGTGCAGAGAGCCAGAATTAGGCTCCAAAATATGGCTCAGGCCTCGATATTGTGATGTTTGGGATATTTTGAAAACTGCAGGGAGGTTAGGGACAAATGTAACCTAATGCTGCTTTCAGTACTTGGCATATATTGGATATACAAAAATGGTATTTTCAAACTGCGAATACGTGCAGAGAGCCAGAATTTGGCTCCAAAATATGGCTCAGGCTTCGAAATTGGGATATTTGGGATATTTCGAAAACTGTAAGGAGTTAGTGCAAAATTTGACTCACTGCCGCTCTCAGGACTTGGCATATGATGGGTATAAAAATTCGTAATTTCAAACTACGAATACGTGCATAGAGCCAGAATTTGGCTCCAAAATATTGCTCAGTCCTGGAAATTGCGATGTTTGGGATATTTTGAAAACTGCAGGGGGGGTTTGAGACAAATGTGACCAAACTCCGCTTTCAGTACTTGGCATATATTGGGTATAAAAAAGTCGTCATTTCAAACTGCAAATACCTGCAGAGAGCCAGAGTTTGGCTCCAAAATATGGCTCAGGCCTCGAAATTGGGATGTTTGGGATATTTCGAAAACTGCAGGGGAGTTTGTGCGAAATGTGACTCACTGCCGCTTTCAGGACTTGGCATATGTTGGGTATAAAATATCGTAATTTCAAACCACGAATACGTGCATAGAGCCAGAATTTGGCTCCAAAATATGGCTCAGGCCTCGAAATTGGGATGTTTGGGATATTTTGAAAACTGCAGGGGGGGTTTTGGACAAATGTGACCAAACGCCGCGTTCAATACTTGGCATATGTTGGGTATAAAAAAGTCGTAATTTCAAACTGCGAATACGTGCAGAGAGCCAGAATTTGGCTCCAAAATATGGCTCAGGCCTCGAAATTGGGATATTTGGGATATTTCGAAAACTGCAGGGGAGTTTGTGCGAAATGTGACTCACTGCCGCTTTCAGTACTTGGCATATGTTGGGTATAAAAATCGTAATATCAAACTTCGAATACGTGCAGAGAGCCAGAATTAGGCTCCAAAATATGGCTCAGGCCTCGATATTGTGATGTTTGGGATATTTTGAAAACTGCAGGGAGGTTAGGGACAAATGTAACCTAACGCTGCTTTCAGTACTTGGCATATATTGGATATACAAAAATGGTATTTTCAAACTGCGAATACGTGCAGAGAGCCAGAATTTGGCTCCAAAATATGGCTCAGGCTTCGAAATTGGGATATTTGGGATATTTCGAAAACTGTAAGGAGTTTGTGCAAAATTTGACTCACTGCCGCTCTCAGGACTTGGCATATGATGGGTATAAAAATTCGTAATTTCAAACTACGAATACGTGCATAGAGCCAGAATTTGGCTCCAAAATATTGCTCAGTCCAGGAAATTGCGATGTTTGGGATATTTTGAAAACTGCAGGGGGGGTTTGAGACAAATGTGACCAAACTCCGCTTTCAGTACTTGGCATATATTGGGTATAAAAAAGTCGTCATTTCAAACTGCAAATACCTACAGAGAGCCAGAGTTTGGCTCCAAAATATGGCTCAGGCCTCGAAATTGGGATGTTTGGGATATTTCGAAAACTGCAGGGGAGTTTGTGCGAAATGTGACTCACTGCCGCTTTCAGGACTTGGCATATGTTGGGTATAAAATATCGTAATTTCAAACCACGAATACGTGCATAGAGCCAGAATTTGGCTCCAAAATATGGCTCAGGCCTCGAAATTGGGATGTTTGGGATATTTTGAAAACTGCAGGGGGGGTTTTGGACAAATGTGACCAAACGCTGCGTTCAATACTTGGCATATGTTGGGTATAAAAAAGTCGTAATTTCAAACTGCGAATACGTGCAGAGAGCCAGAATTTGGCTCCAAAATATGGCTCAGGCCTCGAAATTGGGATATTTGGGATATTTCGAAAACTGCAGGGGAGTTTGTGCGAAATGTGACTCACTGCCGCTTTCAGTACTTGGCATATGTTGGGTATAAAAATCTTAATATCAAACTTCGAATACGTGCAGAGAGCCAGAATTTGCCTCCAAAATATGGCTCAGGCCTCGATATTGTGATGTTTGGGATATTTCAAAAACTGCAGGGGAGTCTGTGCAAAACGTGACTCACTGCCGCTTTCAGTACTTGGCATATGTTGGGTATAAAAATCGTAATATCAAACTGCGAATACGTGCAGAGAGCCAGAATTTGGCTGCAAAATATGGCTCAGGCCTCGAAATTGGGAAATTTGCAATATTTCGAAAATTGCAGGGGAGTTTGTGCGAAATGTGACTCACTGCCGCTTTCAAGACTTAGCATATGTTGGGTATAAAATGTCGTAATTTCAAACCGAGAATACGTGCATAGAGCCAGAATTTGGCTCCAAAATATGGCTCAGGCCACGAAATTGGGATGTTTGGGATATTTTGAAAATTGCAGGGTTTTTTTTTTGACAAATGTGACCAAACGCTGCTTTCAGTACTTGGTATATGTTGGGTATAAAAAAGTCGTAATTTCAAACTGCGAACACGTGCAGAGAGCCAGAATTTTGCTCCAACATATGGCTCAGGCCTCGAAATTGGGATGTTTGGGATATTTAGAAAAATGCAGGGTGGATTGAGAGAAATGTGACCAAACGCCGCTTTCAGTACTTGGCATATGTTGGGTATAATAAAGTGGTAATTTCAAACTGCGAATACGTGCAGAGAGCCAGAATTTGGCTCCAAAATATTGCTCAGGCCACGAAATTGGGATGTTTGGGATATTTTGAAAACTGCAGGGAGGTTTGGGACAAATTTGACCAAACACCACTTTCAGTACTTGGCATATGTTGGGAATAAAAATTCGTAATTTCAAACTTTGAATGCGTGCAGAGAGCCAGAATTTGGCTCCAAAATATTGCTCAGGCCTTGAAATTGGGATATTTGTGATATTTCGAAAATTGCAGGTGAGTTTGTGCGAAATGTGACTAACTGCCGCTTTCAGGACTTGGCATATGTTGGGTATAAAATATCATAACTTCAAACAGCGAATACGTGCATAGAGCCAGAATTTGGCTCCAAAATATGGATTAGGCCTCGAAATTGGGATGTTTGGGATATTTTGAAAACTGCAGGGAGGTTTGGGACAAATGTGACAAAACGCCGCTTTCAGTACTTGGCATATGTTGGGTATATAAATTCGTAATTTCAAACTGCGAAAACGTGCAGAGAGCCAAAATTTGGCTCCAAAATATGGCTCATGCCTCGAAGTTGGGATGTTTGGGATATTTTGAAAACTGCAGTGAGGTTTGGGACAAATGTGACCAAATGCCACTTTCAGTACTTAGCATATGTTGAGTATAAAAAGTCGTAATTTCAAACTTCGAATACGTGCAGAGAGCCAGAATTTGGCCCCAAAATATGGCTCAGGCCTCAAAATTGGGATATTTCGGATATTTCGAAAACTGCAGGGGAGTTTGTGCGAAATGTGACTCACTGCCGCTTTCAGGACTTGGCATATGTTGGGTATAAAAAGTAGTAATTTTAAACTTCGAATACGTGCAGAGAGCCAGAATTTGGCTCCACAATATGGCTCAGTCCTCAAAATTGGGATATTTGGGATATTTCGAAAACTGCAGGGGAGTTTGTGCGAAATGTGACTCACTGCCGCTTTCAGGACTTGGCATATGTTGGGTATAAAATATCGTAATTTCAAACCACGAATACGTGCATAGAGCCAGAATTTGGCTCCAAAATATGGCTCAGGCCTCGAAATTGGGATGTTTTGGATATTTTGAAAACTGCAGGGGGGATTTTGGAGAAATGTGACCAAACGCCGCGTTCAGTACTTGGCATATGTTGGGTATAAAAAAGTCGTAATTTCAAACTGCGAATACGTGCAGAGAGCCAGAATTTGGCTCCAAAATATGGCTCAGGCCTCGATATTGTGATGTTTGGGATATGTTGAAAACTGCAGGGAGGTTAGGGACAAATGTAACCTAACGCTGCTTTCAGTACTTGGCATATGTTGGATATAAAAAAATCGTATTTTCAAACTGCGAATACGTGCAGAGAGCCAGAATTTGGCTCCAAAATATGGCTCATGCTTCGAAATTGGGATATTTGGGATATTTCGAAAACTGTAATGGAGTTTGTGCAAAATTTGACTCACTGCCGCTTTCAGGACTTGGCATATGTTGGGTATAAAAAGTCGTAATTTCAAACTGCGAATACGTGCATAGAGCCAGAATTTGGCTCCAAAATATTGCTTAGTCCTCGAAATTGGGATGTTTGGGATATTTTGAAAACTGCAGGTGGGGTTTGGGACAAATGTGACCAAACTCCGCTTTCAGTACTTGGCATATATTGGGTATAAAAAAGTCGTAATTTCAAACTGCAAATGCGTGCAGAGAGCCAGAGTTTGGCTCCAAAATATGGCTCAGGCCTCAAAATTGGGATGTTTGGGATATTTTGAAAAATGCAGGGTGGATTGAGACAAATGTGACCAAACGCTGCTTCAGTACTTGGAATATGTTGGGTATAAAAAAGTGGTAATTTCAAACTGCGAATACGTGCAGAGAGCCAGGATTTGGCTCCAAAATATTGCTCAGGCCACGGAATTGGAATTTTTGGGATATTTTGAAAATTGCAGGGAGGTTTGCGACAAAAGTAACCAAACGCCGCTTTCAGTAATTGGCATATGTTGGGTATAATATATCGTAATTTCAAACCGCGTATACGTGCATAGAGCCAGAATTTGGCTCCAAAATATGGCTCAGGCCTCGAAATTGGGATGTTTGGGATATTTTGAAAACTGCAGGGAGTTTTGGGACAAATGTGACGAAACGCCGCTTTCAGTACTTGGCATATGTTGGGTATATAAATTCGTAATTTCAAACTACGAATACGTGCAGAGAGCCAGAATTCGGCTCCAAAATATGGCTCATGCCTCGAAATTGGGATGTTTGGGATATTTGAAAACTGTAGTGAGGTTTGGGACAAATGTGACCAAATGCCACTTTCAGTACTTAGCATATGTTGGGTATAAAAAGAGGTAATTTCAAACTTCGAATACGTGCAGAGAGCCAGAATTTGGCTCCAAAATATGGCTCTGGCCTCAAAATTGGGATATTTGGGATATTTCGAAAACTGCAGGGGAGTTTGTGCGAAATGTGACTCACTGCCGCTTTCAGGACTTGGCATATGTTGGGTATAAAAAGTAGTAATTTCAAACTTCGAATACGTGCAGAGAGCCAGAATTTGGTTCCAAAATATAGCTCAGGCCTCAAAATTGGGATATTTGGGATATTTCGAAAACTGCAGGGGAGTTTGTGCGAAATGTGACTCACTGCCACTTTTAGGACTTGGCATATGTTGGGTATAAAATATCGTAATTTCAAACCACGAATACGTGCATAGAGCCAGAATTTGGCTCCAAAATATGGCTCAGGCCTCGCAATTAGGATGTTTGAGATATTTTGAAAACTGCAGGGGGGGTTTTGGACAAATGTGACCAAACGCCGCGTTCAGTACTTGGCATATGTTGGGTATAAAAAAGTCGTAATTTCAAACTGCGAATACGTGCAGAGAGCCAGAATTTGGCTCCAAAATATGGCTCAGGCCTCGAAATTGGTATATTTCGAAAACTGCAGGGGAGTTTGTGCGAAATGTGACTCACTGCCGCTTTCAGTACTTGGCATATGTTGGGTATAAAAATCGTAATATCAAACTTCGAATACGTGCAGAGAGCCAGAATTTGGCTCCAAAATATGGCTCAGGCCTCGATATTGTGATGTTTGGGATATTTTGAAAACTGCAGGGAGGTTAGGGGCAAATGTAACCTAACGCTGCTTTCAGTACTTGGCATATGTTGGATATAAAAAATTCGTATTTTCAAACTGCGAATACGTGCAGAGAGCCAGATTTTGGCTCCACAATATGACTCAGGCCTCAAAATTTGATATTTGGGATATTTCGAAAACTGCAGGGGAGTTTGTGCGAAATGTGACTCACTGCCGCTTTCAGGACTTGACATATGTTGGGTATAAAATATCGTAACTTCAAACCACGAATACGTGCATAGAGCCAGAATTTAGCTCCAAAATATGGATCAGGCCTCGAAATTGGGATGTTTGGGATATTTTGAAAACTGCTGGGAGGTTTGCGACAAAGGTAACCAAACGCCACTTTCAGTACTTGGCATATGTTGGGTATAATATATCGTAATTTCAAACCGCGTATACGTGCATAGAGCCAGAATTTGGCTCCAAAATATGGCTCAGGCCTCGAAATTGGGATGTTTGGGATATTTTGAAAACTGCAGGGAGTTTTGGGACAAATGTGACGAAACGCCGCTTTCAGTACTTCGCATATGTTGGGTATATAAATTCGTAATTTCAAACTACGAATACGTGCAGAGAGCCAGAATTTGGCTCCAAAATATGGCTCATGCCTCGAAATTGGGATGTTTGGGATATTTTGAAAACTGTAGTGAGGTTTGGGACAAATGTGACCAAATGCCACTTTCAGTACTTAGCATATGTTGGGTATATAAATTCGTAATTTCAAACTACGAATACGTGCAGAGAGCCAGAATTTGGCTCCAAAATATGGTTCAGGCCTCAAAATTGGGATATTTGGGATATTTCGAAAACTGCAGGGGAGTTTGTGCAAAATGTGACTCACTGCCGCTTTCAGAACTTGGCATATGTTGGGTATAAAAAGTAGTAATTTCAAACTTCGAATACGTGCAGAGAGCCAGAATTTGGTTCCAAAATATAGCTCAGGCCTCAAAATTGGGATATTTGGGATATTTTGAAAACTGCAGGGGAGTTTGTGCGAAATGTGACTCACTGCCGCTTTTAGGACTTGGCATATGTTGGGTATAAAATATCGTAATTTCAAACCACGAATACGTGCATAGAGCCAGAATTTGGCTCCAAAATATGGCTCAGGCCTCGAAATTAGGATGTTTGGGATATTTTGAAAACTGCAGGGGGGGTTTTGGACAAATGTGACCAAACGCCGCATTCAGTACTTGGCATATGTTGGGTATAAAAAAGTCGTAATTTCAAACTGCGAATACGTGCAGAGAGCCAGAATTTGGCTCCAAAATATGGCTCAGGCCTCGAAATTGGGATATTTGGGATATTTCGAAAACTGCAGGGGAGTTTGTGCGAAATGTGACTCACTGCCGCTTTCAGTACTTGGCATATGTTGGGTATAAAAATCGTAATATCAAACTTCGAATACGTGCAGAGAGCCAGAATTAGGCTCCAAAATATGGCTCAGGCCTCGATATTGTGATGTTTGGGATATTTTGAAAACTGCAGGGAGGTTAGGGACAAATGTAACCTAATGCTGCTTTCAGTACTTGGCATATATTGGATATACAAAAATGGTATTTTCAAACTGCGAATACGTGCAGAGAGCCAGAATTTGGCTCCAAAATATGGCTCAGGCTTCGAAATTGGGATATTTGGGATATTTCGAAAACTGTAAGGAGTTAGTGCAAAATTTGACTCACTGCCGCTCTCAGGACTTGGCATATGATGGGTATAAAAATTCGTAATTTCAAACTACGAATACGTGCATAGAGCCAGAATTTGGCTCCAAAATATTGCTCAGTCCTGGAAATTGCGATGTTTGGGATATTTTGAAAACTGCAGGGGGGGTTTGAGACAAATGTGACCAAACTCCGCTTTCAGTACTTGGCATATATTGGGTATAAAAAAGTCGTCATTTCAAACTGCAAATACCTGCAGAGAGCCAGAGTTTGGCTCCAAAATATGGCTCAGGCCTCGAAATTGGGATGTTTGGGATATTTCGAAAACTGCAGGGGAGTTTGTGCGAAATGTGACTCACTGCCGCTTTCAGGACTTGGCATATGTTGGGTATAAAATATCGTAATTTCAAACCACGAATACGTGCATAGAGCCAGAATTTGGCTCCAAAATATGGCTCAGGCCTCGAAATTGGGATGTTTGGGATATTTTGAAAACTGCAGGGGGGGTTTTGGACAAATGTGACCAAACGCCGCGTTCAATACTTGGCATATGTTGGGTATAAAAAAGTCGTAATTTCAAACTGCGAATACGTGCAGAGAGCCAGAATTTGGCTCCAAAATATGGCTCAGGCCTCGAAATTGGGATATTTGGGATATTTCGAAAACTGCAGGGGAGTTTGTGCGAAATGTGACTCACTGCCGCTTTCAGTACTTGGCATATGTTGGGTATAAAAATCGTAATATCAAACTTCGAATACGTGCAGAGAGCCAGAATTAGGCTCCAAAATATGGCTCAGGCCTCGATATTGTGATGTTTGGGATATTTTGAAAACTGCAGGGAGGTTAGGGACAAATGTAACCTAACGCTGCTTTCAGTACTTGGCATATATTGGATATACAAAAATGGTATTTTCAAACTGCGAATACGTGCAGAGAGCCAGAATTTGGCTCCAAAATATGGCTCAGGCTTCGAAATTGGGATATTTGGGATATTTCGAAAACTGTAAGGAGTTTGTGCAAAATTTGACTCACTGCCGCTCTCAGGACTTGGCATATGATGGGTATAAAAATTCGTAATTTCAAACTACGAATACGTGCATAGAGCCAGAATTTGGCTCCAAAATATTGCTCAGTCCTGGAAATTGCGATGTTTGGGATATTTTGAAAACTGCAGGGGGGGTTTGAGACAAATGTGACCAAACTCCGCTTTCAGTACTTGGCATATATTGGGTATAAAAAAGTCGTCATTTCAAACTGCAAATACCTACAGAGAGCCAGAGTTTGGCTCCAAAATATGGCTCAGGCCTCGAAATTGGGATGTTTGGGATATTTCGAAAACTGCAGGGGAGTTTGTGCGAAATGTGACTCACTGCCGCTTTCAGGACTTGGCATATGTTGGGTATAAAATATCGTAATTTCAAACCACGAATACGTGCATAGAGCCAGAATTTGGCTCCAAAATATGGCTCAGGCCTCGAAATTGGGATGTTTGGGATATTTTGAAAACTGCAGGGGGGGTTTTGGACAAATGTGACCAAACGCCGCGTTCAATACTTGGCATATGTTGGGTATAAAAAAGTCGTAATTTCAAACTGCGAATACGTGCAGAGAGCCAGAATTTGGCTCCAAAATATGGCTCAGGCCTCGAAATTGGGATATTTGGGATATTTCGAAAACTGCAGGGGAGTTTGTGCGAAATGTGACTCACTGCCGCTTTCAGTACTTGGCATATGTTGGGTATAAAAATCTTAATATCAAACTTCGAATACGTGCAGAGAGCCAGAATTTGGCTCCAAAATATGGCTCAGGCCTCGATATTGTGATGTTTGGGATATTTCGAAAACTGCAGGGGAGTCTTTTGCAAAATGTGACTCACTGCCGCTTTCAGTACTTGGCATATGTTGGGTATAAAAATCGTAATATCAAACTGCGAATACGTGCAGAGAGCCAGAATTTGGCTGCAAAATATGGCTCAGGCCTCGAAATTGGGAAATTTGCAATATTTCGAAAACTGCAGGGGAGTTTGTGCGAAATGTGACTCACTGCCGCTTTCAAGACTTAGCATATGTTGGGTATAAAATGTCGTAATTTCAAACCGCGAATACGTGCATAGAGCCAGAATTTTGCTCCAAAATCTGGCTCAGGCCTCGAAATTGGGATGTTTGGGATATTTTGAAAACTGCAGGGTTTTTTTTTTGACAAATGTGACCAAACGCTGCTTTCAGTACTTGTTATATGTTGGGTATAAAAAAGTCGTAATTTCAAACTGCGAACACGTGCAGAGAGCCAGAATTTTGCTTCCAAAATATGGCTCAGGCCTCGAAATTGGGATGTTTGGGATATTTTGAAAAATGCAGGGTGGATTGAGACAAATGTGACCAAACGCCGCTTTCAGTACTTGGCATATGTTGGGTATAATAAAGTGGTAATTTCAAACTGCGAATACGTGCAGAGAGCCAGAATTTGGCTCCAAAATATTGCTCAGGCCACGAAATTGGGATGTTTGGGATATTTTGAAAACTGCAGGGAGGTTTGGGACAAATTTGACCAAACACCACTTTCAGTACTTGGCATATGTTGGGAATAAAAATTCGTAATTTCAAACTTTGAATGCGTGCAGAGAGCCAGAATTTGGCTCCAAAATATTGCTCAGGCCTTGAAATTGGGATATTTGTGATATTTCGAAAATTGCAGGTGAGTTTGTGCGAAATGTGACTCACTGCCGCTTTCAGGACTTGGCATATGTTGGGTATAAAATATCATAACTTCAAACAGCGAATACGTGCAGAGAGCCAGAATTTGGCTCCAAAATATGGCTCAGGCCTCGAAATTGGGATATTTGGGATATTTCTAAAACTGCAGGGGAGTTTGTGCGAAATGTGACTCACTGCCGCTTTCAGTACTTGGCATATGTTGGGTATAAAAATCGTAATATCAAACTTCGAATACGTGCAGAGAGCCAGAATTAGGCTCCAAAATATGGTTCAGGCCTCGATATTGTGATGTTTGGGATATTTTGAAAACTGCAGGGAGGTTAGGGACAAATGTAACCTAACGCTGCTTTCAGTACTTGGCATATATTGGATATACAAAAATGGTATTTTCAAACTGCGAATACGTGCAGAGAGCCAGAATTTGGCTCCAAAATATGGCTCAGGCTTCGAAATTGGGATATTTGGGATATTTCGAAAACTGTAAGGAGTTTGTGCAAAATTTGACTCACTGCCGCTCTCAGGACTTGGCATATGATGGGTATAAAAATTCGTAATTTCAAACTACGAATACGTGCATAGAGCCAGAATTTGGCTCAAAAATATTGCTCAGTCCTGGAAATTGCGATGTTTGGGATATTTTGAAAACTGCAGGGGGGGTTTGAGACAAATGTGACCAAACTCCGCTTTCAGTACTTGGCATATATTGGGTATAAAAAAGTCGTCATTTCAAACTGCAAATACCTGCAGAGAGCCAGAGTTTGGCTCCAAAATATGGCTCAGGCCTCGAAATTGGGATGTTTGGGATATTTCGAAAACTGCAGGGGAGTTTGTGCGAAATGTGACTCACTGCTGCTTTCAGTACTTGGCATATGTTGGGTATAAAAATCGTAATATCAAACTTCGAATACGTGCAGAGAGCCAGAATTAGGCTCCAAAATATGGCTCAGGCCTCGATATTGTGATGTTTGGGATATTTTGAAAACTGCAGGGGAGTTAGGGACAAATGTAACCTAACGCTGCTTTCAGTACTTGGCATATATTGGATATACAAAAATGGTATTTTCAAACTGCGAATACGTGCAGAGAGCCAGAATTTGGCTCCAAAATATGGCTCAGGCTTCGAAATTGGGATATTTGGGATATTTCGAAAACTGTAAGGAGTTTGTGCAAAATTTGACTCACTGCCGCTCTCAGGACTTGGCATATGATGGGTATAAAAATTCGTAATTTCAAACTACGAATACGTGCATAGAGCCAGAATTTGGCTCCAAAATATTGCTCAGTCCTGGAAATTGCGATGTTTGGGATATTTTGAAAACTGCAGGGGGGGTTTGAGACAAATGTGACCAAACTCCGCTTTCAGTACTTGGCATATATTGGGTATAAAAAAGTCGTCATTTCAAACTGCAAATACCTGCAGAGAGCCAGAATTTGGCTCCAAAATATGGCTCAGGCCTCGATATTGTGATGTTTGGGATATTTCGAAAACTGCAGGGGAGTCTGTGCAAAATGTGACTCACTGCCGCTTTCAGTACTTGGCATATGTTGGGTATAAAAATCGTAATATCAAACTGCGAATACGTGCAGAGAGCCAGAATTTGGCTGCAAAATATGGCTCAGGCCTCGAAATTGGGAAATTTGCAATATTTCGAAAACTGCAGGGGAGTTTGTGCGAAATGTGACTCACTGCCGCTTTCAAGACTTAGCATATGTTGGGTATAAAATGTCGTAATTTCAAACCGCGAATACGTGCATAGAGCCAGAATTTGGCTCCAAAATATGGCTCAGGCCTTGAAATTGGGATGTTTGGGATATTTTGAAAACTGCAGGGTTTTTTTTTTGACAAATGTGACCAAACGCTGCTTTCAGTACTTGGTATATGTTGGGTATAAAAAAGTCGTAATTTCAAACTGCGAACACGTGCAGAGAGCCAGAATTTTGCTCCAAAATATGGCTCAGGCCTCGAAATTGGGATGTTTGGGATATTTTGAAAAATGCAGGGTGGATTGAGACAAATGTGACCAAACGCCGCTTTCAGTACTTGGCATATGTTGGGTATAATAAAGTGGTAATTTCAAACTGCGAATAAATGCAGAGAGCCAGAATTTGGCTCCAAAATATTGCTCAGGCCACGAAATTGGGATGTTTGGGATATTTTGAAAACTGCAGGGAGGTTTGGGACAAATTTGACCAAACACCACTTTCAGTACTTGGCATATGTTGGGAATAAAAATTCGTAATTTCAATCTTTGAATGCGTGCAGAGAGCCAGAATTTGGCTCCAAAATATTGCTCAGGCCTTGAAATTGGGATATTTGTGATATTTCGAAAATTGCAGGTGAGTTTGTGCGAAATGTGACTCACTGCCGCTTTCAGGACTTGGCATATGTTGGGTATAAAATATCATAACTTCAAACAGAGAATACGTGCAGAGAGCCAGAATTTGGCTCCAAAATATGGCTCAGGCCTCGAAATTGGGATATTTGGGATATTTCGAAAACTGCAGGGGAGTTTGTGCGAAATGTGACTCACTGCCGCTTTCAGTACTTGGCATATGTTGGGTATAAAAATCGTAATATCAAACTTCGAATACGTGCAGAGAGCCAGAATTAGGCTCCAAAATATGGCTCAGGCCTCGATATTGTGATGTTTGGGATATTTTGAAAACTGCAGGGAGGTTAGGGACAAATGTAACCTAACGCTGCTTTCAGTACTTGGCATATATTGGATATACAAAAATGGTATTTTCAAACTGCGAATACGTGCAGAGAGCCAGAATTTGGCTCCAAAATATGGCTCAGGCTTCGAAATTGGGATATTTGGGATATTTCGAAAACTGTAAGGAGTTTGTGCAAAATTTGACTCACTGCCGCTCTCAGGACTTGGCATATGATGGGTATAAAAATTCGTAATTTCAAACTACGAATACGTGCATAGAGCCAGAATTTGGCTCAAAAATATTGCTCAGTCCTGGAAATTGCGATGTTTGGGATATTTTGAAAACTGCAGGGGGGGTTTGAGACAAATGTGACCAAACTCCGCTTTCAGTACTTGGCATATATTGGGTATAAAAAAGTCGTCATTTCAAACTGCAAATACCTGCAGAGAGCCAGAGTTTGGCTCCAAAATATGGCTCAGGCCTCGAAATTGGGATGTTTGGGATATTTCGAAAACTGCAGGGGAGTTTGTGCGAAATGTGACTCACTGCCGCTTTCAGTACTTGGCATATGTTGGGTATAAAAATCGTAATATCAAACTTCGAATACGTGCAGAGAGCCAGAATTAGGCTCCAAAATATGGCTCAGGCCTCGATATTGTGATGTTTGGGATATTTTGAAAACTGCAGGGAGGTTAGGGACAAATGTAACCTAACGCTGCTTTCAGTACTTGGTATATGTTGGGTATAAAAAAGTCGTAATTTCAAACTGCGAACACGTGCAGAGAGCCAGAATTTTGCTCCAAAATATGGCTCAGGCCTCGAAATTGGGATGTTTGGGATATTTTGAAAAATGCAGGGTGGATTGAGACAAATGTGACCAAACGCCGCTTTCAGTACTTGGCATATGTTGGGTATAATAAAGTGGTAATTTCAAACTGCGAATACGTGCAGAGAGCCAGAATTTGGCTCCAAAATATTGCTCAGGCCACGAAATTGGGATGTTTGGGATATTTTGAAAACTGCAGGGAGGTTTGGGACAAATTTGACCAAACACCACTTTCAGTACTTGGCATATGTTGGGAATAAAAATTCGTAATTTCAAACTTTGAATGCGTGCAGAGAGCCAGAATTTGGCTCCAAAATATTGCTCAGGCCTTGAAATTGGGATATTTGTGATATTTCGAAAATTGCAGGTGAGTTTGTGCGAAATGTGACTCACTGCCGCTTTCAGGACTTGGCATATGTTGGGTATAAAATATCATAACTTCAAACAGCGAATACGTGCAGAGAGCCAGAATTTGGCTCCAAAATATGGCTCAGGCCTCGAAATTGGGATATTTGGGATATTTCGAAAACTGCAGGGGAGTTTGTGCGAAATGTGACTCACTGCCGCTTTCAGTACTTGGCATATGTTGGGTATAAAAATCGTAATATCAAACTTCGAATACGTGCAGAGAGCCAGAATTAGGCTCCAAAATATGGCTCAGGCCTCGATATTGTGATGTTTGGGATATTTTGAAAACTGCAGGGAGGTTAGGGACAAATGTAACCTAACGCTGCTTTCAGTACTTGGCATATATTGGATATACAAAAATGGTATTTTCAAACTGCGAATACGTGCAGAGAGCCAGAATTTGGCTCCAAAATATGGCTCAGGCTTCGAAATTGGGATATTTGGGATATTTCGAAAACTGTAAGGAGTTTGTGCAAAATTTGACTCACTGCCGCTCTCAGGACTTGGCATATGATGGGTATAAAAATTCGTAATTTCAAACTACGAATACGTGCATAGAGCCAGAATTTGGCTCAAAAATATTGCTCAGTCCTGGAAATTGCGATGTTTGGGATATTTTGAAAACTGCAGGGGGGGTTTGAGACAAATGTGACCAAACTCCGCTTTCAGTACTTGGCATATATTGGGTATAAAAAAGTCGTCATTTCAAACTGCAAATACCTGCAGAGAGCCAGAGTTTGGCTCCAAAATATGGCTCATGCCTCGAAATTGGGATGTTTGGGATATTTCGAAAACTGCAGGGGAGTTTGTGCGAAATGTGACTCACTGCCGCTTTCAGGACTTGGCATATGTTGGGTATAAAATATCGTAATTTCTAACCACGAATACGTGCATAGAGCCAGAATTTGGCTCCAAAATATGGCTCAGGCCTCGAAATTGGGATGTTTGGGATATTTTGAAAACTGCAGGGGGGGTTTTGGACAAATGTGACCAAACGCCGCGTTCAATACTTGGCATATGTTGGGTATAAAAAAGTCGTAATTTCAAACTGCGAATACGTGCAGAGAGCCAGAATTTGGCTCCAAAATATGGCTCAGGCCTCGAAATTGGGATATTTGGGATATTTCGAAAACTACAGGGGAGTTTGTGCGAAATGTGACTCACTGCCGCTTTCAGTACTTGGCATATGTTGGGTATAAAAATCTTAATATCAAACTTCGAATACGTGCAGAGAGCCAGAATTTAGCTCCAAAATATGGCTCAGGCCTCGATATTGTGATGTTTGGGATATTTCGAAAACTGCAGGGGAGTCTGTGCAAGATGTGACTCACTGCCGCTTTCAGTACTTTGCATATGTTGGGTATAAAAATCGTAATATCAAACTGCGAATACGTGCAGAGAGCCAGAATTTGGCTGCAAAATATGGCTCAGGCCTCGAAATTGGGAAATTTGCAATATTTCGAAAACTGCAGGGGAGTTTGTGCGAAATGTGACTCACTGCCGCTTTCAAGACTTAGCATATGTTGGGTATAAAATGTCGTAATTTCAAACCGCGAATACGTGCATAGAGCCAGAATTTGGCTCCAAAATATGGCTCAGGCCTCGAAATTGGGATGTTTGGGATATTTTGAAAACTGCAGGTTTTTTTTTTTGACAAATGTGACCAAACGCTGCTTTCAGTACTTGGTATATGTTGGGTATAAAAAAGTCGTAATTTCAAACTGCGAACACGTGCAGAGAGCCAGAATTTTGCTCCAAAATATGGCTCAGGCCTCGAAATTGGGATGTTTGGGATATTTTGAAAAATGCAGGGTGGATTGAGACAAATGTGACCAAACGCCGCTTTCAGTACTTGGCATATGTTGGGTATAATAAAGTGGTAATTTCAAACTGCGAATACGTGCAGAGAGCCAGAATTTGGCTCCAAAATATTGCTCAGGCCACGAAATTGGGATGTTTGGGATATTTTGAAAACTGCAGGGAGGTTTGGGACAAATGTGACAAAACGCCGCTTTCAGTACTTGGCATATGTTGGGTATATAAATTCGTAATTTCAAACTGCGAAAACGTGCAGAGAGCCAGAATTTGGCTCCAAAATATGGCTCATGCCTCGAAGTTGGGATGTTTGGGATATTTTGAAAACTGCAGTGAGGTTTGGGACAAATGTGACCAAATGCCACTTTCAGTACTTAGCATATGTTGAGTATAAAAAGTCGTAATTTCAAACTTCGAATACGTGCAGAGAGCCAGAATTTGGCCCCAAAATATGGCTCAGGCCTCAAAATTGGGATATTTCGGATATTTCGAAAACTGCAGGGGAGTTTGTGCGAAATGTGACTCACTGCCGCTTTCAGGACTTGGCATATGTTGGGTATAAAAAGTAGTAATTTTAAACTTCGAATACGTGCAGAGAGCCAGAATTTGGCTCCACAATATGGCTCAGTCCTCAAAATTGGGATATTTGGGATATTTCGAAAACTGCAGGGGAGTTTGTGCGAAATGTGACTCACTGCCGCTTTCAGGACTTGGCATATGTTGGGTATAAAATATCGTAATTTCAAACCACGAATACGTGCATAGAGCCAGAATTTGGCTCCAAAATATGGCTCAGGCCTCGAAATTGGGATGTTTTGGATATTTTGAAAACTGCAGGCGGGATTTTGGAGAAATGTGACCAAACGCCGCGTTCAGTACTTGGCATATGTTGGGTATAAAAAAGTCGTAATTTCAAACTGCGAATACGTGCAGAGAGCCAGAATTTGGCTCCAAAATATGGCTCAGGCCTCGATATTGTGATGTTTGGGATATGTTGAAAACTGCAGGGAGGTTAGGGACAAATGTAACCTAACGCTGCTTTCAGTACTTGGCATATGTTGGATATAAAAAAATCGTATTTTCAAACTGCGAATACGTGCAGAGAGCCAGAATTTGGCTCCAAAATATGGCTCATGCTTCGAAATTGGGATATTTGGGATATTTCGAAAACTGTAATGGAGTTTGTGCAAAATTTGACTCACTGCCGCTTTCAGGACTTGGCATATGATGGGTATAAAAATTCGTAATTTCAAACTACGAATACGTGCATAGAGCCAGAATTTGGCTCAAAAATATTGCTCAGTCCTGGAAATTGCGATGTTTGGGATATTTTGAAAACTGCAGGGGGGGTTTGAGACAAATGTGACCAAACTCCGCTTTCAGTACTTGGCATATATTGGGTATAAAAAAGTCGTCATTTCAAACTGCAAATACCTGCAAAGAGCCAGAGTTTGGCTCCAAAATATGGCTCATGCCTCGAAATTGGGATGTTTGGGATATTTCGAAAACTGCAGGGGAGTTTGTGCGAAATGTGACTCACTGCCGCTTTCAGGACTTGGCATATGTTGGGTATAAAATATCGTAATTTCAAACCACGAATACGTGCATAGAGCCAGAATTTGGCTCCAAAATATGGCTCAGGCCTCGAAATTGGGATGTTTGGGATATTTTGAAAACTGCAGGGGGGGTTTTGGACAAATGTGACCAAACGCCGCGTTCAATACTTGGCATATGTTGGGTATAAAAAAGTCGTAATTTCAAACTGCGAATACGTGCAGAGAGCCAGAATTTGGCTCCAAAATATGGCTCAGGCCTCGAAATTGGGATATTTGGGATATTTCGAAAACTACAGGGGAGTTTGTGCGAAATGTGACTCACTGCCGCTTTCAGTACTTGGCATATGTTGGGTATAAAAATCTTAATATCAAACTTCGAATACGTGCAGAGAGCCAGAATTTGGCTCCAAAATATGGCTCAGGCCTCGATATTGTGATGTTTGGGATATTTCGAAAACTGCAGGGGAGTCTGTGCAAGATGTGACTCACTGCCGCTTTCAGTACTTTGCATATGTTGGGTATAAAAATCGTAATATCAAACTGCGAATACGTGCAGAGAGCCAGAATTTGGCTGCAAAATATGGCTCAGGCCTCGAAATTGGGAAATTTGCAATATTTCGAAAACTGCAGGGGAGTTTGTGCGAAATGTGACTCACTGCCGCTTTCAAGACTTAGCATATGTTGGGTATAAAAGGTCGTAATTTCAAACCGCGAATACGTGCATAGAGCCAGAATTTGGCTCCAAAATATGGCTCAGGCCTCGAAATTGGGTTGTTTGGGATATTTTGAAAACTGCAGGTTTTTTTTTTTGACAAATGTGACCAAACGCTGCTTTCAGTACTTGGTATATGTTGGGTATAAAAAAGTCGTAATTTCAAACTGCGAACACGTGCAGAGAGCCAGAATTTTGCACCAAAATATGGCTCAGGCCTCGAAATTGGGATGTTTGGGATATTTTGAAAAATGCAGGGTGGATTGAGACAAATGTGACCAAACGCCGCTTTCAGTACTTGGCATATGTTGGGTATAATAAAGTGGTAATTTCAAACTGCGAATACGTGCAGAGAGCCAGAATTTGGCTCCAAAATATTGCTCAGGCCACGAAATTGGGATGTTTGGGATATTTTGAAAACTGCAGGGAGGTTTGGGACAAATGTGACAAAACGCCGCTTTCAGTACTTGGCATATGTTGGGTATATAAATTCGTAATTTCAAACTGCGAAAACGTGCAGAGAGCCAGAATTTGGCTCCAAAATATGGCTCATGCCTCGAAGTTCGGATGTTTGGGATATTTTGAAAACTGCAGTGAGGTTTGGGACAAATGTGACCAAATGCCACTTTCAGTACTTAGCATATGTTGAGTATAAAAAGTCGTAATTTCAAACTTCGAATACGTGCAGAGAGCCAGAATTTGGCCCCAAAATATGGCTCAGGCCTCAAAATTGGGATATTTCGGATATTTCGAAAACTGCAGGGGAGTTTGTGCGAAATGTGACTCACTGCCGCTTTCAGGACTTGGCATATGTTGGGTATAAAAAGTAGTAATTTTAAACTTCGAATACGTGCAGAGAGCCAGAATTTGGCTCCACAATATGGCTCAGTCCTCAAAATTGGGATATTTGGGATATTTCGAAAACTGCAGGGGAGTTTGTGCGAAATGTGACTCACTGCCGCTTTCAGGACTTGGCATATGTTGGGTATAAAATATCGTAATTTCAAACCACGAATACGTGCATAGAGCCAGAATTTGGCTCCAAAATATGGCTCAGGCCTCGAAATTGGGATGTTTTGGATATTTTGAAAACTGCAGGGGGGATTTTGGAGAAATGTGACCAAACGCCGCGTTCAGTACTTGGCATATGTTGGGTATAAAAAAGTCGTAATTTCAAACTGCGAATACGTGCAGAGAGCCAGAATTTGGCTCCAAAATATGGCTCAGGCCTCGATATTGTGATGTTTGGGATATGTTGAAAACTGCAGGGAGGTTAGGGACAAATGTAACCTAACGCTGCTTTCAGTACTTGGCATATGTTGGATATAAAAAAATCGTATTTTCAAACTGCGAATACGTGCAGAGAGCCAGAATTTGGCTCCAAAATATGGCTCATGCTTCGAAATTGGGATATTTGGGATATTTCGAAAACTGTAATGGAGTTTGTGCAAAATTTGACTCACTGCCGCTTTCAGGACTTGGCATATGTTGGGTATAAAAAGTCGTAATTTCAAACTGCGAATACGTGCATAGAGCCAGAATTTGGCTCCAAAATATTGCTTAGTCCTCGAAATTGGGATGTTTGGGATATTTTGAAAACTGCAGGTCGGGTTTGGGACAAATGTGACCAAACTCCGCTTTCAGTACTTGGCATATATTGGGTATAAAAAAGTCGTAATTTCAAACTGCAAATGCGTGCAGAGAGCCAGAGTTTGGCTCCAAAATATGGCTCAGGCCTCGAAATTGGGATGTTTGGGATATTTTGGAAAATGCAGGGTGGATTGAGACAAATGTGACCAAACGCTGCTTCAGTACTTGGCATATGTTGGGTATAAAAAAGTGGTAATTTCAAACTGCGAATACGTGCAGAGAGCCAGGATTTGGCTCCAAAATATTGCTCAGGCCACGAAATTGGAATGTTTGGGATATTTTGAAAATTACAGGGAGGTTTGCGACAAAGGTAACCAAACGCCGCTTTCAGTAATTGGCATATGTTGGGTATAATATATCGTAATTTCAAACCGCGTATACGTGCATAGAGCCAGAATTTGGCTCCAAAATATGGCTCAGGCCTCGAAATTGGGATGTTTGGGATATTTTGAAAACTGCAGGGAGTTTTGGGACAAATGTGACGAAACGCCGCTTTCAGTACTTGGCATATGTTGGGTATATAAATTCGTAATTTCAAACTACGAATACGTGCAGAGAGCCAGAATTCGGCTCCAAAATATGGCTCATGCCTCGAAATTGGGATGTTTGGGATATTTTGTAACTGTAGTGAGGTTTGGGACAAATGTGACCAAATGCCACTTTCAGTACTTAGCATATGTTGGGTATAAAAAGAGGTAATTTCAAACTTCGAATACGTGCAGAGAGCCAGAATTTGGCTCCAAAATATGGCTCTGGCCTCAAAATTGGGATATTTGGGATATTTCGAAAACTGCAGGGGAGTTTGTGCGAAATGTGACTCACTGCCGCTTTCAGGACTTGGCATATGTTGGGTATAAAAAGTAGTAATTTCAAACTTCGAATACGTGCAGAGAGCCAGAATTTGGTTCCAAAATATAGCTCAGGCCTCAAAATTGGGATATTTGGGATATTTCGAAAACTGCAGGGGAGTTTGTGCGAAATGTGACTCACTGCCACTTTTAGGACTTGGCATATGTTGGGTATAAAATATCGTAATTTCAAACCACGAATACGTGCATAGAGCCAGAATTTGGCTCCAAAATATGGCTCAGGCCTCGCAATTAGGATGTTTGAGATATTTTGAAAACTGCAGGGGGGGTTTTGGACAAATGTGACCAAACGCCGCGTTCAGTACTTGGCATATGTTGGGTATAAAAAAGTCGTAATTTCAAACTGCGAATACGTGCAGAGAGCCAGAATTTGGCTCCAAAATATGGCTCAGGCCTCGAAATTGGGATATTTCGAAAACTGCAGGGGAGTTTGTGCGAAATGTGACTCACTGCCGCTTTCAGTACTTGGCATATGTTGGGTATAAAAATCGTAATATCAAACTTCGAATACGTGCAGAGAGCCAGAATTTGGCTCCAAAATATGGCTCAGGCCTCGATATTGTGATGTTTGGGATATTTTGAAAACTGCAGGGAGGTTAGGGGCAAATGTAACCTAACGCTGCTTTCAGTACTTGGCATATGTTGGATATAAAAAATTCGTATTTTCAAACTGCGAATACGTGCAGAGAGCCAGAATTTGGCTCCAAAATATGGCTCAGGCTTCGAAATTGGGATATTTGGGATATTTCGAGATCTGTAAGGGAGTTTGTGCAAAATTTGACTCACTGCCGCTCTTAGGACTTGGCATATGATGGATATAAAAATTCGTAATTTCAAACTGCGAATACGTGCATAGAGCCAGAATTTGGCTCCAAAATATTGCTCAGTCCTCGAAATTGGGATGTTTGGGATATTTTGAAAACTGCAGGGGGGGTTTGGGACAAATGTGACCAAACTCCGCTTTCTGTACTTGGCATATATTGGGTATAACAAAGTCGTCATTTCAAACTGCAAATACCTGCATAGAGCCAGAATTTGGCTCCAAAATATGGCTCAGGCCTCGAAATTGGGATGTTTGGGATATTTTGAAAAATGCAGGGTGGATTGAGACAAATGTGACCAAACGCCGCTTTTAGTACTTGGCATATGTTGGGTATAATAAAGTGGTAATTTCAAACTGCGAATACGTGCAGAGTGCCAGAATTTGGCTCCAAAATATTGCTCAGGCCACGAAATTGGGATGTTTGGGATATTTTGAAAACTGCAGGGAGGTTTGGGACAAATTTGACCTAACACCACTTTCAGTACTTGGCATATGTTGGGAATAAAAATTCGTAATTTCATACTTTGAATGCGTGCAGAGAGCCAGAATTTGGCTCCAAAATATTGCTCAGGCCTTGAAATGGGGATATTTGGGATATTTCGAAAATTGCAGGGGAGTTTGTGCGAAATGTGACTCACTGCCGCTTTCAGGACTTGGCATATGTTGGGTATAAAATATCGTAACTTCAAACAGCGAATACGTGCATAGAGCCAGAATTTGGCTCCAAAATATGGATTAGGCCTCGAAATTGGGATGTTTGGGATATTTTGAAAACTGCAGGGAGGTTTGGGACAAATGTGACAAAACGCCGCTTTCAGTACTTGGCATTTGTTAGGTATATAAATTCGTAATTTCAAACTGCGCAAACGTGCAGAGAGCCAGAATTTGGCTCCAAAATATGGCTCATGCCTCGAAGTTGGGATGTTTGGGATATTTTGAAAACTGCAGTGAGGTTTGGGACAAATGTGACCAAATGCCACTTTCAGTGCTTAGCATATGTTGAGTATAAAAAGTCGTAATTTCAAACTTCGAATACGTGCAGAGAGCCAGAATTTGGCCCCAAAATATGGCTCAGGCCTCAAAATTGGGATATTTCGGATATTTCGAAAACTGCAGGGGAGTTTGTGCGAAATGTGACTCACTGCCGCTTTCAGGACTTGGCATATGTTGGGTATAAAAAGTAGTAATTTTAAACTTCGAATACGTGCAGAGAGCCAGAATTTGGCTCCACAATATGGCTCAGGCCTCAAAATTTGATATTTGGGATATTTCGAAAACTGCAGGGGAGTTTGTGCGAAATGTGACTCACTGCCGCTTTCAGGACTTGACATATGTTGGGTATAAAATATCGTAACTTCAAACCACGAATACGTGCATAGAGCCAGAATTTAGCTCCAAAATATGGATCAGGCCTCGAAATTGGGATGTTTGGGATATTTTGAAAACTGCTGGGAGGTTTGCGACAAAGGTAACCAAACGCCACTTTCAGTACTTGGCATATGTTGGGTATAATATATCGTAATTTCAAACCGCGTATACGTGCATAGAGCCAGAATTTGGCTCCAAAATATGGCTCAGGCCTCGAAATTGGGATGTTTGGGATATTTTGAAAACTGCAGGGAGTTTTGGGACAAATGTGACGAAACGCCGCTTTCAGTACTTGGCATATGTTGGGTATATAAATTCGTAATTTCAAACTACGAATACGTGCAGAGAGCCAGAATTTGGCTCCAAAATATGGCTCATGCCTCGAAATTGGGATGTTTGGGATATTTTGAAAACTGTAGTGAGGTTTGGGACAAATGTGACCAAATGCCACTTTCAGTACTTAGCATATGTTGGGTATATAAATTCGTAATTTCAAACTACGAATACGTGCAGAGAGCCAGAATTTGGCTCCAAAATATGGTTCAGGCCTCAAAATTGGGATATTTGGGATATTTCGAAAACTGCAGGGGAGTTTGTGCAAAATGTGACTCACTGCCGCTTTCAGAACTTGGCATATGTTGGGTATAAAAAGTAGTAATTTCAAACTTCGAATACGTGCAGAGAGCCAGAATTTGGTTCCAAAATATAGCTCAGGCTTCAAAATTGGGATATTTGGGATATTTCGAAAACTGCAGGGGAGTTTGTGCGAAATGTGACTCACTGCCGCTTTTAGGACTTGGCATATGTTGGGTATAAAATATCGTAATTTCAAACCACGAATACGTGCATAGAGCCAGAATTTGGCTCCAAAATATGGCTCAGGCCTCGAAATTAGGATGTTTGGGATATTTTGAAAACTGCAGGGAGGGTTTTGGACAAATGTGACCAAATGCCGCGTTCAGTACTTGGCATATGTTGGGTATAAAAAAGTCGTAATTTCAAACTGCGAATACGTGCAGAGAGCCAGAATTTGGCTCCAAAATATGGCTCAGGCCTCGAAATTGGGATATTTGGGATATTTCGAAAACTGCAGGGGAGTTTGTGCGAAATGTGACTCACTGCCGCTTTCAGTACTTGGCATATGTTGGGTATAAAAATCGTAATATCAAACTTCGAATACGTGCAGAGAGCCAGAATTAGGCTCCAAAATATGGCTCAGGCCTCGATATTGTGATGTTTGGGATATTTTGAAAACTGCAGGGAGGTTAGGGACAAATGTAACCTAACGCTGCTTTCAGTACTTGGCATATATTGGATATAAAAAAATGGTATTTTCAAACTGCGAATACGTGCAGAGAGCCAGAATTTGGCTCCAAAATATGGCTCAGGCTTCGAAATTGGGATATTTGGGATATTTCGAAAACTGTAAGGAGTTTGTGCAAAATTTGACTCACTGCCGCTCTCAGGACATGGCATATGATGGGTATAAAAATTCGTAATTTCAAACTACGAATACGTGCATAGAGCCAGAATTTGGCTCCAAAATATTGCTCAGTCCTGGAAATTGCGATGTTTGGGATATTTTGAAAACTGCAGGGGGGGGTTTGAGACAAATGTGACCAAACTCCGCTTTCAGTACTTGGCATATATTGGGTATAAAAAAGTCGTCATTTCAAACTGCAAATACCTGCAGAGAGCCAGAGTTTGGCTCCAAAATATGGCTCAGGCCTCGAAATTGGGATGTTTGGGATATTTCGAAAACTGCAGGGGAGTTTGTGCGAAATGTGACTCACTGCCGCTTTCAGGACTTGGCATATGTTGGGTATAAAATATCGTAATTTCAAACCACGAATACGTGCATAGAGCCAGAATTTGGCTCCAAAATATGGCTCAGGCCTCGAAATTGGGATGTTTGGGATATTTTGAAAACTGCAGGGGGGGTTTTGGACAAATGTGACCAAACGCCGCGTTCAATACTTGGCATATGTTGGGTATAAAAAAGTCGTAATTTCAAACTGCGAATACGTGCAGAGAGCCAGAATTTGGCTCCAAAATATGGCTCAGGCCTCGAAATTGGGATATTTGGGATATTTCGAAAACTGCAGGGGAGTTTGTGCGAAATGTGACTCACTGCCGCTTTCAGTACTTGGCATATGTTGGGTATAAAAATCTAAATATCAAACTTCGAATACGTGCAGAGAGCCAGAATTTGCCTCCAAAATATGGCTCAGGCCTCGATATTGTGATGTTTGGGATATTTCGAAAACTGCAGGGGAGTCTGTGCAAAATGTGACTCACTGCCGCTTTCAGTACTTGGCATATGTTGGGTATAAAAATCGTAATATCAAACTGCGAATACGTGCAGAGAGCCAGAATTTGGCTGCAAAATATGGCTCAGGCCTCGAAATTGGGAAATTTGCAATATTTCGAAAACTGCAGGGGAGTTTGTGCGAAATGTGACTCACTGCCGCTTTCAAGACTTAGCATATGTTGGGTATAAAATGTCGTAATTTCAAACCGCGAATACGTGCATAGAACCAGAATTTGGCTCCAAAATATGGCTCAGGCCTCGAAATTGGGATGTTTGGGATATTTTGAAAACTGCAGGGTTTTTTTTTTGACAAATGTGACCAAACGCTGCTTTCAGTACTTGGTATATGTTGGGTATAAAAAAGTCGTAATTTCAAACTGCGAACACGTGCAGAGAGCCAGAATTTTGCTCCAAAATATGGCTCAGGCCTCGAAATTGGGATGTTTGGGATATTTTGAAAAATGCAGGGTGGATTGAGACAAATGTGACCAAACGCCGCTTTCAGTACTTGGCATATGTTGGGTATAATAAAGTGGTAATTTCAAACTGCGAATACGTGCAGAGAGCCAGAATTTGGCTCCAAAATATTGCTCAGGCCACGAAATTGGGATGTTTGGGATATTTTGAAAACTGCAGGGAGGTTTGGGACAAATTTGACCAAACACCACTTTCAGTACTTGGCATATGTTGGGAATAAAAATTCGTAATTTCAAACTTTGAATGCGTGCAGAGAGCCAGAATTTGGCTCCAAAATATTGCTATGGCCTTGAAATTGGGATATTTGTGATATTTCGAAAATTGCAGGTGAGTTTGTGCGAAATGTGACTCACTGCCGCTTTCAGGACTTGGCATATGTTGGGTATAAAATATCATAACTTCAAACAGCGAATACGTGCATAGAGCCAGAATTTGGCTCCAAAATATGGCTCAGGCCTCGAAATTGGGATGTTTTGGATATTTTGAAAACTGCAGGGAGGTTTGGGACAAATGTGACAAAACGCCACTTTCAGTACTTGGCATATGTTGGGTATATAAATTCGTAATTTCAAACTGCGAAAACGTGCAGAGAGCCAGAATTTGGCTCCAAAATATGGCTCATGCCTCGAAGTTGGGATGTTTGGGATATTTTGAAAACTGCAGTGAGGTTTGGGACAAATGTGACCAAATGCCACTTTCAGTACTTAGCATATGTTGAGTATAAAAAGTCGTAATTTCAAACTTCGAATACGTGCAGAGAGCCAGAATTTGGCCCCAAAATATGGCTCAGGCCTCAAAATTGGGATATTTCGGATATTTCGAAAACTGCAGGGGAGTTTGTGCGAAATGTGACTCACTGCCGCTTTCAGGACTTGGCATATGTTGGGTATAAAAAGTAGTAATTTTAAACTTCGAATACGTGCAGAGAGCCAGAATTTGGCTCCACAATATGGCTCAGTCCTCAAAATTGGGATATTTGGGATATTTCGAAAACTGCAGGGGAGTTTGTGCGAAATGTGACTCACTGCCGCTTTCAGAACTTGGCATATGTTGGGTATAAAATATCGTAATTTCAAACCACAAATACGTGCATAGAGCCAGAATTTGGCTCCAAAATATGGCTCAGGCCTCGAAATTGGGATGTTTTGGATATTTTGAAAACTGCAGGTTGGATTTTGGAGAAATGTGACCAAACGCCGCGTTCAGTACTTGGCATATGTTGGGTATAAAAAAGTCGTAATTTCAAACTGCGAATACGTGCAGAGAGCCAGAATTTGGCTCCAAAATATGGCTCAGGCCTCGATATTGTGATGTTTGGGATATGTTGAAAACTGCAGGGAGGTTTGGGACAAATGTAACCTAACGCTGCTTTCAGTACTTGGCATATGTTGGATATAAAAAAATCGTATTTTCAAACTGCGAATACGTGCAGAGAGCCAGAATTTGGCTCCAAAATATGGCTCATGCTTCGAAATTGGGATATTTGGAATATTTCGAAAACTGTAATGGAGTTTGTGCAAAATTTGACTCACTGCCACTTTCAGGACTTGGCATATGTTGGGTATAAAAAGTCGTAATTTCAAACTGCGAATACGTGCATAGAGCCAGAATTTGGCTCCAAAATATTGCTTAGTCCTCGAAATTGGGATGTTTGGGATATTTTGAAAACTGCAGGTGGGGTTTGGGACAAATGTGACCAAACTCCGCTTTCAGTACTTGGCATATATTGGGTATAAAAAAGTCGTAATTTCAAACTGCAAATGCGTGCAGAGAGCCAGAGTTTGGCTCCAAAATATGGCTCAGGCCTCGAAATTGGGATGTTTGGGATATTTTGAAAAATGCAGGGTGGATTGAGACAAATGTGACCAAACGCTGCTTCAGTACTTGGCATATGTTGGGTATAAAAAAGTGGTAATTTCAAACTGCGAATACGTGCAGAGAGCCAGGATTTGGCTCCAAAATATTGCTCAGGCCACGAAATTGGAATGTTTGGGATATTTTGAAAATTGCAGGGAGGTTTGCGACAAAGGTAACCAAACGCCGCTTTCAGTAATTGGCATATGTTGGGTATAATATATCGTAATTTCAAACCGCGTATGCGTGCATAGAGCCAGAATTTGGCTCCAAAATATGGCTCAGGCCTCGAAATTGGGATGTTTGGGATATTTTGAAAACTGCAGGGAGTTTTGGGACAAATGTGACGAAACGCCGCTTTCAGTACTTGGCATATGTTGGGTATATAAATTCGTAATTTCAAACTACGAATACGTGCAGAGAGCCAGAATTCGGCTCCAAAATATGGCTCATGCCTCGAAATTGGGATGTTTGGGATATTTTGAAAATTGTAGTGAGGTTTAGGACAAATGTGACCAAATGCCACTTTCAGTACTTAGCATATGTTGGGTATAAAAAGAGGTAATTTCAAACTTCGAATACGTGCAGAGAGCCAGAATTTGGCTCCAAAATATGGCTCTGGCCTCAAAATTGGGATATTTGGGATATTTCGAAAACTGCAGGGGAGTTTGTGCGAAATGTGACTCACTGCCGCTTTCAGGACTTGGCATATGTTGGGTATAAAAAGTAGTAATTTCAAACTTCGAATACGTGCAGAGAGCCAGAATTTGGTTCCAAAATATAGCTCAGGCCTCAAAATTGGGATATTTGGGATATTTCGAAAACTGCAGGGGAGTTTGTGCGAAATGTGACTCACTGCCACTTTTAGGACTTGGCATATGTTGGGTATAAAATATCGTAATTTCAAACCACGAATACGTGCATAGAGCCAGAATTTGGCTCCAAAATATGGCTCAGGCCTCGCAATTAGGATGTTTGAGATATTTTGAAAACTGCAGGGGGGGTTTTGGACAAATGTGACCAAACGCCGCGTTCAGTACTTGGCATATGTTGGGTATAAAAAAGTCGTAATTTCAAACTGCGAATACGTGCAGAGAGCCAGAATTTGGCTCCAAAATATGGCTCAGGCCTCGAAATTGGGATATTTCGAAAACTGCAGGGGAGTTTGTGCGAAATGTGACTCACTGCCGCTTTCAGTACTTGGCATATGTTGGGTATAAAAATCGTAATATCAAACTTCGAATACGTGCAGAGAGCCAGAATTTGGCTCCAAAATATGGCTCAGGCCTCGATATTGTGATGTTTGGGATATTTTGAAAACTGCAGGGAGGTTAGGGACAAATGTAACCTAACGCTGCTTTCAGTACTTGGCGTAAGTTGGATATAAAAAATTCGTATTTTCAAACTGCGAATACGTGCAGAGAGCCAGAATTTGGCTCCAAAATATGGCTCAGGCTTCGAAATTGGGATATTTGGGATATTTCGAAAACTGTAAGGGAGTTTGTGCAAAATTTGACTCACTGCCGCTCTTAGGACTTGGCATATGATGGGTAAAAAAATTCGTAATTTCAAACTGCGAATACGTGCATAGAGCCAGAATTTGGCTCCAAAATATTGCTCAGTCCTCGAAATTGGGATGTTTGGGATATTTTGAAAACTGCAGGGGGGGTTTGGGACAAATGTGACCAAACTCCGCTTTCAGTACTTGGCATATATTGGGTATAACAAAGTCGTCATTTCAAACTGCAAATACCTGCATAGAGCCAGAATTTGGCTCCAAAATATGGCTCAGGCCTCGAAATTGGGATGTTTGGGATATTTTGAAAACTGCAGGGGGGGTTTTGGACAAATGTGACCAAACGCCATGTGACCAAACGCCGCGTTCAGTACTTGGCATATGTTGGGTATAAAAAAGTCGTAATTTCAAACTGCGAATACGTGCAGAGCTCCAGAATTTGGCTCCAAAATATGGCTCAGGCCTCGAAATTGGGATATTTGGGATATTTCGAAAACTGAAGGGGAGTTTGTGCGAAATGTGACTCACTGCCGCTTTCAGTACTTGGCATATGTTGGGTATAAAAATCTTAATATCAAACTTCAAATACGTGCAGAGAGCCAGAATTTGGCTCCAAAATACGGCTCAGGCCTCGATATTGTGATGTTTGGGATATTTTGAAAACTGCAGGGGAGTCTGTGCAAAATGTGACTCACTGCCGCTTTCAGTACTTCGCATATAATGGGTATAAAAATCGTAATATCAAACTGCGAATACGTGCAGAGAGCCAGAATTTGGCTCCAAAATATGGCTCAGGCCTCGATATTGTGATGTTTGGGATAATTTGAAAACTGCTGGGAGGTTTGCGACAAAGGTAACCAAACGCCGCTTTCAGTACTTGGCATATGTTGGGTATAATATATCGTAATTTCAAACTGCGAATACGTGCAGAAAGCCAGAATTTGGCTCCAAAATATGGCTCATGCCTCGAAGTTGGGATGTTTGGGATATTTTGAAAACTGCAGTGAGGTTTGGGACAAATGTGACCAAATGCCACTTTCAATACTTAGCATATGTTGGTAATAAAAAGTCGTAATATCAAACATCGAATACGTGCAGAGAGCCAGAATTTGGCTCCAAAATATGGCTCAGGCCTCGAAATTGGGATATTTGGGATATTTCGAAAACTGCAGGGGAGTTTGTGCGAAATGTGACTCACTGCCGCTTTCAGTACTTGGCATATGTTGGGTATAAAAATCTTAATATCAAACTTCGAATACGTGCAGAGAGCCAGAATTTGGCTCCAAAATATGGCTCAGGCCTCGATATTGTGATGTTTGGGATATTTCGAAACCTGCAGGGGAGTCTGTGCAAAATGTGACTCGCTGCCGCTTTCAGTACTTGGCATATGTTGGGTATAAAAATCGTAATATCAAACTGCGAATACGTGCTGAGAGCCAGAATTTCGCTCCAAAATATGGCTCAGGCCTCGAAATTGGGAAATTTGCAATATTTCGAAAACTGCATGGGAGTTTGTGCGAAATGTGACTCACTGCCGCTTTCAAGACTTAGCATATGTTGGGTATAAAATGTCGTAATTTCAAACCGCGAATACGTGCATAGAGCCAGAATTTAGCTCCAAAATATGGCTCAGGCCTCGAAATTGGGATGTTTGGGATATTTTGAAAACTGCAGGGGGGGGGGGGTTTGACAAATGTGACCAAACGCTGCTTTCAGTACTTGGTATATGTTGGGTATAAAAAAGTCGTAATTTCAAACTGCGAACACGTGCAGAGAGCCAGAATTTTGCTCCAAAATATGGCTCAGGCCTCGAAATTGGGATGTTTGGGATATTTTGAAAAATGCAGGGTGGATTGAGACAAATGTGACCAAACGCCGCTTTCAGTACTTGGCATATGTTGGGTATAATAAAGTGGTAATTTCAAACTGCGAATACGTGCAGAGAGCTAGAATTTGGCTCCAAAATATTGCTCAGGCCACGAAATTGGGATGTTTGGGATATTTTGAAAACTGCAGGGAGGTTTGGGACAAATTTGACCAAACACCACTTTCAGTACTTGGCATATGTTGGGAATAAAAATTCGTAATTTCAAACTTTGAATGCGTGCAGAGAGCCAGAATTTGGCTCCAAAATATTGCTCAGGCCTTGAAATTGGGATATTTGGGATATTTCGAAAATTGCAGGGGAGTTTGTGCGAAATGTGACTCACTGCCGCTTTCAGGACTTGGCATATGTTGGGTATAAAATATCGTAACTTCAAACAGCGAATACGTGCATAGAGCCAGAATTTGGCTCCAAAATATGAATTAGGCCTCGAAATTGGGATGTTTGGGATATTTTTAAAACAGCAGGGAGGTTTGGGACAAATGTGACAAAACGCCGCTTTCAGTACTTGGCATATGTTGGGTATATAAATTCGTAATTTCAAACTGCGAATACGTGCAGAGAGCCAGAATTTGGCTCCAAAATATGGCTCATGCCTCGAAGTTGGGATGTTTGGGATATTTTGAAAACTGCAGTGAGGTTTGGGACAAATGTGACCAAATGCCACTTTCAGTACTTGGCATATGTTGGGTATAAAAATCGTAATATCAAACTTCGAATACGTGCAGAGAGCCAGAATTTGGCTACAAAATATGGCTCCGGCCTCGATATTGTGATGTTTGGGATATTTTGAAAACTGCAGGGAGGTTAGGGACAAATGTAACCTAACGCTGTTTTCAGTACTTGGCATATGTTTGATATAAAAAAATCGTATTTTCAAACTGCGAATACGTGCAGAGAGCCAGAATTTGGCTCCAAAATATGGCTCAGGCTTAGAAATTGGGATATTTGGGATATTTCGAAAACTGTAAGGGAGTTTGTGCAAAATTTGACTCACTGCCGCTCTCAGGACTTGGCATATGATGGGTATAAAAATTCGTAATTTCAAACTACGAATACGTGCATAGAGCCAGAATTTGGCTCCAAAACATTGCTCAGTCCTCGAAATTGGGATGTTTGGGATATTTTGAAAACTGCAGGGGGGGTTTGGGACAAATGTGACCAAACTCCGCTTTCAGTACTTGGCATATATTGGGTATAAAAAAGTCGTCATTTCAAACTGCAAATACCTGCAGAGAGCCAGAGTTTGGCTCCAAAATATGGCTCAGGCCTCGAAATTGGGATGTTTGGGATATTTCGAAAACTGCTGGGGAGTTTGTGCGAAATGTGACTCACTGCCGCTTTCAGGACTTGGCATATGTTGGGTATAAAATATCGTAATTTCAAACCACGAATACGTGCATAGAGCCAAAATTTGGCTCCAAAATATGGCTCAGGCCTCGAAATTGGGATGTTTGGGATATTTTGAAAACTGCAGGGGGGGTTTTGGACAAATGTGACCAAACGCCGCGTTTAATACTTGGCATATGTTGGGTATAAAAATTTGAATATCAAACTTCGAATACGTGCAGAGAGCCAGAATTTGGCTCCAAAATATGGCTCAGGCCTCGATATTGTGATGTTTGGGATATTTCGAAAACTGCAGGGGAGTCTGTGCAAATTGTGACTCACTGCCGCTTTCAGTACTTGGCATATGTTGGGTATAAAATGTCGTAATTTCAAACCGCGAATACGTGCATAGAGCCAGAATTTGTCTCCAAAATATGGCTCAGGCCTCGAAATTGGGATGTTTGGGATATTTTGAAAACTGCAGGGGGGGTTTTTTGACAAATGTGACCAAACGCTGCTTTCAGTAGTTGGTATATGTTGGGTATTAAAAAGTCGTAATTTCAAACTGCGAACATGTGCAGAGAGCCAGAATTTTGCTCCAAAATATGGCTCAGGCCTCGAAATTGGAATGTTTGGGATATTTTGAAAAATGCAGGGTGGATTGAGACAAATGTGACCAAACGCCGCTTTCAGTACTTGGCATATGTTGGGTATAATAAAGTGGTAATTTTAAACTGCGAATACGTGCAGAGAGCCGGAATTTGGCTCCAAAATATTGCTCAGGCCACGAAATTGGGATGTTTGGGATATTTTGAAAACTGCAGGGAGGTTTGGGACAAATTTGACCAAACACCACTTTCAGTACTTGGCATATGTTGGGAATAAAAATTCGTAATTTCAAACTTTGAATGCGTGCAGAGAGCCAGAATTTGGCCCCAAAATATGGCTCAGGCCTCAAAATTGGGATATTTCGGATATTTCGAAAACTGCAGGGGAGTTTGTGCGAAATGTGACTCACTGCCGCATTCAGGACTTGGCATATGTTGGGTATAAAAAGTAGTAATTTTAAACTTCGAATACGTGCAGAGAGCCAGAATTTGGCTCCACAATATGGCTCAGTCCTCAAAATTGGGATATTTGGGATATTTCGAAAACTGCAGGGGAGTTTGTGCGAAATGTGACTCACTGCCGCTTTCAGAACTTGGCATATGTTGGGTATAAAATATCGTAATTTCAAACCACGAATACGTGCATAGAGCCAGAATTTGGCTCCAAAATATGGCTCAGGCCTCGAAATTAGGATGTTTTGGATATTTTGAAAACTGCAGGTTGGATTTTGGAGAAATGTGACCAAACGCCGCGTTCAGTACTTGGCATATGTTGGGTATAAAAAAGTCGTAATTTCAAACTGCGAATACGTGCAGAGAGCCAGAATTTGGCTCCAAAATATGGCTCAGGCCTCGATATTGTGATGTTTGGGATATGTTGAAAACTGCAGGGAGGTTAGGGACAAATGTAACCTAACGCTGCTTTCAGTACTTGGCATATGTTGGATATAAAAAAATCGTATTTTCAAACTGCGAATGCGTGCAGAGAGCCAGAATTTGGCTCCAAAATATGGCTCATGCTTCGAAATTGGGATATTTGGGATATTTCGAAAACTGTAATGGAGTTTGTGCAAAATTTGACTCACTGCCGCTTTCAGGACTTGGCATATGTTGGGTATAAAAAGTCGTAATTTCAAACCACGAATACGTGCATAGAGCCAGAATTTGGCTCCAAAATATGGCTCAGGCCTCGCAATTAGGATGTTTGAGATATTTTGAAAACTGCAGGGGGGGTTTTGGACAAATGTGACCAAACGCCGCGTTCAGTACTTGGCATATGTTGGGTATAAAAAAGTCGTAATTTCAAACTGCGAATACGTGCAGAGAGCCAGAATTTGGCTCTAAAATATGGCTCAGGCCTCGAAATTGGGATATTTCGAAAACTGCAGGGGAGTTTGTGCGAAATGTGACTCACTGCCGCTTTCAGTACTTGGCATATGTTGGGTATAAAAATCGTAATATCAAACTTCGAATACGTGCAGAGAGCCAGAATTTGGCTCCAAAATATGGCTCAGGCCTCGATATTGTGATGTTTGGGATATTTTGAAAACTGCAGGGAGGTTAGGGACAAATGTAACCTAACGCTGCTTTCAGTACTTGGCATATGTTGGATATAAAAAATTCGTATTTTCAAACTGCGAATACGTGCAGAGAGCCAGAATTTGGCTCCAAAATATGGCTCAGGCTTCGAAATTGGGATATTTGGGATATTTCGAAAACTGTAAGGGAGTTTGTGCAAAATTTGACTCACTGCCGCTCTTAGGACTTGGCATATGATGGGTATAAAAATTCGTAATTTCAAACTGCGAATACGTGCATAGAGCCAGAATTTGGCTCCAAAATATTGCTCAGTCCTCGAAATTGGGATGTTTGGGATATTTTGAAAACTGCAGGGGGGGTTTGGGACAAATGTGACCAAACTCCGCTTTCAGTACTTGGCATATATTGGGTATAACAAAGTCGTCATTTCAAACTGCAAATACCTGCATAGAGCCAGAATTTGGCTCCAAAATATGGCTCAGGCCTCGAAATTGGGATGTTTGGGATATTTTGAAAACTGCAGGGGGGGTTTTGGACAAATGTGACCAAACACCATGTGACCAAACGCCGCGTTCAGTACTTGGCATATGTTGGGTATAAAAAAGTCGTAATTTCAAACTGCGAATACGTGCAGAGAGCTAGAATTTGGCTCCAAAATATTGCTCAGGCCACGAAATTGGGATGTTTGGGATATTTTGAAAACTGCAGGGAGGTTTGGGACAAATTTGACCAAACACCACTTTCAGTACTTGGCATATGTTGGGAATAAAAATTCGTAATTTCAAACTTTGAATGCGTGCAGAGAGCCAGAATTTGGCTCCAAAATATTGCTCAGGCCTTGAAATTGGGATATTTGGGATATTTCGAAAATTGCAGGGGAGTTTGTGCGAAATGTGACTCACTGCCGCTTTCAGGACTTGGCATATGTTGGATATAAAATATCGTAACTTCAAACAGCGAATACGTGCATAGAGCCAGAATTTGGCTCCAAAATATGAATTAGGCCTCGAAATTGGGATGTTTGGGATATTTTTAAAACAGCAGGGAGGTTTGGGACAAATGTGACAAAACGCCGCTTTCAGTACTTGGCATATGTTGGGTATATAAATTCGTAATTTCAAACTGCGAATACGTACAGAGAGCCAGAATTTGGCTCCAAAATATGGCTCATGCCTCGAAGTTGGGATGTTTGGGATATTTTGAAAACTGCAGTGAGGTTTGGGACAAATGTGACCAAATGCCACTTTCAGTACTTAGCATATGTTGAGTATAAAAAGTCGTAATTTCAAACTTCGAATACGTGCAGAGAGCCAGAATTTGGCTACAAAATATGGCTCCGGCCTCGATATTGTGATGTTTGGGATATTTTGAAAACTGCAGGGAGGTTAGGGACAAATGTAACCTAACGCTGTTTTCAGTACTTGGCATATGTTGGATATAAAAAAATCGTATTTTCAAACTGCGAATACGTGCAGAGAGCCAGAATTTGGCTCCAAAATATGGCTCAGGCTTAGAAATTGGGATATTTGGGATATTTCGAAAACTGTAAGGGAGTTTGTGCAAAATTTGACTCACTGCCGCTCTCAGGACTTGGCATATGATGGGTATAAAAATTCGTAATTTCAAACTACGAATACGTGCATAGAGCCAGAATTTGGCTCCAAAACATTGCTCAGTCCTCGAAATTGGGATGTTTGGGATATTTTGAAAACTGCAGGGGGAGTTTGGGACAAATGTGACCAAACTCCGCTTTCAGTACTTGGCATATGTTGGGTATAAAAAAGTCGTCATTTCAAACTGCGAATACGTGCAGAGAGCCAGAATTTGGCTCCAAAATATCGCTCAGGCCTCGAAATTGGGAAATTTGCAATATTTCGAAAACTGCAGGGGAGTTTGTGCGAAATGTGACTCACTGCCGCTTTCAAGACTTAGCATATGTTGGGTATAAAATGTCGTAATTTCAAACCGCGAATACGTGCATAGAGCCAGAATTTGGCTCCAAAATATGGCTCAGGCCTCGAAATTGGGATGTTTGGGATATTTTGAAAACTGCAGGGGGGGGTTTTTGACAAATGTGACCAAACGCTGCTTTCAGTAGTTGGTATATGTTGGGTATTAAAAAGTAGTAATTTCAAACTGCGAACATGTGCAGAGAGCCAGAATTTTGCTCCAAAATATGGCTCAGGCCTCGAAATTGGAATGTTTGGGATATTTTGAAAAATGCAGGGTGGATTGAGACAAATGTGACCAAACGCCGCTTTCAGTACTTGGCATATGTTGGGTATAATAAAGTGGTAATTTTAAACTGCGAATACGTGCAGAGAGCCGGAATTTGGCTCCAAAATATTGCTCAGGCCACGAAATTGGGATGTTTGGGATATTTTGAAAACTGCAGGGAGGTTTGGGACAAATTTGACCAAACACCACTTTCAGTACTTGGCATATGTTGGGAATAAAAATTCGTAATTTCAAACTTTGAATGCGTGCAGAGAGCCAGAATTTGGCCCCAAAATATGGCTCAGGCCTCAAAATTGGGATATTTCGGATATTTCGAAAACTGCAGGGGAGTTTGTGCGAAATGTGACTCACTGCCGCATTCAGGACTTGGCATATGTTGGGTATAAAAAGTAGTAATTTTAAACTTCGAATACGTGCAGAGAGCCAGAATTTGGCTCCAAAATATTGCTTAGTCCTCGAAATTGGGATGTTTGGGATATTTTGAAAACTGCAGGTGGGGTTTGGGACAAATGTGACCAAACTCCGCTTTCAGTACTTGGCATATATTGGGTATAAAAAAGTCGTAATTTCAAACTGCAAATGCGTGCAGAGAGCCAGAGTTTGGCTCCAAAATATGGCTCAGGCCTCGAAATTGGGATGTTTGGGATATTTTGAAAAATGCAGGGTGGATTGAGACAAATGTGACCAAACGCTGCTTCAGTACTTGGCATATGTTGGGTATAAAAAAGTGGTAATTTCAAACTGCGAATACGTGCAGAGAGCCAGGATTTGGCTCCAAAATATTGCTCAGGCCACGAAATTGGAATGTTTGGGATATTTTGAAAATTGCAGGGAGGTTTGCGACAAAGGTAACCAAACGCCGCTTTCAGTAATTGGCATATGTTGGGTATAATATATCGTAATTTCAAACCGCGTATGCGTGCATAGAGCCAGAATTTGGCTCCAAAATATGGCTCAGGCCTCGAAATTGGGATGTTTGGGATATTTTGAAAACTGCAGGGAGTTTTGGGACAAATGTGACGAAACGCCGCTTTCAGTACTTGGCATATGTTGGGTATATAAATTCGTAATTTCAAACTACGAATACGTGCAGAGAGCCAGAATTCGGCTCCAAAATATGGTTCATGCCTCGAAATTGGGATGTTTGGGATATTTTGAAAACTGTAGTGAGGTTTGGGACAAATGTGACCAAATGCCACTTTCAGTACTTAGCATATGTTAGGTATAAAAAGAGGTAATTTCAAACTTCGAATACGTGCAGAGAGCCAGAATTTGGCTCCAAAATATGGCTCTGGCCTCAAAATTGGGATATTTGGGATATTTCGAAAACTGCAGGGGAGTTTGTGCGAAATGTGACTCACTGCCGCTTTCAGGACTTGGCATATGTTGGGTATAAAAAGTAGTAATTTCAAACTTCGAATACGTGCAGAGAGCCAGAATTTGGTTCCAAAATATAGTTCAGGCCTCAAAATTGGGATATTTGGGATATTTCGAAAACTGCAGGGGAGTTTGTGCGAAATGTGACTCACTGCCACTTTTAGGACTTGGCATATGTTGGGTATAAAATATCGTAATTTCAAACCACGAATACGTGCATAGAGCCAGAATTTGGCTCCAAAATATGGCTCAGGCCTCGCAATTAGGATGTTTGAGATATTTTGAAAACTGCAGGGGGGGTTTTGGACAAATGAGACCAAACGCCGCGTTCAGTACTTGGCATATGTTGGGTATAAAAAAGTCGTAATTTCAAACTGCGAATACGTGCAGAGAGCCAGAATTTGGCTCCAAAATATGGCTCAGGCCTCGAAATTGGGATATTTCGAAAACTGCAGGGGAGTTTGTGCGAAATGTGACTCACTGCCACTTTTAGGACTTGGCATATGTTGGGTATAAAATATCGTAATTTCAAACCACGAATACGTGCATAGAGCCAGAATTTGGCTCCAAAATATGGCTCAGGCCTCGCAATTAGGATGTTTGGGATATTTTGAAAACTGCAGGGAGGTTTGGGACAAATTTGACCAAACACCACTTTCAGTACTTGGCATATGTTGGGAATAAAAATTCGTAATTTCAAACTTTGAATGCGTGCAGAGAGCCAGAATTTGGCTCCAAAATATGGCTCAGGCCTCGATATTGTGATGTTTGGGATATTTTGAAAACTGCAGGGAGGTTTGGGACAAATGTAACCTAACGCTGCTTTCAGTACTTGGCATATGTTGGATATAAAAAATTCGTATTTTCAAACTGCGAATACGTGCAGAGAGGCAGAATTTGGCTCCAAAATATGGCTCAGGCTTCGAAATTGGGATATTTGGGATATTTCGAAAACTGTAAGGGAGTTTGTGCAAAATTTGACTCACTGCCGCTCTTAGGACTTGGCATATGATGGGTATAAAAATTCGTAATTTCAAACTGCGAATACGTGCATAGAGCCAGAATTTGGCTCCAAAATATTGCTCAGTCCTCGAAATTGGGATGTTTGGGATATTTTGAAAACTGCAGGGGGGGTTTGGGACAAATGTGACCAAACTCCGCTTTCAGTACTTGGCATATATTGGGTATAACAAAGTCGTCATTTCAAACTGCAAATACCTGCATAGAGCCAGAATTTGGCTCCAAAATATGGCTCAGGCCTCGAAATTGGGATGTTTGGGATATTTTGAAAACTGCAGGGGGGGTTTTGGACAAATGTGACCAAACGCCATGTGACCAAACGCCGCGTTCAGTACTTGGCATATGTTGGTTATAAAAAAGTCGTAATTTCAAACTGCGAATACGTGCAGAGCTCCAGAATTTGGCTCCAAAATATGGCTCAGGCCTCGAAATTGGGATATTTGGGATATTTCGAAAAGTGAAGGGGAGTTTGTGCGAAATGTGACTCACTGCCGCTTTCAGTACTTGGCATATGTTGGGTATAAAAATCTTAATATCAAACTTCAAATACGTGCAGAGAGCCAGAATTTGGCTCCAAAATATGGCTCAGGCCTCGATATTGTGATGTTTGGGATATTTTGAAAACTGCAGGGGAGTCTGTGCAAAATGTGACTCACTGCCGCTTTCAGTACTTCGCATATGTTGGGTATAAAAATCGTAATATCAAACTGCGAATACGTGCAGAGAGCCAGAATTTGGCTCCAAAATATGGCTCAGGCCTCGATATTGTGATGTTTGGGATAATTTGAAAACTGCTGGGAGGTTTGCGACAAAGGTAACCAAACGCCGCTTTCAGTACTTGGCATATGTTGGGTATAATATATCGTAATTTCAAACTGCGAATACGTGCAGAGAGCCAGAATTTGGCTCCAAAATATGGCTCAGGCCTCGAAATTGGGATATTTCGAAAACTGCAGGGGAGTTTGTGCGAAATGTGACTCACTGCCGCTTTCAGTACGTGGCATATGTTGGGTATAAAAATCGTAATATCAAACTTCGAATACGTGCACAGAGCCAGAATTTGGCTCCAAAATATGGCTCAGGCCTCGATATTGTGATGTTTGGGATATTTTGAAAACTGCAGGGAGGTTAGGGACAAATGTAACCTAACGCTGCTTTCAGTACTTGGCATATGTTGGATATAAAAAATTCGTATTTTCAAACTGCGAATACGTGCAGAGAGCCAGAATTTCGCTCCAAAATATGGCTCAGGCCTCGAAATTGGGATGTTTGGGATATTTTGAAAACTGCAGGGGGGGGGGGGTTTGACAAATGTGACCAAACGCTGCTTTCAGTACTTGGTATATGTTGGGTATAAAAAAGTCGTAATTTCAAACTGCGAACACGTGCAGAGAGCCAGAATTTTGCTCCAAAATATGGCTCAGGCCTCGAAATTGGGATGTTTGGGATATTTTGAAAAATGCAGGGTGGATTGAGACAAATGTGACCAAACGCCGCTTTCAGTACTTGGCATATGTTGGGTATAATAAAGTGGTAATTTCAAACTGCGAACACGTGCAGAGAGCCAGAATTTTGCTCCAAAATATTGCTCAGGCCACGAAATTGGGATGTTTGGGATATTTTGAAAACTGCAGGGAGGTTTGGGACAAATTTGACCAAACACCACTTTCAGTACTTGGCATATGTTGGGAATAAAAATTCGTAATTTCAAACTTTGAATGCGTGCAGAGAGCCAGAATTTGGCTCCAAAATATTGCTCAGGCCTTGAAATTGGGATATTTGGGATATTTCGAAAATTGCAGGGGAGTTTGTGCGAAATGTGACTCACTGCCGCTTTCAGGACTTGGCATATGTTGGGTATAAAATATCGTAACTTCAAACAGCGAATACGTGCATAGAGCCAGAATTTGGCTCCAAAATATGAATTAGGCCTCGAAATTGGGATGTTTGGGATATTTTTAAAACAGCAGGGAGGTTTGGGACAAATGTGACAAAACGCCGCTTTCAGTACTTGGCATATGTTGGGTATATAAATTCGTAATTTCAAACTGCGAATACGTGCAGAGAGCCAGAATTTGGCTCCAAAATATGGCTCATGCCTCGAAGTTGGGATGTTTGGGATATTTTGAAAACTGCAGTGGGGTTTGGGACAAATGTGACCAAATGCCACTTTCAGTACTTAGCATATGTTGAGTATAAAAAGTCGTAATTTCAAACTTCGAATACGTGCAGAGAGCCAGAATTTGGCCCCAAAATATGGCTCAGGCCTCAAAATTGGGATATTTCGGATATTTCGAAAACTGCAGGGGAGTTTGTGCGAAATGTGACTCACTGCCGCTTTCAGTACTTGGCATATGTTGGGTATAAAAATCGTAATATCAAACTTCGAATACGTGCAGAGAGCCAGAATTTGGCTACAAAATATGGCTCCGGCCTCGATATTGTGATGTTTGGGATATTTTGAAAACTGCAGGGAAGTTAGGGACAAATGTAACCTAACGCTGTTTTCAGTACTTGGCATATGTTGGATATAAAAAAATCGTATTTTCAAACTGCGAATACGTGCAGAGAGCCAGAATTTGGCTCCAAAATATGGCTCAATCTTAGAAATTGGGATATTTGGGATATTTCGAAAACTGTAAGGGAGTTTGTGCAAAATTTGACTCACTGCCGCTCTCAGGACTTGGCATATGATGGGTATAAAAATTCGTAATTTCAAACTACGAATACGTGCATAGAGCCAGAATTTGGCTCCAAAACATTGCTCAGTCCTCGAAATTGGGATGTTTGGGATATTTTGAAAACTGCAGGGGGGGTTTGGGACAAATGTGACCAAACTCCGCTTTCAGTACTTGGCATATATTGGGTATAAAAAAGTCGTCATTTCAAACTGCAAATACCTGCAGAGAGCCAGAGTTTGGCTCCAAAATGTGGCTCAGGCCTCGAAATTGGGATGTTTGGGATATTTCGAAAACTGCTGGGGAGTTTGTGCGAAATGTGACTCACTGCCGCTTTCAGGACTTGGCATATGTTGGGTATAAAATATCGTAATTTCAAACCACGAATACGTGCATAGAGCCAAAATTTGGCTCCAAAATATGGCTCAGGCCTCGAAATTGGGATGTTTGGGATATTTTGAAAACTGCAGGGGGGGTTTTGGACAAATGTGACCAAACGCCTCGTTCAATACTTGGCATATGTTGGGTATAAAAATTTTAATATCAAACTTCGAATACGTGCAGAGAGCCAGAATTTGGCTCCAAAATATGGCTCAGGCCTCGAAATTGGGAAATTTGCAATATTTCGAAAACTGCAGGGGAGTTTGTGCGAAATGTGACTCACTGCCGCTTTCAAGACTTAGCATATGTTGGGTATAAAATGTCGTAATTTCAAACCGCGAATACGTGCATAGAGCCAGAATTTGGCTCCAAAATATGGCTCAGGCCTCGAAATTGGGATGTTTGGGATATTTTGAAAACTGCAGGGGGGGGGGGGTTTTGACAAATGTGACCAAACGCTGCTTTCAGTAGTTGGTATATGTTGGGTATTAAAAAGTCGTAATTTCAAACTGCGAACATGTGCAGAGAGCCAGAATTTTGCTCCAAAATATGGCTCAGGCCTCGAAATTGGAATGTTTGGGATATTTTGAAAAATGCAGGGTGGATTGAGACAAATGTGACCAAACGCCGCTTTCAGTACTTGGCATATGTTGGGTATAATAAAGTGGTAATTTTTAACTGCGAATACGTGCAGAGAGCCGGAATTTGGCTCCAAAATATTGCTCAGGCCACGAAATTGGGATGTTTGGGATATTTTGAAAACTGCAGGGAGGTTTGGGACAAATTTGACCAAACACCACTTTCAGTACTTGGCATATGTTGGGAATAAAAATTCGTAATTTCAAACTTTGAATGCGTGCAGAGAGCCAGAATTTGGCTCCAAAATATTGCTCAGGCCTTGAAATTGGGATATTTGGGATATTTCGAAAATTGCAGGGGAGTTTGTTCGAAATGTGACTCACTGCCGCTTTCAGGACTTGGCATATGTTGGGTATATAAATTCGTAATTTCAAACTGCGAATACGTGCAGAGAGCCAGAATTTGGCTCCAAAATATGGCTCATGCCACGAAGTTGGGATGTTTGGGATATTTTGAAAACTGCAGTGAGGTTTGGGACAAATGTGACCAAATGCCACTTTCAGTACTTAGCATATGTTGAGTATAAAAAGTCGTAATTTCAAACTTCGAATACGTGCAGAGAGCCAGAATTTAGCCCCAAAATATGGCTCAGGCCTCAAAATTGGGATATTTCGGATATTTCGAAAACTGCAGGGGAGTTTGTGCGAAATGTGACTCACTGCCGCTTTCAGTACTTGGCATATGTTGGGTATAAAAATCGTAATATCAAACTTCGAATACGTGCAGAGAGCCAGAATTTGGCTACAAAATATGGCTCCGGCCTCGATATTGTGATGTTTGGGATATTTTGAAAACTGCAGGGAGGTTAGGGACAAATGTAACCTAACGCTGTTTTCAGTACTTGGCATATGTTGGATATAAAAAAATCGAATTTTCAAACTGCGAATACGTGCAGAGAGCCAGAATTTGGCTCCAAAATATGGCTCAGGCCTCGAAATTGGGATGTTTGGGATATTTTGAAAACTGCAGGGGGGGTTTTGGACAAATGTGACCAAACGCCGCGTTCAATACTTGGCATATGTTGGGTATAAAAAAGTCGTAATTTCAAACTGCGAATACGTGCAGAGAGCCAGAATTTGGCTCCAAAATATGGCTCAGGCCTCGATATTGTGATGTTTGGGATATTTCGAAAACTGCAGGGGAGTCTGTGCAAAATGTGACTCACTGCCGCTTTCAGTACTTGGCATATGTTGGGTATAAAAATCGTAATATCAAACTGCGAATACGTGCAGAGAGCCAGAATTTGGCTGCAAAATATGGCTCAGGCCTCGAAATTGGGAAATTTGCAATATTTCGAAAACTGCAGGGGAGTTTGTGCGAAATGTGACTCACTGCCGCTTTCAAGACTTAGCATATGTTGGGTATAAAATGTCGTAATTTCAAACCGCGAATACGTGCATAGAGCCAGAATTTGGCTCCAAAATATGGCTCAGGCCTCGAAATTGGGATGTTTGGGATATTTTGAAAACTGCAGGGTTTTTTTTTTGACAAATGTGACCAAACGCTGCTTTCAGTAATTGGTATATGTTGGGTATAAAATAGTCGTAATTTCAAACTGCGAACACGTGCAGAGAGCCAGAACTTTGCTCCAAAATATGGCTCAGGCCTCGAAATTGGGATGTTTGGGATATTTTGAAAAATGCAGGGTGGATTGAGACAAATGTGACCAAACGCCGCTTTCAGTACTTGGCATATGTTGGGTATAATAAAGTGGTAATTTTAAACTGCGAATACGTGCAGAGAGCCGGAATTTGGCTCCAAAATATTGCTCAGGCCACGAAATTGGGATGTTTGGGATATTTTGAAAACTGCAGGGAGGTTTGGGACAAATTTGACCAAACACCACTTTCAGTACTTGGCATATGTTGGGAATAAAAATTCGTAATTTCAAACTTTGAATGCGTGCAGAGAGCCAGAATTTGGCTCCAAAATATTGCTCAGGCCTTGAAATTGGGATATTTGGGATATTTCGAAAATTGCAGGGGAGTTTGTTCGAAATGTGACTCACTGCCGCTTTCAGGACTTGGCATATGTTGGGTATATAAATTCGTAATTTCAAACTGCGAATACGTGCAGAGAGCCAGAATTTGGCTCCAAAATATGGCTCATGCCACGAAGTTGGGATGTTTGGGATATTTTGAAAACTGCAGTGAGGTTTGGGACAAATGTGACCAAATGCCACTTTCAGTACTTAGCATATGTTGAGTATAAAAAGTCGTAATTTCAAACTTCGAATACGTGCAGAGAGCCAGAATTTAGCCCCAAAATATGGCTCAGGCCTCAAAATTGGGATATTTCGGATATTTCGAAAACTGCAGGGGAGTTTGTGCGAAATGTGACTCACTGCCGCTTTCAGTACTTGGCATATGTTGGGTATAAAAATCGTAATATCAAACTTCGAATACGTGCAGAGAGCCAGAATTTGGCTACAAAATATGGCTCCGGCCTCGATATTGTGATGTTTGGGATATTTTGAAAACTGCAGGGAGGTTAGGGACAAATGTAACCTAACGCTGTTTTCAGTACTTGGCATATGTTGGATATAAAAAAATCGAATTTTCAAACTGCGAATACGTGCAGAGAGCCAGAATTTGGCTCCAAAATATGGCTCAGGCCTCGAAATTGGGATGTTTGGGATATTTTGAAAACTGCAGGGGGGGTTTTGGACAAATGTGACCAAACGCCGCGTTCAATACTTGGCATATGTTGGGTATAAAAAAGTCGTAATTTCAAACTGCGAATACGTGCAGAGAGCCAGAATTTGGCTCCAAAATATGGCTCAGGCCTCGATATTGTGATGTTTGGGATATTTCGAAAACTGCAGGGGAGTCTGTGCAAAATGTGACTCACTGCCGCTTTCAGTACTTGGCATATGTTGGGTATAAAAATCGTAATATCAAACTGCGAATACGTGCAGAGAGCCAGAATTTGGCTGCAAAATATGGCTCAGGCCTCGAAATTGGGAAATTTGCAATATTTCGAAAACTGCAGGGGAGTTTGTGCGAAATGTGACTCACTGCCGCTTTCAAGACTTAGCATATGTTGGGTATAAAATGTCGTAATTTCAAACCGCGAATACGTGCATAGAGCCAGAATTTGGCTCCAAAATATGGCTCAGGCCTCGAAATTGGGATGTTTGGGATATTTTGAAAACTGCAGGGTTTTTTTTTTGACAAATGTGACCAAACGCTGCTTTCAGTAATTGGTATATGTTGGGTATAAAATAGTCGTAATTTCAAACTGCGAACACGTGCAGAGAGCCAGAACTTTGCTCCAAAATATGGCTCAGGCCTCGAAATTGGGATGTTTGGGATATTTTGAAAAATGCAGGGTGGATTGAGACAAATGTGACCAAACGCCGCTTTCAGTACTTGGCATATGTTGGGTATAATAAAGTGGTAATTTTACACTGCGAATACGTGCAGAGAGCCAGAATTTGGCTCCAAAATATTGCTCAGGCCACGAAATTGGGATGTTTGGGATTTTTTGAAAACTGCAGGGAGGTTTGGGACAAATTTGACCAAACACCACTTTCAGTACTTGGCATATGTTGGGAATAAAAATTCGTAATTTCAAACTTTGAATGCGTGCAGAGAGACAGAATTGGGCTCCAAAATATTGCTCAGGCCTTGAATATGGGATATTTGGGATATTTCGAAAATTGCAGGGGAGTTTGTGCGAAATGTGACTCACTGCCGCTTTCAGGACTTGGCATATGTTGGGTATAAAATATCGTAACTTCAAGCAGCGAATACGTGCATAGAGCCAGAATTTGGCTCCAAAATATGGATTAGGCCTCGAAATTGGGATGTTTGGGATATTTTGAAAACTGCAGGGAGGTTTGGGACAAATGTGACAAAACGCCGCTTTCAGTACTTGGCATATGTTGGGTATATAAATTCGTAATTTCAAACTGCGAATACGTGCAGAGAGCCAGAATTTGGCTCCAAAATATGGCTCATGCCTCGAAGTTGGGATGTTTGGGATATTTTGAAAACTGCAGTGAGGTTTGGGACAAATGTGACCAAATGCCACTTTCAGTACTTAGCATATGTTGAGTATAAAAAGTCGTAATTTCAAACTTCGAATACGTGCAGAGAGACAGAATTTGGCCCCAAAATATGGCTCAGGCCTCAAAATTGGGATATTTCGGATATTTCGAAAACTGCAGGGGAGTTTGTGCGAAATGTGACTCACTGCCGCTTTCAGTACTTGGCATATGTTGGGTATAAAAATCTTAATATCAAACTTCGAATACGTGCAGAGAGCCAGAATTTGGCTCCAAAATATGGCTCCGGCCTCGATATTGTGATGTTTGGGATATTTTGAAAACTGCAGGGAGGTTAGGGACAAATGTAACCTAACGCTGTTTTCAGTACTTGGCATATGTTGGATAAAAAAAAATCGTATTTTCAAACTGCGAATACGTGCAGAGAGCCAGAATTTGGCTCCAAAATATGGCTCAGGCTTCGAAATTGGGATATTTGGGATATTTCGAAAACTGTAAGGGAGTTTGTGCAAAATTTGACTCACTGCCGCTCTCAGGACTTGGCATATGATGGGTATAAAAATTCGTAATTTCAAACTACGAATACGTGCATAGAGCCAGAATTTGGCTCCAAAATATTGCTCAGTCCTCGAAATTGGGATGTTTGGGATATTTTGAAAACTGCAGGGGGGGTTTGGGACAAATGTGACCAAACTCCGCTTTCAGTACTTGGCATATATTGGGTATAAAAAAGTCGTCATTTCAAACTGCAAATACCTGCAGAGAGCCAGAGTTTGGCTCCAAAATATGGCTCAGGCCTCGAAATTGGGATGTTTGGGATATTTCGAAAACTGCAGGGGAGTTTGTGCGAAATGTGACTCACTGCCGCTTTCAGGACTTGGCATATGTTGGGTATAAAATATCGTAATTTCAAACCACGAATACGTGCATAGAGCCAGAATTTGGCTCCAAAATATGGCTCAGGCCTCGAAGTTGGGATGTTTGGGATATTTTGAAAACTGCAGGGGGGGTTTTGGACAAATGTGACCAAACGCCGCGTTCAATACTTGGCATATGTTGGGTATAAAAAAGTCGTAATTTCAAACTGCGAATACGTGCAGAGAGCCAGAATTTGGCTCCAAAATATGGCTCAGGCCTCGAAATTGGGATATTTGGGATATTTCGAAAACTGCAGGGGAGTTTGTGCGATATGTGACTCACTGCCGCTTTCAGTACTTGGCATATGTTGGGTATAAAAATCTTAATATCAAACTTCGATACGTGCAGAGAGCCAGAATTTGGCTCCAAAATATGGCTCAGGCCTCGAAATTGGGAAATTTGCAATATTTCGAAAACTGCAGGGGAGTTTGTGCGAAATGTGACTCACTGCCGCTTTCAAGACTTAGCATATGTTGGGTATAAAATGTCGTAATTTCAAACCGCGAATACGTGCATAGAGCCAGAATTTGGCTCCAAAATATGGCTCAGTCCTCGAAATTGGGATGTTTGGGATATTTTGAAAACTGCAGGGGGGGGGGGTTTGACAAATGTGACCAAACGCTGCTTTCAGTAGTTGGTATATGTTGGGTATAAAAAAGTCGTAATTTCAAACTGCGAACATGTGCAGAGAGCCAGAATTTTGCTCCAAAATATGGCTCAGGCCTCGAAATTGGGATGTTTGGGATATTTTGAAAAATGCAGGGTGGATTGAGACAAATGTGACCAAACGCCGCTTTCAGTACTTGGCATATGTTGGGTATAATAAAGTGGTAATTTTAAACTGCGAATACGTGCAGAGAGCCAGAATTTGGCTCCAAAATATTACTCAGGCCACGAAATTGGGATGTTTGGGATATTTTGAAAACTGCAGGGAGGTTTGGGACAAATTTGACCAAACACCACTTTCAGTACTTGGCATATGTTGGGAATAAAAATTCGTAATTTCAAACTTTGAATGCGTGCAGAGAGCCAGAATTTGGCTCCAAAATATTGCTCAGGCCTTGAAATTGGGATATTTGGGATATTTCGAAAATTGCAGGGGAGTTTGTGCGAAATGTGACTCACTGCCGCTTTCAGGACTTGGCATATGTTGGGTATAAAATATCGTAACTTCAAACAGCGAATACGTGCATAGAGCCAGAATTTGGCTCCAAAATATGGATTAGGCCTCGAAATTGGGATGTTTGGGATATTTTGAAAACTGCAGGGAGGTTTGGGACAAATGTGACATAACGCCGCTTTCAGTACTTGGCATATGTTGGATATATAAATTCGTAATTTCAAACTGCGAATACGTGCAGAGAGCCAGAATTTGGCTCCAAAATATGGCTCATGCCTCGAAGTTGGGATGTTTGGGATATTTTGAAAACTGCAGTGAGGTTTGGGACAAATGTGACCAAATGCCACTTTCAGTACTTAGCATATGTTGAGTATAAAAAGTCGTAATTTCAAACTTCGAATACGTGCAGAGAGCCAGAATTTGGCCCCAAAATATGGCTCAGGCCTCAAAATTGGGATATTTCGGATGTTTCGAAAACTGCAGGGGAGTTTGTGCGAAATGTGACTCACTGCCGCTTTCAGGACTTGGCATATGTTGGGTATAAAAATTAGTAATTTTAAACTTCGAATACGTGCAGAGAGCCAGAATTTGGCTCCACAATATGGCTCAGGCCTCAAAATTGGGATATTTGGGATATTTCGAAAACTGCAGGGGAGTTTGTGCGAAATGTGACTCACTGCCGCTTTCAGTACTTGGCATATGTTGGGTATAAAATATCGTAATTTCAAACCACGAATACGTGCATAGAGCCAGAATTTGGCTCCAAAATATGACTCAGGCCTCGAAATTGGGATGTTTGGGATATTTTGAAAACTGCAGGGGGGGTTTTGGACAAATGTGACCAAACGCCGCGTTCAATACTTGGCATATGTTGGGTATAAAAAAGTCGTAATTTCAAACTGCGAATACGTGCAGAGAGCCAGAACTTGGCACCAAAATATGGCTCAGGCCTCGAAATTGGGATATTTGGGATATTTCGAAAACTGCAGGGGAGTTTGTGCGAAATGTGACTCACTGCCGCTTTCAGTACTTGGCATATGTTGGGTATAAAAATCTTAATATCAAACTTCGAATACGTGCAGAGAGCCAGAATTTGGCTCCAAAATATGGCTCAGGCCTCGATATTGTGATGTTTGGGATATTTCGAAAACTGCAGGGGAGTCTGTGCAAAATGTGACTCACTGCCGCTTTCAGTACTTGGCATATGTTGGGTATAAAAATCGTAATATCAAACTTCGAATACGTGCAGAGAGCCAGAATTAGGCTCCAAAATATTGCTCAGGCCTCGATATTGTGATGTTTGGGATATTTTGAAAACTGCAGGGAGGTTAGGGACAAATGTAACCTAACGCTGCTTTCAGTACTTGCATGGCATATATTGGATATAAAAAAATCGTATTTTCAAACTGCGAATACGTGCAGAGAGCCAGAATTTGGCTCCAAAATATGGCTCAGGCTTCGAAATTGGGATATTTGGGATATTTCGAAAACTGTAAGGAGTTTGTGCAAAATTTGACTCACTGCCGCTCTCAGGACTTGGCATATGATGGGTATAAAAATTCGTAATTTCAAACTACGAATACGTGCATAGAGCCAGAATTTGGCTCCAAAATATTGCTCAGTCCTGGAAATTGGGATGTTTGGGATATTTTGAAAACTGCAGGGGGGGTTTGGGACAAATGTGACCAAACTCCGCTTTCAGTACTTGGCATATATTGGGTATAAAAAAGTCGTCATTTCAAACTGCAAATACCTGCAGAGAGCCAGAGTTTGGCTCCAAAATATGGCTCAGGCCTCGAAATTGGGATGTTTGGGATATTTCGAAAACTGCAGGGGAGTTTGTGCGAAATGTGACTCACTGCCGCTTTCAGGACTTGGCATATGTTGGGTATAAAATATCGTAATTTCAAACCACGAATACGTGCATAGAGCCAGAATTTGGCTCCAAAATATGGCTCAGGCCTCGAAATTGGGATGTTTGGGATATTTTGAAAACTGCAGGGGGGGTTTTGGACAAATGTGACCAAACGCCGCGTTCAATACTTGGCATATGTTGGGTATAAAAAAGTCGTAATTTCAAACTGCGAATACGTGCAGAGAGCCAGAATTTGGCTCCAAAATATGGCTCAGGCCTCGAAATTGGGATATTTGGGATATTTCGAAAACTGCAGGGGAGTTTGTGCGAAATGTGACTCACTGCCGCTTTCAGTACTTGGCATATGTTGGGTATAAAAATCTTAATATCAAACTTCGAATACATGCAGAGAACCAGAATTTGGCTCCAAAATATGGCTCAGGCCTCGATATTGTGATGTTTGGGATATTTCGAAAACTGCAGGGGAGTCTGTGCAAAATGTGACTCACTGCCACTTTCAGTACTTGGCATATGTTGGGTATAAAAATCGTAATATCAAACTGCGAATACGTGCAGAGAGCCAGAATTTGGCTGCAAAATATGGCTCAGGCCTCGAAATTGGGAAATTTGCAATATTTAGAAAACTGCAGGGGAGTTTGTGCGAAATGTGACTCACTGCAGCTTTCAAGACTTAGCATATGTTGGGTATAAAATGTCGTAATTTCAAACCGCGAATACGTGCATAGAGCCAGAATTTGGCTCCAAAATATGGCTCAGGCCTCGAAATTGGGATGTTTGGGATATTTTGAAAACTGCAGGTTTTTTTTTTTGACAAATGTGACCAAACGCTGCTTTCAGTACTTGGTATATGTTGGGTATAAAAAAAGTCGTAATTTCAAACTGCGAACACGTGCAGAGAGCCAGAATTTTGCTCCAAAATATGGCTCAGGCCTCGAAATTGAGATGTTTGGGATATTTTGAAAAATGCAGGGTGGATTGAGACAAATGTGACCAAACGCCGCTTTCAGTACTTGGCATATGTTGGGTATAATAAAGTGGTAATTTCAAACTGCGAATACGTGCAGAGAGCCAGAATTTGGCTCCAAAATATTGCTCAGGCCACGAAATTGGGATGTTTGGGATATTTTGAAAACTGCAGGGAGGTTTGGGACAAATTTGACCAAACACCACTTTCAGTACTTGGCATATGTTGGGAATAAAAATTCGTAATTTCAAACTTTGAATGCGTGCAGAGAGCCAGAATTTGGCTCCAAAATATTGCTCAGGCCTTGAAATTGGGTTATTTGGGATATTTCGAAAATTGCAGGGGATTTTGTGCGAAATGTGACTCACTGCCGCTTTCAGGACTTCCCAGCAAACACAAATCATCTACACAACGTTCGCCTATCTCTTCCCATAGGTGTGGGAATGATTTGCATTGAGAATGGTGCAGGAGAGCCTTTGAGAAACTTTTACTCAAAAAATCCAAACACAAAGGTTTAATTATAAATTGTTTTTCTACAATTATTTTCTTCCAAATGTAAAACAAATAGTTTTTACATGTTTAAATATAAAATTTATGGTGTTTTTTTGTAAAATTCATTAATAAATTGTGAATGATATATATTGGCTGAGTGAAACCTTTAAAATCCATTTAGTTATAATATGAACAGAAAAAAGTAGTTTTCCAAATTTTCTAAAAATCGCTCTTTTTAACACAATTTGACTCCTTATGCATTCCACTAAACACTAATATCATGTTTAAATATATAATTTATGTATTATTCCCTAAGATAATTTATATAAATTATAAAAGTTGCTGGAAAGTGGTGAGAACGAATCTGAAAACGTTTTGTTGTCTTATATTGGCGTGTTCTTATTAACTAGAGTGAGTAAGAGTGAGCGAGAGTGGGTAAGAGTGAGTAAGAGTGAATGAAGGTGAGTGAGAGTGCCAGAGAGTGTGTAAGTGTGAGTAAGAGTGACTGAGAGTGAGTAAGAGTGACAGAGTGAGTAAGAGTGAGAGTAAGAGTGACAGAATGAGTAAGAGTGAGAGTAAAGTGATTGAGAGTAAGGGTGAGTATGAGAGTAAGAGTGATTGAGAGTTAGAGTGAGAGTAAGAGTGATTGAGAGTTAGTGAGAGTAAGAGTGATTGAGAGTAAGAGTGATTGAGAGTAAGAGTGATTGAGAGTAAGAGTGATTGAGAGTAAGAGTGATTGGGAGTAAGAGTGATTGAGAGTAAGAGTGATTGGGAGTAAGAGTGATTGGGAGTAGGAGTTAGAGTGAGAGTAGGAGTAAGAATGAAAATAAGAGTGATTGAGAGTAAGAGTGAGTAAGAGTAAGCATGAGAGTAAGAGTGATTGAGAGTAAGAGTGATTGAGAGTAAGAGTGATTGAGAGTAAGAGTGATTGGGAGTAAGAGTGATTGGGAGTAAGAGTAAGAGTGAGAGTAAGAATGAGAATAAGAGTGATTGAGAGTAAGAGTGATTGGGAGTAAGAGTAAGAGTAAGAATGAGAGTAGGAGTGATTGAGAGTAGGAGTGATTGGGAGTAAGAGTGATTGGGAGTAGGAGTGATTGGGAGTAAGAGTGATTGAGAGTAAGAGTAATTGAGAGTAAGAGTATGAGAGTAAGAGTGAGAGAGTGAGTATGAATGGGTAAGGGTGACTGAGAGTGAGTAAGAATGACAGAGTAAGAGTGACAGAGAGTAAGAGTGACAGAGAGTAAGAGTGACAGAGAGTAAGAGTGACAGAGAGTAAGAGTGACAGAGTAAGAGTGACAGAGAGTAAGAGTGACAGAGAGTAAGAGTGACAGAGAGTAAGAGTGACAGAGTAAGAGTGACAGAGTAAGAGTGACAGAGAGTAAGAGTGACAGAGTAAGAGTGACAGAGAGTAAGAGTGACAGAGAGTAAGAGTGACAGAGTAAGAGTGACAGAGAGTAAGAGTGACAGAGAGCAAGAGTGACAGAGAGTAAGAGTGACAGAGTAAGAGTGACAGAGAGTAAGAATGACAGAGAGTAAGAGTGACAGAGAGTAAGAGTGACAGAGAGTAAGAGTGACAGAGAGTAAGAGTGACAGAGTAAGAGTGACAGAGTAAGAGTGACAGAGAGTAAGAGTGACAGAGAGTAAGAGTGACAGAGTAAGAGTGACAGAGAGTAAGAGTGACAGAGAGTAAGAGTGACAGAGTAAGAGTGACAGAGTGTAAGAGTGACAGAGTAAGAGTGACAGAGAGTAAGAGTGACAGAGAGTAAGAGTGACAGAGTAAGAGTGACAGAGAGTAAGAGTGACAGAGTAAGAGTGACAGAGAGTAAGAGTGACAGAGAGTAAGAGTGACAGAGAGTAAGAGTGACAGAGAGTAAGAGTGACAGAGTAAGAGTGACAGAGTAAGAGTGACAGAGAGTAAGAGTGACAGAGAGTAAGAGTGACAGAGAGTAAGAGTGACAGAGTAAGAGTGACAGAGAGTAGGAGTGACAGAGTGTAAGAGTGACAGTAAGAGTGACAGAGAGTAAGAGTGACAGAGTAAGAGTGACAGAGTAAGAGTGACAGAGAGTAAGAGTGACAGAGTAAGAGTGACAGAGAGTAAGATTGACAGAGAGTAAGAGTGACAGAGAGTAAGAGTGACAGAGTAGGAGTGACAGAGAGTAAGAATGACAGAGAGTAAGAGTGACAGAGAGTAAGAGTGACAGAGAGTAAGAGTGACAGAGAGTAAGAGTGACAGAGTAAGAGTGACAGAGTAAGAGTGACAGAGAGTAAGAGTGACAGAGAGTAAGAGTGACAGAGTAAGAGTGACAGAGAGTAAGAGTGACAGAGAGTAAGAGTGACAGAGTAAGAGTGACAGAGTGTAAGAGTGACAGAGTAAGAGTGACAGAGAGTAAGAGTGACAGAGAGTAAGAGTGACAGAGTAAGAGTGACAGAGAGTAAGAGTGACAGAGTAAGAGTGACAGAGAGTAAGAGTGACAGAGAGTAAGAGTGACAGAGAGTAAGAGTGACAGAGAGTAAGAGTGACAGAGTAAGAGTGACAGAGTAAGAGTGACAGAGAGTAAGAGTGACAGAGAGTAAGAGTGACAGAGAGTAAGAGTGACAGAGTAAGAGTGACAGAGAGTAGGAGTGACAGAGTGTAAGAGTGACAGTAAGAGTGACAGAGAGTAAGAGTGACAGAGAGTAAGAGTGACAGAGTAAGAGTGACAGAGTAAGAGAGTGAGAGTGATTATGAGAGAGTTAAGAGTGTGAGGTGTGTGAGTGTAGCAGGCCAGGGAGGCAGGATGTGTGGTCACAGGCGAGGCCTAGGCCTCGTGATCTCTAATGTTGGTTTTTATATATATGTGGGATTTTTTGTCCTGTTTCAAATTATAATTATTTAGCAGGAATGTAATAAGATATTGCACAGTATTAATGTGACAATAATATATGCATTATTTCCTTGATAATCAAACTTGTTGTTCAAAGATAATATACAATCTTTGAAGGAAACATTTTGAGAGCGCAAGCTGGCAACACTGTTCTGGTGGGTGAGAGAGACATATGGTTAGTTGTACTCAGACCTACAGTGGAGAAGGGTGTGTCCCAGCTGGCCGCCACCAGCCGCCACCCGCCGCCACCCGCCGCCACCCGCCGCCCACCACCAGCCGCCACCCGCCACCACCCGCCACCACCCACCACCAGCCGCCACCCACCACCAGCCGCCACCCGCCGCCACCAGCCGCCACCCGCCGCCACCCACCACCAGCCGCCACCTGCCACCACCCACCACCAGCCGCCACAAGCCGCCACCCGCCGCCACCCGCCACCACCCGCCACCACCCGCCACCCGCCACCACCCACCACCAGCCGCCACCAGCCGCCACCAGCCACCGCCACCCACCACCGCCACTCACCACCCGCCGCCACCACCCACCACCAGCCGCCACCCGCCACCACCCACCACCAGCCGCCAGCCGCCACCCACCACCAGCCGCCACCCGCCGCCACCCGCCGCCACCCACCACCCGCCGCCACCCACCACCAGCCGCCACCCGCCGCCACTCACCACCAGCCGCCACCCGCCGCCACCCACCACCAGCCGCCACCCGCCACCACCCACCACCAGCCGCCACCCGCCACCACCCACCACCACCCACCACCAGCCGCCACCCGCCACCACCCACCACCAGCCGCCACCCGCCACCACCCACCACCAGCCGCCACCCGCCACCACCCACCACCAGCCGCCACCCGCCACCCGCCACCACCCACCACCAGCCGCCACCACCCACCACCAGCCACCACCCGCCACCAGCCACCGCCACCCACCACCACCCGCCACCAGCCACCGCCACCCACCACCGCCACTCACCACCCGCCGCCACCACCCACCATCAGCCGCCACCCGCCACCCACCACCGCCACCCGCCGCCACCACCACCACCCACCACCACCAGCCGCCGCCGCCACCACCACCCACCACCACCGCCGCCACCACCCATCACCGCCGCCGCCACCACCACCCACCACCACCGCCGCCGCCACCACCCATCACCGCCGCCGCCGCCACCACCCACCACAGCCGCCGCCGACACCACCGCCACCACAGCCGGCACCACCACCCACCACCACCACCACCACCCACCACCGCCGCCACCACCAGCCGCCACAAGCCGCCACCGCCCGCCACCAGCCGCCATCACCACCACCACCACCAGCCGCCATCACCGCCACCAGCTGCCACCACCACCAGCCGCCACCACCACCACCACCAGCCGCCATCACCGCCACCAGCTGCCACCACCACCAGCCGCCACCACCAGCCGCCACCACCGCCACCACCACCTGCCACCAGCCGCCACCACCGCCCGCTATCAGCAGTCACCGCCCGTTGCCACAGTCGCCACCGCCAGCCGCCACCAGCCCCCCCCACCGCCGATCGTCACCACCCACCACAGCCGCCGTCGCCCGCCACCGCCCGCCACCGCCCGCCACCACCCACCACAGCCGCCACCACCCACCACCACCCGCCGCCACCACCCACCACCACCCGCCGCCACCACCCACCACCACCTGCCGCCGCCGCCGCCGCCACCACCACCCACCACCACCGCCGCCACCACCCACCACCACCAGCCGCCACCCGCCACCGCCACCCACCACCGCCACCCGCCACCCGCCACCACCCACCACCAGCCGCCACCCGCCACCAGCCACCGCCACCCGCCACCAGCCACCGCCACCCACCACCACCCGCCACCACTGGTGTCCGCCCGCCGCAGCCACTGTCCGCCCGCCGCCGCCACTGTCCGCCCGCCGCCGCCACTGTCCGCCCGCCGCCTCCACTGTCCGCCCGCCGCCTCCACTGTCCGTCCGCCGCCTCAACTGTCCGCCCGCCGCCTCCACTGTCCGCCCGCCGCCGCCACTGTTCGCCCGCCGCCGCCACTGTCCGCCCGCCGCCGCCACTGTCCGCCCGCCGCCGCCACTGTCCGCCCGCCGCCACTGTCCACCACCGCCGCCACGGTCCGCCCGCCGCCACTATCCGCCACAGCCGCCACTGTCCGCCCGCCGCCACTGTCCTCCCGCCGCCACTGTCCGCCCGCCGCCGCCCTGTCCGCCCGCCGCCACTATCCGCCACCGCCGCCACTGTCCGCCCGCCGCCACTGTCCGCCCGCCGCCACTATCCGCCACCGCCACCACTGTCCGCCCGACGCCACTGTCCGCCCGCCGCCACTGTCCGCCCGCCGCCACTGTCCGCCCGCCGCCGCCACTGTCCGCCCGCCGCCGCCACTGTCCGACCGCCGCCGCCACTGTCCGCCCGCCGCCTCCACTGTCCGCCCGCCGCCTCCACTGTCCGCCCGCCGCCTCCACTGTCCGCCCGCCGCCTCCACTGTCCGCCCGCCGCCGCCACTGTCCGCCCGCCGCCGCCACTGTCCGTCCGCCGCCGCCACTGTCCGCCCGCCGCCGCCACTGTCCGCCCGCCGCCTCCACTGTCCGCCCGCCGCCTCCACTGTCCGCCCGCCGCCTCCACTGTCCGCCCGCCGCCTCCACTGTCCGCCCGCCGCCGCCACTGTTCGCCCGCCGCCGCCACTGTCCGCCCGCCGCCGCCACTGTCCGCCCGCCGCCGCCACTGTCCGCCCGCCGCCACTGTCCACCACCGCCGCCACGGTCCGCCCGCCGCCACTATCCGCCACAGCCGCCACTGTCCGCCCGCCGCCACTGTCCTCCCGCCGCCACTGTCCGCCCGCCGCCGCCCTGTCCGCCCGCCGCCACTATCCGCCACCGCCGCCACTGTCCGCCCGCCGCCACTGTCCGCCCGCCGCCACTGTCCGCCCGACGCCACTGTCCGCCCGCCGCCACTGTCCGCCCGCCGCCACTGTCCGCCCGCCGCCACTGTCCTCCCGCCGCCACTGTCCGCCCGCCGCCGCCCTGTCTGCCCGCCGCCACTATCCGCCACCGCCGCCACTGTCCGCCCGCCGCCACTGTCCGCCCGCCGCCACTATCCGCCACCGCCGCCACTGTCCGCCCGACGCCACTGTCCGCCCGCCGCCACTGTCCGCCCGCCGCCACTGTCCGCCCGCCGCCACTGTCCGCCACCGCCGCCACTGTCCGCCACCGCCGCCACTGTCCGCCCGCCGCCACTGTCCGCCCGCCGCCACTGTCCGCCACCGCCGCTACTGTCCGCCCGCCGCCACTGTCCGCCCGCCGCCGCCACTGTCCGCCCGCCGCTACTGTCCGCCCGCCGCCACTATCCGCCACCGCCGCCACTCTCTGCCGTACAGCCTCCCCTCTCTCCGTTAGTAAATAATTATAATTGTTAGTAAATAATAAAAGAAATATAAATTATTAGATTTTTTTTACCCTTAAATTGGTTTTAATATTTAAATTGAAAATAATAATATAATATAAAATATAATAAAAATAATATAATATAAAATATAATTTAATTTCAAGAAATTTAACTTTAAACACAAAGATGTAAAAAGGGTTCAGATTATTGGCTCAAACCTTTCATAAGAGATTCATATTGGTATATGAATGGATTATGAATGACTCATGTTAGGAGTGTAAAGTTGCCACAACATCTCAAATTAGTGTTAGATACATATGTCTTGGTTATAAGTTTTGGAAACCTATTTAAGTCCACACACAATATCGTATCTGATACGATAAAACAAACGTTTCCAATACTTTCAAATACTTTCCAGATATGTTGTGGCAACCTAAAATTGTTTGCTGGGTTGGCATATGTTGGGTATAAAATATCGTAACTTCAAACAGCGAATACGTGCATAGAGCCAGAATTTAGCTCCAAAATATGGATTAGGCCTCGAAATTGGGATGTTTGGGATATTTTGAAAACTGCAGGGAGGTTTGGGACAAATGTGACAAAACGCCCCTTTCAGTACTTGGCATATGTTGGGTATATAAATTCGTAATTTCAAACTGCGAATACGTGCAGAGAGCCAGAATTTGGCTCCAAAATATGGCTCATGCCACGAAGTTGGGATGTTTGGGATATTTTGAAAACTGCAGTGAGGTTTGGGACAAATGTGACCAAATGCCACTTTCAGTACTTAGCATATGTTGAGTATAAAAAGTCGTAATTTCAAACTTCGAATACGTGCAGAGAGCCAGAATTTGGCCCCAAAATATGGCTCAGGCCTCAAAATTGGGATATTTCGGATATTTCGAAAAATGCAGGGGAGTTTGTGCGAAATGTGACTCACTGCCGCTTTCAGGACTTGGCATATGTTGGGTATAAAAAGTAGTAATTTTAAACTTCGAATACGTGCAGAGAGCCAGAATTTGGCTCCACAATATGGCTCAGGCCTCAAAATTGGGATATTTGGGATATTTCGAAAACTGCAGGGGAGTTTGTCCGAAATGTGACTCACTGCCGCTTTCAGGACTTGGCATATGTTGGGTATAAAATATCGTTATTTCAAACCACGAATACGTGCATAGAGCCAGAATTTGGCTCCAAAATATGGCTCATGCTTCGAAATTGGGATATTTGGGATATTTCGAAAACTGTAAGGGAGTTTGTGCAAAATTTGACTCACTGCCGCTTTCAGGACTTGGCATATGTTGGGTATAAAAAAGTCGTAATTTCAAACTGCGAATACGTGCAGAGAGCCAGAATTTGGCTCCAAAATATGGCTCAGGCCTCGATATTGTGATGTTTGGGATATTTTGAAAACTGCAGGGAGGTTAGGGACAAATGTAACCTAACGCTGCTTTCAGTACTTGGCATATGTTGGATATAAAAAAATCGTATTTTCAAACTGCGAATACGTGCAGAGAGCCAGAATTTGGCTCCAAAATATGGCTCATGCTTCGAAATTGGGATATTTGGGATATTTCGAAAACTGTAAGGGAGTTTGTGCAAAATTTGACTCACTGCCGCTTTCAGGACTTGGCATATGTTGGGTATTAAAAGTCGTAATTTCAAACTGCAAATACGTGCAGAGAGCCAGAGTTTGGCTCCAAAATATGGCTCAGGCCTCGAAATTGGGATGTTTGGGATATTTTGAAAAATGCAGGGTGGATTGAGACAAATGTGACCAAACGCTGCTTTCAGTACTTGGCATATGTTGGGTATAAAAAATTGGTAATTTCAAACTGCGAATACGTGCAGAGAGCCAGAATTTGGCTCCAAAATATTGCTCAGGCCACGAAATTGGAATGTTTGGGATATTTTGAAAACTGCAGGGAGGTTTGGGACAAATTTGACCAAACACCACTTTCAGTATTTGGCATATGTTGGGTATAAAAATTCGTAATTTCAAACTTCGAATGCATGCAGAGAGCCAGCATTTGGCTCCAAAATATTGCTCAGGCCTTGAAATTGGGATATTTGGGATATTTCGAAAATTGCAGGGGAGTTTGTGCGAAATGTGACACACTGCCGCTTTCAGGACTTGGCATATGTTGGGTATAAAATATCGCAACTTCAAACAGCGAATACGTGCATAGAGCCAGAATTTGGCTCCAAAATATGGATCAGGCCACGAAATTGGGATGTTTGGGATATTTTGAAAACTGCTGGGAGGTTTGCGACAAAGGTAACCAAACGCCGCTTTCAGTAATTGGCATATGTTGGGTATAATATATCGTAATTTCAAACCGCGTATACGTGCATAGAGCCAGAATTTGGCTCCAAAATATGGCTCAGGCCTCGAAATTGGGATGTTTGGGATATTTTGAAAACTGCAGGGAGTTTTGGGAAAAATGTGACGAAACGCCGCTTTCAGTACTTGGCATATGTTGGGTATATAAATTCGTAATTTCAAACTACGAATACGTGCAGAGAGCCAGAATTTGGCTCCTAAATATGGCTCATGCCTCGAAATTGGGATGTTTGGGATATTTTGAAAACTGTAGTGAGGTTTGGGACAAATGTGACCAAATGCCACTTTCAGTACTTAGCATATGTTGGGTATAAAAAGGGGTAATTTCAAACTTCGAATACGTGCAGAGAGCCAGAATTTGGCTCCAAAATATGGCTCTGGCCTCAAAATTGGGATATTTGGGATATTTCGAAAACTGCAGGGGAGTTTGTGCGAAATGTGACTCACTGCCGCTTTCAGGACTTGGCATATGTTGGGTAAAAAAATAGTAATTTCAAACTTCGAATACGTGCAGAGAGCCAGAATTTGGTTCCAAAATATAGCTCAGGCCTCAAAATTGGGATATTTCAGATATTTCGAAAACTGCAGGGGAGTTTGTGCGAAATGTGACTCACTGCCGCTTTTAGGACTTGGCATATGTTGGGTATAAAATATCGTAATTTCAAACCACGAATACGTGCATAGAGCCAGAATTTGGCTCCAAAATATGGCTCAGGCCTCGCAATTAGGATGTTTGAGATATTTTGAAAACTGCAAGGGGGGTTTTGGACAAATGTGACCAAACGCCGCGTTCAGTACTTGGCATATGTTGGGTATAAAAAAGTCGTAATTTCAAACTGCGAATACGTGCAGAAAGCCAGAATTTGGCTCCAAAATATGGCTCAGGCCTCGAAATTGGGATATTTGGGATATTTCGAAAACTGCAGGGGAGTTTGTGCAAAATGTGACTCACTGCCGCTTTCAGTACTTGGCATATGTTGGGTATGAAAATCGTAATATCAAACTTCGAATACGTGCAGAGAGCCAGAATTTGGCTCCAAAATATGACTCAGGCCTCGATATTGTGATGTTTGGGATATTTTGAAAACTGCAGGGAGGTTAGGGACAAATGTAACCTAACGCTGCTTTCAGTACTTGGCATATGTTGGATATAAAAAAATCGTATTTTCAAACTGCGAATACGTGCAGAGAGCCAGAATTTGGCTCCAAAATATAGCTGAGGCTTCGAAATTGGGATATTTGGGATATTTCGAAAACTGTAAGGGAGTTTGTGCAAAATTTGACTCACTGCCGCTCTCAGGACTTGGCATATGATGGGTATAAAAATTCGTAATTTCAAACTGCGAATACGTGCATAGAGCCAGAATTTGGCTCCAAAATATTGCTCAGTCCTCGAAATTGGGATGTTTGGGATATTTTGAAAACTGCAGGGGGGGTTTGGGACAAATGTGACCAAACTCCGCTTTCAGTACTTGGCATATATTGGGTATAACAAAGTCGTCATTTCAAACTGCAAATACCTGCAGAGAGCCAGAGTTTGGCTCCAAAATATGGCTCAGGCCTCGAAATTGGGATGTTTGGGATATTTCGAAAACTGCAGGAGAGTTTGTGCGAAATGTGACTCACTGCCGCTCTCAGGACTTGGCATATGTTGGGTATAAAATATCGTAATTTCAAACTGCGAATACATGCAGAGAGCCAGAATTGGGCTCCAAAATATGGCGCAGGCCTCGAAATTGGGATATTTGGGATATTTCGAAAACTGCAGGGGAGTTTGTTCGAAATGTGACTCACTGCCGCTTTCAGGACTTGGCATATGTTGGGTATAAAATATCGTAATTTCAAACCACGAATACGTGCATAGAGCCAGAATTTGGCTCCAAAATATGGCTCAGGTCTCGAAATTGGGATGTTTGGGATATTTTGAAAACTGCAGGGGGGGTTTTGGACAAATGTGACCAAACGCCGCGTTCAGTACTTGGCATATGTTGGGTATAAAAAAGTCGTAATTTCAAACTGCGAATACGTGCAGAGATCCAGAATTTGGCTCCAAAATATGGCTCAGGCCTCGTAATTGGGATATTTGGGATATTTCGAAAACTGAAGGGGAGTTTGTGCGAAATGTGACTCACTGCCGCTTTCAGTACTTGGCATATGTTGGGTATAAAAATCTTAATATCAAACTTCGAATAAGTGAAGAGAGCCAGAATTTGGCTCCAAAATATGGCTCAGGCCTCGATATTGTGATGTTTGGGATATTTTGAAAACTGCAGGGGAGTCTGTGCAAAATGTGACTCACTGCCGCTTTCAGTACTTGGCATATGTTGGGTATAAAAATCGTAATATCAAACTGCGAATAAGTGCAGAGAGCCAGAATTTGGCTCCAAAATATGGCTCAGGCCTCGATTTTGTGATGTTTGGGATAATTTGAAAACTGCTAGGAGGTTTGCGACAAAGGTAACCAAACGCCGCTCTCAGTACTTGGCATATGTTGGGTATAATATATCGTAATTTCAAACTGCGAATACGTGCAGAGAGCCAGAATTTGGCTCCAAAATATGGCTCATGCCTCGAAGTTGGGATGTTTGGGATATTTTGAAAACTGCAGTGAGGTTTGGGACAAATGTGACCAAATGCCACTTTCAATACTTAGCATATGTTGGTAATAAAAAGTCGTAATTTCAAACTTCGAATACGTGCAGAGAGCCAGAATTTGGCTCCAAAATATGGCTCAGGCCTCGAAATTGGGATATTAGGGATATTTCGAAAACTGCAGGGGAGTTTGTGCGAAATGTGACTCACTGCCGCTTTCAGTACTTGGCATATGTTGGGTATAAAAATCTTAATATCAAACTTCGAATACGTGCAGAGAGCCAGAATTTGGCTCCAAAATATGGCTCAGGCCTCGATATTGTGATGTTTGGGATATTTCGAAAACTGCAGGGGAGTCTGTGCAAAATGTGACTCACTGCCGCTTTCAGTACTTGGCATATGTTGGGTATAAAAATCGTAATATCAAACTGCGAATACGTGCAGAGAGCCAGAATTTGCCTCCAAAATATGGCTCAGGCCTCGAAATTGGGAAATTTGCAATATTTCGAAAACTGCAGGGGAGTTTGTGCGAAATGTGACTCACTGCCGCTTTCAAGACTTAGCATATGTTGGGTATAAAATGTCGTAATTTCAAACCGCGAATACGTGCATAGAGCCAGAATTTGGCTCCAAAATATGGCTCAGGCCTCGAAATTGGGATGTTTGGGATATTTTGAAAAATGCAGGGTGGATTGAGACAAATGTGACCAAACGCAGCTTTCAGTACTTGGCATATGTTGGGTATAATAAAGTGGTAATTTTAAACTGCGAATACGTGCAGAGAGCCAGAATTTGGCTCCAAAATATTGCTCAGGCCAGGAAATTGGGATGTTTGGGATATTTTGAAAACTGCAGGGTGGTTTGGGACAAATTTGACCAAACACCACTTTCAGTACTTGGCATATGTTGGGAATAAAAATTCGTAATTTCAAACTTTGAATGCGTGCAGAGAGCCAGAATTTGGCTCCAAAATATTGCTCAGGCCTTGAAATTGGGATATTTAGGATATTTCGAAAATTGCAGGGGAGTTTGTGCGAAATGTGACTCACTGCCGCTTTCAGGACTTGGCATATGTTGGGTATAAATATCGTAACTTCAAACAGCGAATACGTGCATAGAGCCAGAATTTGGCTCCAAAATATGGATTAATCCTCGAAATTGGGATGTTTGGGATATTTTGAAAACTGCAGGGAGGTTTGGGACAAATGTGACAAAACGCCGCTTTCAGTACTTGGCATATGTTGGGTATATAAATTCGTAATTTCAAACTGCGAATACGTGCAGAGAGCCAGAATTTGGCTCCAAAATATGGCTCATGCCTCGAAGTTGGGATGTTTGGGATATTTTGAAAACTGCAGTGAGGTTTGGGACAAATGTGACCAAATGCCACTTTCAGTACTTAGCATATGTTGAGTATAAAAAGTCGTAATTTCAAACTTCGAATACGTGCAGAGAGCCAGAATTTGGCCCCAAAATATGGCTCAGGCCTCAAAATTGGGATATTTCGGATATTTCGAAAACTGCAGGGGAGTTTGTGCGAAATGTGACTCACTGCCGCTTTCAGGACTTGGCATATGTTGGGTATAAAAAGTAGCAATTTTAAACTTCGAATACGTGCAGAGAGCCAGAATTTGGCTCCACAATATGGCTCAGGCCTCAAAATTGGGATATTTGGGATATTTCGAAAACTGCAGGGGAGTTTGTGCGAAATGTGACTCACAGCCGCTTTCAGGACTTGGCATATGTTGGGTATAAAATATCGTAATTTCAAAACACGAATACGTGCATAGAGCCAGAATTTGGCTCCAAAATATGGCTCAGGCCTCGAAATTGGGATGTTTTGGATATTTTGAAAACTGCAGGGGGGATTTTGGAGAAATGTGACCAAACGCCGCGTTAAGTACTTGGCATATGTTGGGTATAAAAAAGTCGTAATTTCAAACTGCGAATACGTGCAGAGAGCCAGAATTTGGCTCCAAAATATGGCTCAGGCCTCGATATTGTGATGTTTGGGATATTTTGAAAACTGCAGGGAGGTTAGGGACAAATGTAACCTAACGCTGCTTTCAGTACTTGGCATATGTTGGATATAAAAAAATCGTATTTTCAAACTGCGAATACGTGCAGAGAGCCAGAATTTGGCTCCAAAATATGGCTCATGCTTCGAAATTTGGATATTTGGGATATTTCGAAAACTGTAAGGGAGTTTGTGCAAAATTTGACTCACTGCCGCTTTCAGGACTTGGCATATGTTGGGTATAAAAAGTCGTAATTTCAAACTGCGAATACGTGCATAGAGCCAGAATTTGGCTCCAAAATATTGCTTAGTCCTCGAAATTGGGATGTTTGGGATATTTTGAAAACTGCAGGTGGGGTTTGGGACAAATGTGACCAAACTCCGCTTTCAGTACTTGGCATATATTGGATATAAAAAAGTCGTAATTTCAAACTGCAAATACGTGCAGAGAGCCAGAGTTTGGCTCCAAAATATGGCTCAGGCCTCGAAATTGGGATGTTTGGGATATTTTGAAAAATGCAGGGAGGTTTGGGACAAATTTGACCAAACACCACTTTCAGTACTTGGCATATGTTGGGTATAAAAATTCGTAATTTCAAACTTCGAATGCGTGCAGAGAGCCAGCATTTGGCTCCAAAATATTGCTCAGGCCTTGAAATTGGAATATTTGGGATATTTCGAAAATTGCAGGGGAGTTTGTCCGAAATGTGACACACTGCCGCTTTCAGGACTTGGCATATGTTGGGTATAAAATATCGTAACTTCAAACAGCGAATACGTGCATAGAGCCAGAATTTGGCTCCAAAATATGGATCAGGCCACGATATTGGGATGTTTGGGATATTTTGAATACTGCTGGGAGGTTTGCGACAAAGGTAACCAAACGCCGCTTTCAGTAATTGGCATATGTTGGGTATAAAAAAGTCGTAATTTCAAACTGCGAATACGTGCAGAGATCCAGAATTTGGCTCCAAAATATGGCTCAGGCCTCGAAATTGGGATATTTGGGATATTTCGAAAACTGAAGGGGAGTTTGTGCGAAATGTGACTCACTGCCGCTTTCAGTACTTGGCATATGTTGGGTATAAAAATCTTAATATCAAACTTCGAATACGTGAAGAGAGCCAGAATTTGGCTCCAAAATATGGCTCAGGCCTCGATATTGTGATGTTTGGGATATTTTGAAAACTGCAGGGGAGTCTGTGCAAAATGTGACTCACTGCCGCTTTCAGTACTTGGCATATGTTGGGTATAAAAATCGTAATATCAAACTGCGAATAAGTGCAGAGAGCCAGAATTTGGCTCCAAAATATGGCTCAGGCCTCGATATTGTGATGTTTGGGATAATTTGAAAACTGCTAGGAGGTTTGCGACAAAGGTAACCAAACGCCGCTTTCAGTACTTGGCATATGTTGGGTATAATATATCGTAATTTCAAACTGCGAATACGTGCAGAGAGCCAGAATTTGGCTCCAAAATATGGCTCATGCCTCGAAGTTGGGATGTTTGGGATATTTTGAAAACTGCAGTGAGGTTTGGGACAAATGTGACCAAATGCCACTTTCAATACTTAGCATATGTTGGTAATAAAAAGTCGTAATTTCAAACTTCGAATACGTGCAGAGAGCCAGAATTTGGCTCCAAAATATGGCTCAGGCCTCGAAATTGGGATATTTGGGATATTTCGAAAACTGCAGGGGAGTTTGTGCGAAATGTGACTCACTGCCGCTTTCAGTACTTGGCATATGTTGGGTATAAAAATCTTAATATCAAACTTCGAATACGTGCAGAGAGCCAGAATTTGGCTCCAAAATATGGCTCAGGCCTCGATATTGTGATGTTTGGGATATTTCGAAAACTGCAGGGGAGTCTGTGCAAAATGTGACTCACTGCCGCTTTCAGTACTTGGCATATGTTGGGTATAAAAATCGTAATATCAAACTGCGAATACGTGCAGAGAGCCAGAATTTGCCTCCAAAATATGGCTCAGGCCTCGAAATTGGGAAATTTGCAATATTTCGAAAACTGCAGGGGAGTTTGTGCGAAATGTGACTCACTGCCGCTTTTAAGACTTAGCATATGTTGGGTATAAAATGTCGTAATTTCAAACCGCGAATACGTGCATAGAGCCAGAATTGGGCTCCAAAATATGGCTCAGGCCTCGAAATTGGGATGTTTGGGATATTTTGAAAACTGCAGGGGGGGGGGGGGTTTTGACAAATGTGACCAAACGCTGCTTTCAGTAGTTGGTATATGTTGGGTATAAAAAAGTCGTAATTTCAAACTGCGAACATGTGCAGAGAGCCAGAATTTTGCTCCAAAATATGGCTCAGGCCTCGAAATTGGGATGTTTGGGATATTTTGAAAAATGCAGGGTGGATTGAGACAAATGTGACCAAACGCCGCTTTCAGTACTTGGCATATGTTGGGTATAATAAAGTGGTAATTTTAAACTGCGAATACGTGCAGAGAGCCAGAATTTGGCTCCAAAATATTGCTCAGGCCAGGAAATTGGGATGTTTGGGATATTTTGAAAACTGCAGGGTGGTTTGGGACAAATTTGACCAAACACCACTTTCAGTACTTGGCATATGTTGGGAATAAAAATTCGTAATTTCAAACTTTGAATGCGTGCAGAGAGCCAGAATTTGGCTCCAAAATATTGCTCAGGCCTTGAAATTGGGATATTTAGGATATTTCGAAAATTGCAGGGGAGTTTGTGCGAAATGTGACTCACTGCCGCTTTCAGGACTTGGCATATGTTGGGTATAAAATATCGTAACTTCAAACAGCGAATACGTGCATAGAGCCAGAATTTGGCTCCAAAATATGGATTAGGCCTCGAAATTGGGATGTTTGGGATATTTTGAAAACTGCAGGGAGGTTTGGGACAAATGTGACAAAACGCCGCTTTCAGTACTTGGCATATGTTGGGTATATAAATTCGTAATTTCAAACTGCGAATACGTGCAGAGAGCCAGAATTGAGCTCCAAAATAAGGCTCATGCCTCGAAGTTGGGATGTTTGGGTTATTTTGAAAACTGCAGTGAGGTTTGGGACAAATGTGACCAAATGCCACTTTCAGTACTTAGCATATGTTGAGTATAAAAAGTCGTAATTTCAAACTTCGAATACGTGCAGAGAGCCAGAATTTGGCCCCAAAATATGGCTCAGGCCTCAAAATTGGGATATTTAGGATATTTCGAAAACTGCAGGGGAGTTTGTGCGAAATGTGACTCACTGCCGCTTTCAGGACTTGGCATATGTTGGGTATAAAAAGTAGTAATTTTAAACTTCGAATACGTGCAGAGAGCCAGAATTTGGCTCCACAATATGGCTCAGGCCTCAAAATTGGGATATTTGGGATATTTCGAAAACTGCAGGGGAGTTTGTGCGAAATGTGACTCACTGCCGCTTTCAGGACTTGGCATATGTTGGGTATAAAATATCGTAATTTCAAACCACGAATACGTGCATAGAGCCAGAATTTGGCTCCAAAATATGGCTCAGGCCTCGAAATTGGGATGTTTTGGATATTTTGAAAACTGCAGGGGGGATTTTGGAGAAATGTGACCAAACGCCGCGTTCAGTACTTGGCATATGTTGGGTATAAAAAAGTCGTAATTTCAAACTGCGAATACGTGCATAGAGCCAGAATTTGGCTCCAAAATATTGCTTAGTCCTCGAAATTGGGATGTTTGGGATATTTTGAAAACTGCAGGTGGGGTTTGGGACAAATGTGACCAAACTCCGCTTTCAGTACTTGGCATATATTGGGTATAAAAAAGTCGTAATTTCAAACTGCAAATACGTGCAGAGAGCCAGAGTTTGGCTCCAAAATATGGCTCAGGCCTCGAAATTGGGATGTTTGGGATATTTTGAAAAATGCAGGGTGGATTGAGACAAATGTGACCAAACGCTGCTTTCAGTACTTGGCATATGTTGGGTATAAAAATTCGTAATTTCAAACTTCGAATGCGTGCAGAGAGCCAGCATTTGGCTCCAAAATATTGCTCAGGCCATGAAATTGGAATATTTGGGATATTTCGAAAATTGCAGGGGAGTTTGTCCGAAATGTGACACACTGCCGCTTTCAGGACTTGGCATATGTTGGGTATAAAATATCGTAACTTCAAACAGCGAATACGTGCATAGAGCCAGAATTTGGCTCCAAAATATGGATCAGGCCACGAAATTGGGATGTTTTTGATATTTTGAAAACTGCTGGGAGGTTTGCGACAAAGGTAACCAAACGCCGCTTTCAGTAATTGGCATATGTTGGGTATAATATATCGTAATTTCAAACCGCGTATACGTGCATAGAGCCAGAATTTGGCTCCAAAATATGGCTCAGGCCTCGAAATTGGGATGTTTGGGATATTTTGAAAACTGCAGGGAGTTTTGGGACAAATGTGACGAAACGCCGCTTTCAGTACTTTTCATATGTTGGGTATATAAATTCGTAATTTCAAACTACGAATACGTGCAGAGAGCCAGAATTTGGCTCCAAAATATGGCTCATGCCTCGAAATTGGGATGTTTGGGATATTTTGAAAACTGTAGTGAGGTTTGGGACAAATGTGACCAAATGCCACTTTCAGTACTTAGCATATGTTGGGTATAAAAAGAGGTAATTTCAAACTTCGAATACGTGCAGAGAGCCAGAATTTGGTTCCAAAATATAGCTCAGGCCTCAAAATTGGGATATTTGGGATATTTCGAAAACTGCAGGGGAGTTTGTGCGAAATGTGACTCACTGCCGCTTTTAGGACTTGGCATATGTTGGGTATAAAATATCGTAATTTCAAACCACGAATACGTGCATAGAGACAGAATTTGGCTTTAAAATATGGCTCAGGCCTCGCAATTAGGATGTTTGGGATATTTCGAAAACTGCAGGGGAGTTTGTGCGAAATTTGACTCACTGCCTCTTTCAGTACTTGGCATATGTTGGGTATAAAAATCGTAATATCAAACTTCGAATACGTGCAGAGAGCCAGATTTTGGCTCCAAAATATGGCTCAGGCTTCGAAATTGGGATATTTGGGATATTTCGAAAACTGTAAGGGAGTTTGTGCAAAATTTGACTCACTGCCGCTCTCAGGACTTGGCATATGATGGGTATAAAAATTCGTAATTTCAAACTCCGAATACGTGCATAGAGCCAGAATTTGGCTCCAAAATATTGCTCAGTCCTCGAAATTGGGATGTTTGGGATATTTTGAAAACTGCAGGGGGGGTTTGGGACAATTGTGACCAAACTCCACTTTCAGTACTTGGCATATATTGGGTATAAAAAAGTCGTCATTTCAAACTGCAAATACCTGCAGAGAGCCAGAGTTTGGCTCCAAAATATGGCTCAGGCCTCGAAATTGGGATGTTTGGGATATTTCGAAAACTGCAGGAGAGTTTGTGCGAAATGTGACTCACTGCCGCTTTCAGGACTTGGCATATGTTGGGTATAAAATATCGTAATTTCAAACCACGAATACGTGCATAGAGCCAGAATTTGGCTCCTAAATATGGCTCAGGCTTCGAAATTGGGATGTTTGGGATATTTTGAAAACTGCAGGGGGGGTTTTGGACAAATGTGACCAACCGCCGCGTTCAGTATTTGGAATATGTTGGGTATAAAAAAATCGTAATTTCAAACTGCGAATACATGCAAAGAGCCAGAATTGGGCTCCAAAATATGGCTCAGGCCTCGAAATTGGGATATTTGGGATATTTCGAAAACTGCAGGGGAGTTTGTGCGAAATTTGACTCACTGCCGCTTTCAGGACTTGTCATATGTTGGGTATAAAAAGTAGTAATTTCAAACTTCGAATACGTGCAGAGAGCCAGAATTTGGTTCCAAAATATAGCTCAGGCCTCAAAATTGGGATATTTGGGATATTTCGAAAACTGCATGGGAGTTTGTGCGAAATGTGACTCACTGCCGCTTTCAGGACTTGGCATATGTTGGGTATAAAATATCATAATTTCAAACCACGAATACGTGCATAGAGCCAGAATTTGGCTCCTAAATATGGCTCAGGCTTCGAAATTGGGATGTTTGGGATATTTTGAAAACTGCAGGGGGGGGTTTTGGACAAATGTGACCAACCGCCGCGTTCAGTACTTGGAATATGTTGGGTATAAAAAAATCGTAATTTCAAACTGCGAATGCATGCAGAGAGCCAGAATTGGGCTCCAAAATATGGCTCAGGCCTCGAAATTGGGATATTTGGGATATTTCGAAAACTGCAGGGGAGTTTGTGCGAAATGTGACTCACTGCCGCTTTCAGGACTTGTCATATGTTGGGTATAAAAAGTAGTAATTTCAAACTTCGAATACGTGCAGAGAGCCAGAATTTGGTTCCAAAATATAGCTTAGGCCTCAAAATTGGGATATTTGGGATATTTCGAAAACTGCATGGGAGTTTGTGCGAAATGTGACTCACTGCCGCTTTCAGGACTTGGCATATGTTGGGTATAAAATATCATAATTTCAAACCACGAATACGTGCATAGAGCCAGAATTTGGCTCCAAAATATGGCTCAGGCCTCGAAATTGGGATGTTTGGGATATTTTGAAAACTGCAGGGGGGGGTTTTGGACAAATGTGACCAAACGCCGCGTTCAGTACTTGGCATATGTTGGGTATAAAAAAGTCGTAATTTCAAACTGCGAATACGTGCAGAGATCCAGAATTTGGCTCCAAAATATGGCTCAGGCCTCGAAATTGGGATATTTGGGATATTTCGAAAACTGAAGGGGAGTTTGTGCGAAATGTGACTCACTGCCGCTTTCAGTACTTGGCATATGTTGGGTATAAAAATCTTAATATCAAACTTCGAATACGTGCAGAGAGCCAGAATTTGGCTCCAAAATATGGCTCAGGCCTCGATATTGTGATGTTTGGGATATTTTGAAAACTGCAGGGGAGTCTGTGCAAAATGTGACTCACTGCCGCTTTCAGTACTTGGCATATGTTGGGTATAAAAATCGTAATATCAAACTGCGAATACGTGCAGAGAGCCAGAATTTGGCTCCAAAATATGGCTCAGGCCTCGAAATTGGGATGTTTGGGATATTTTGAAAACTGCAGGGAGCTTTGGGACAAATGTGACGAAACGCCGCTTTCAGTACTTAGCATATGTTGGGTATATAAATTCGTAATTTCAAACTACGAATACGTGCAGAGAGCCAGAATTTGTCTCCAAAATAAGGCTCATGCCTCGAAATTGGGATGTTTGGGATATTTTGAAAACTGCAGGGAGGTTTGGGACAAATGTGACGAAACGCCGCTTTCAGTACTTGGCATATGTTGGGTATATAAATTCATAATATCAAACTGCGAATACGTGCAGAGAGCCAGAATTTGGCTCCAAAATATGGCTCATGCCTCGAATTTGGGATGTTTGGGATATTTTGAAAACTGCAGTGAGGTTTGGGACAAATGTGACCAAATGCCTCTTTCAGTACTTAGCATATGTTGGTAATAAAAAGTCGTAATTTCAAACTTCGAATACGTGCAGAGAGCCAGAATTTGGCCCCAAAATATGGCTCAGGCCTCAAAATTGGGATATTTCGGGTATTTCGAAAACTGCAGGGGAGTTTGTGCGAAATGTGACTCACTGCCGCTTTCAGGACTTGGCATATGTTGGGTATAAAAAGTAGTAATTTCAAACTTCGAATACGTGCAGAGAGCCAGAATTTGTCTCCAAAATAAGGCTCATGCCTCGAAATTGGGATGTTTGGGATATTTTGAAAACTGCAGGGAGGTTTGGGACAAATGTGACGAAACGCCGCTTTCAGTACTTGGCATATGTTGGGTATATAAAGTTGTAATTTCAAACTACGAATACGTGCAGAGAGCCAGAATTTGGCTCCAAAATATGGCTCAGGCCTCGAAATGGGGATATTTGGAATATTTCGAAAACTGCAGGGGAGTTTGTGCGAAAAGTGACTCACTGCCGTTTTCAAGACTAGGCATACGTTGGGAATAAAATGTTGTAATTTCAAACCGCGAATACGTGCATAGAGCCAGAATTTGGCTCCAAAATATGGCTCATGCCTCGAAATTAGGATGTTTGGGATATTTTGAAAACTGCAGTCGGGGTTTGGGACAAATGTGACCAAATGCCACTTTCAGTACTCGGCATATGTTGGGTATAAAAAGTCGTAATTTCAAACTTCGAATACGTGCAGAGGCCAGAATTTGGCTCCAAAATATGGCTCAGGCCTCAAAATTGGGATATTTGGGATATTTCGAAAACTGCAGGGGAGTTTGTGCGAAATGTGACTCACTGCCGCTTTCAGGACTTGGCATATATTGGGTATAAAATGTCGTAATTTGAAACCGCGAATACCTGCATAGAGCCAGAATTTGGCTACAAAATATTTCTCAGGCCTCGAAATTGGGATGTTTGGGATATTTTGAAAACTGCAGAGGGGGGTTTGGGACAAATGTGACCAAACGCCGCTTTCAGTACTTGGTATATGTTGGGTATAAAAAAGTCGTAATTTCAAACTGCGAATACGTGCAGCGAGCCAGAATTTTGCTTCAAAATATGGCTCAGGCCTCGAAATTGGGATGTTTGGGATATTTTGAAAAATGCAGGTTGGATTGAGACAAATGTGACCAAACGCCGCTTTCAGTACTTGGCATATGTTGGGTATAAAAAAGTGGTAATTTCAAACAGCGAATACGTGCAGAGAGCCAGAATTTGGCTCCAAAATTTTTCTCAGGCCTCGAAATTGGGATGTTTGGGATATTTTGAAAACTGGGGCGAGGTTTGGGACAAATTTGACCAATCACCACTTTCAGTACTTGGCATCTGTTGGGTATAAAAAGTCATAATTTCAAACTTCGAATACGTGCAGAGAGCCAGAATTTGGCTCCAAAATATTGCTCAGGCCTCGAAATTGGGATATTTGGGTTATTTCGAAAATTGCAGGGGAGTTTGTGCGAAATGTGACTCACTGCCGCTTTCAGGACTTGGCATATGTTGGGTATAAAAAGTAGTAATTTCAAACTTCGAATACGTGCAGAGAGCCAGAATTTGGCTCGAAAATATTGCTCAGGCCTCGAAATTGGGATATTTGGGATATTTCGAAAATTGCAGGGGAGTTTGTGCGAAATGTGACTCACTGCTGCTTTCAGGACTTGGCATATATTGGGTATAAAATATCGTAACTTCAAACAGCGAATACGTGCATAGAGCCAGAATTTGGCTGCAAAATATGGATCAGGCCTCGAAATTGGGATGTTTGGGATATTTTGAAAACTGCAGGGGGGGGTTTTGGACAAATGTGACCAACCGCCGCGTTCAGTACTTGGAATATGTTGGGTATAAAAAAATCGTAATTTCAAACTGCGAATACATGCAGAGAGCCAGAATTGGGCTCCAAAATATGGCTCAGGCCTCGAAATTGGGATATTTGGGATATTTCGAAAACTGCAGGGGAGTTTGTGCGAAATGTGACTCACTGCCGCTTTCAGGACTTGTCATATGTTGGGTATAAAAAGTAGTAATTTCAAACTTCGAATACGTGCAGAGAGCCAGAATTTGGTTCCAAAATATAGCTTAGGCCTCAAAATTGGGATATTTGGGATATTTCGAAAACTGCATGGGAGTTTGTGCGAAATGTGACTCACTGCCGCTTTCAGGACTTGGCATATGTTGGGTATAAAATATCATAATTTCAAACCACGAATACGTGCATAGAGCCAGAATTTGGCTCCAAAATATGGCTCAGGCCTCGAAATTGGGATGTTTGGGATATTTTGAAAACTGCAGGGGGGGGGGGGTTTGGACAAATGTGACCAAACGCCGCGTTCAGTACTTGGCATATGTTGGGTATAAAAAAGTCGTAATTTCAAACTGCGAATACGTGCAGAGATCCAGAATTTGGCTCCAAAATATGGCTCAGGCCTCGAAATTGGGATATTTGGGATATTTCGAAAACTGAAGGGGAGTTTGTGCGAAATGTAACTCACTGCCGCTTTCAGTACATGGCATATGTTGGGTATAAAAATCTTAATATCAAACTTCGAATACGTGCAGAGAGCCAGAATTTGGCTCCAAAATATGGCTCAGGCCTCGATATTGTGATGTTTGGGATATTTTGAAAACTGCAGGGGAGTCTGTGCAAAATGTGACTCACTGCCGCTTTCAGTACTTGGCATATGTTGGGTATAAAAATCGTAATATCAAACTGCGAATACGTGCAGAGAGCCAGAATTTGGCTCCAAAATATGGCTGAGGCCTCGATATTGTGATGTTTGGGATAATTTGAAAACTGCTGGGAGGTTTGCGACAAAGGTAACCAAATGCCGCTTTCAGTACTTGGCATATGTTGGGTATAATATATCGTAATTTCAAACTGCGAATACGTGCATAGAGCCAGAATTTGGCTCCAAAATATGGCTCAGGCCTCGAAATTGGGATGTTTGGGATATTTTGAAAACTGCAGGGAGCTTTGGGACAAATGTGACGAAACGCCGCTTTCAGTACTTAGCATATGTTGGGTATATAAATTCGTAATTTCAAACTACGAATACGTGCAGAGAGCCAGAATTTGTCTCCAAAATAAGGCTCATGCCTCGAAATTGGGATGTGTGGGATATTTTGAAAACTGCAGGGAGGTTTGGGACAAATGTGACGAAACGCCGCTTTCAGTACTTGGCATATGTTGGGTATATAAATTCGTAATATCAAACTGCGAATACGTGCAGAGAGCCAGAATTTGGCTCCAAAATATGGCTCATGCCTCGAAGTTGGGATGTTTGGGATATTTTGAAAACTGCAGTGAGGTTTGGGACAAATGTGACCAAATGCCACTTTCAGTACTTAGCATATGTTGGTAATAAAAAGTCGTAATTTCAAACTTCGAATACGTGCAGAGAGCCAGAATTTGGCCCCAAAATATGGCTCAGGCCTCAAAATTGGGATATTTCGGGTATTTCGAAAACTGCAGGGGAGTTTGTGCGAAATGTGACTCACTGCCGCTTTCAGGACTTGGCATATGTTGGGTATAAAAAGTAGTAATTTCAAACTTCGAATACGTGCAGAGAGCCAGAATTTGTCTCCAAAATAAGGCTCATGCCTCGAAATTGGGATGTTTGGGATATTTTGAAAACTGCAGGGAGGTTTGGGACAAATGTGACGAAACGCCGCTTTCAGTACTTGGCATATGTTGGGTATATAAATTTGTAATTTCAAACTACGAATACGTGCAGAGAGCCAGAATTTGGCTCCAAAATATGGCTCAGGCCTCGAAATGGGGATATTTGGAATATTTCGAAAACTGCAGGGGAGTTTGTGCGAAAAGTGACTCACAGCCGTTTTCAAGACTAGGCATACGTTGGGAATAAAATGTTGTAATTTCAAACCGCGAATACGTGCATAGAGCCAGAATTTGGCTCCAAAATATGGCTCATGCCTCGAAATTAGGATGTTTGGGATATTTTGAAAACTGCAGTCGGGGTTTGGGACAAATGTGACCAAATGCCACTTTCAGTACTCGGCATATGTTGGGTATAAAAAGTCGTAATTTCAAACTTCGAATACGTGCAGAGGCCAGAATTTGGCTCCAAAATATGGCTCAGGCCTCAAAATTGGGATATTTGGGATATTTCGAAAACTGCAGGGGAGTTTGTGCGAAATGTGACTCACTGCCGCTTTCAGGACTTGGCATATATTGGGTATAAAATGTCGTAATTTGAAACCGCGAATACCTGCATAGAGCCAGAATTTGGCTACAAAATATGGCTCAGGCCTCGAAATTGGGATGTTTGGGATATTTTGAAAACTGCAGAGGGGGGTTTGGGACAAATGTGACCAAACGCCGCTTTCAGTACTTGGTATATGTTGGGTATAAAAAAGTCGTAATTTCAAACTGCGAATACGTGCAGCGAGCCAGAATTTTGCTTCAAAATATGGCTCAGGCCTCGAAATTGGGATGTTTGGGATATTTTGAAAAATGCAGGTTGGATTGAGACAAATGTGACCAAACGCCGCTTTCAGTACTTGGCATATGTTGGGTATAAAAAAGTGGTAATTTCAAACAGCGAATACGTGCAGAGAGCCAGAATTTGGCTCCAAAATTTTTCTCAGGCCTCGAAATTGGGATGTTTGGGATATTTTGAAAACTGGGGCGAGGTTTGGGACAAATTTGACCAATCACCACTTTCAGTACTTGGCATCTGTTGGGTATAAAAAGTCATAATTTCAAACTTCGAATAAGTGCAGAGAGCCAGAATTTGGCTCCAAAATATTGCTCAGGCCTCGAAATTGGGATATTTGGGTTATTTCGAAAATTGCAGGGGAGTTTGTGCGAAATGTGACTCACTGCTGCTTTCAGGACTTGGCATATATTGGGTATAAAATATCGTAACTTCAAACAGCGAATACGTGCATAGAGCCAGAATTTGGCTCCAAAATATGGATCAGGCCTCGAAATAGGGATGTTTGGGATATTTTGAAAACTGCAGGGAGGTTTGGGACAAATGTGACGAAACGCCGCTTTCAGTACTTGGCATATGTTGGGTATATAAATTCGTAATTTCAAACTGCGAATACGTGCAGAGAGCCAGAATTTGGCTCCAAAATATGGTTCATGCCTCGAAATTGGGATGTTTGGGATATTTTGAAAACTGCAGTGAGGTTTGGGACAAATGTGACCAAATGCCACTTTTAGTACTTAGCATATGTTGGGTATAAATAGTCGTAATTTCAAACTTCGAATACGTGCAGAGAGCCAGAATTTGGCTCCAAAATATGGCTCAGGCCTCAAAATTGGGATATTTGGGATATTTCAAAAACTGCAGGGGAGTTTGTGCGAAATGTGACTCACTTCCACTTTCAGGGCTTGGCATATGTTGGGTATAAAATGTCGTAATTTCAAACCGCGAATACGTGCATAGAGCCAGAATTTGGCTCCAAAATATGGCTCAGGCCTCGAAATTTGGATGTTTGGGATATTTTGAAAATTGCAGGAGGGGGTTTGGGACAAATGAGACCAAATGCCGCTTACAGAACTTGGTATATGTTGAGTATAAAAAAGTCGTAATTTCAAACTGCGAATACGTGCATAGAGCCAGAATTTGGCTCCAAAATATGGCTCAGGCCTCGAAATTGGGATGTTTGGGATATTTTTAAAACTGCAGGGGGGGGTTTGGGACAAATGTGACCAAATGCCGCTTACAGAACTTGGTGTATGTTGAGTATAAAAAAGTCGTAATTTCAAACTGCGAATACGTGCATAGAGACAGAATTTGGCTCCAAAATATGGCTCAGGCCTCGAAATTGGGATGTTTGGGATATTTTGAAAACTGCAGGGGGGGGTTTGGGACAAATGTGACCAAATGCCGCTTACAGAACATGGTATATGTTGAGTATAAAAAAGTCGTAATTTCAAACTGCGAATACGTGCATAGAGCTCGAATTTGGCTCCAAAATATGGCTCAGGCCTCGAAATTGGGATGTTTGGGATATTTTGAAAACTGCAGGGGGGGTTTTGGACAAATGTGACCAAACGCTGCGTTCAGTACTTGGCATATGTTGGGTATAAAAAAGTCGTAATATCAAACTGCGAATACGTGCAGAGAGCCAGAATTTGGCTCCAAAATATGGCTGAGGCCTCGATATTGTGATGTTTGGGATAATTTGAAAACTGCTGGGAGGTTTGCGACAAAGGTAACCAAATGCCGCTTTCAGTACTTGGCATATGTTGGGTATAATATATCGTAATTTCAAACTGCGAATACGTGCATAGAGCCAGAATTTGGCTCCAAAATATGGCTCAGGCCTCGAAATTGGGATGTTTGGGATATTTTGAAAACTGCAGGGAGCTTTGGGACAAATGTGACGAAACGCCGCTTTCAGTACTTAGCATATGTTGGGTATATAAATTCGTAATTTCAAACTACGAATACGTGCAGAGAGCCAGAATTTGTCTCCAAAATAAGGCTCATGCCTCGAAATTGGGATGTTTGGGATATTTTGAAAACTGCAGGGAGGTTTGGGACAAATGTGACGAAACGCCGCTTTCAGTACTTGGCATATGTTGGGTATATAAATTCGTAATATCAAACTGCGAATACGTGCAGAGAGCCAGAATTTGGCTCCAAAATATGGCTCATGCCTCGAATTTGGGATGTTTGGGATATTTTGAAAACTGCAGTGAGGTTTGGGACAAATGTGACCAAATGCCACTTTCAGTACTTAGCATATGTTGGTAATAAAAAGTCGTAATTTCAAACTTCGAATACGTGCAGAGAGCCAGAATTTGGCCCCAAAATATGGCTCAGGCCTCAAAATTGGGATATTTCGGGTATTTCGAAAACTGCAGGGGAGTTTGTGCGAAATGTGACTCACTGCCGCTTTCAGGACTTGGCATATGTTGGGTATAAAAAGTAGTAATTTCAAACTTCGAATACGTGCAGAGAGCCAGAATTTGTCTCCAAAATAAGGCTCATGCCTCGAAATTGGGATGTTTGGGATATTTTGAAAACTGCAGGGAGGTTTGGGACAAATGTGACGAAACGCCGCTTTCAGTACTTGGCATATGTTGGGTATATAAATTTGTAATTTCAAACTACGAATACGTGCAGAGAGCCAGAATTTGGCTCCAAAATATGGCTCAGGCCTCGAAATGGGGATATTTGGAATATTTCGAAAACTGCAGGGGAGTTTGTGCGAAAAGTGACTCACTGCCGTTTTCAAGACTAGGCATACGTTGGGAATAAAATGTTGTAATTTCAAACCGCGAATACGTGCATAGAGCCAGAATTTGGCTCCAAAATATGGCTCATGCCTCGAAATTAGGATGTTTGGGATATTTTGAAAACTGCAGTCGGGGTTTGGGACAAATGTGACCAAATGCCACTTTCAGTACTCGGCATATGTTGGGTATAAAAAGTCGTAATTTCAAACTTCGAATACGTGCAGAGGCCAGAATTTGGCTCCAAAATATGGCTCAGGCCTCAAAATTGGGATATTTGGGATATTTCGAAAACTGCAGGGGAGTTTGTGCGAAATGTGACTCACTGCCGCTTTCAGGACTTGGCATATATTGGGTATAAAATGTCGTAATTTGAAACCGCGAATACCTGCATAGAGCCAGAATTTGGCTACAAAATATGGCTCAGGCCTCGAAATTGGGATGTTTGGGATATTTTGAAAACTGCAGAGGGGGGTTTGGGACAAATGTGACCAAACGCCGCTTTCAGTACTTGGTATATGTTGGGTATAAAAAAGTCGTAATTTCAAACTGCGAATACGTGCTGCGAGCCAGAATTTTGCTTCAAAATATGGCTCAGGCCTCGAAATTGGGATGTTTGGGATATTTTGAAAAATGCAGGTTGGATTGAGACAAATGTGACCAAACGCCGCTTTCAGTACTTGGCATATGTTGGGTATAAAAAAGTGGTAATTTCAAACAGCGAATACGTGCAGAGAGCCAGAATTTGGCTCCAAAATTTTTCTCAGGCCTCGAAATTGGGATGTTTGGGATATTTTGAAAACTGGGGCGAGGTTTGGGACAAATTTGACCAATCACCACTTTCAGTACTTGGCATCTGTTGGGTATAAAAAGTCATAATTTCAAACTTCGAATACGTGCAGAGAGCCAGAATTTGGCTCCAAAATATTGCTCAGGCCTCGAAATTGGGATATTTGGGTTATTTCGAAAATTGCAGGGGAGTTTGTGCGAAATGTGACTCACTGCCGCTTTCAGGACTTGGCATATGTTGGGTATAAAAAGTAGTAATTTCAAACTTCGAATACGTGCAGAGAGCCAGAATTTGGCTCGAAAATATTGCTCAGGCCTCGAAATTGGGATATTTGGGATATTTCGAAAATTGCAGGGGAGTTTGTGCGAAATGTGACTCACTGCTGCTTTCAGGACTTGGCATATATTGGGTATAAAATATCGTAACTTCAAACAGCGAATACGTGCATAGAGCCAGAATTTGGCTCCAAAATATGGATCAGGCCTCGAAATTGGGATGTTTGGGATATTTTGAAAACTGCAGGGGGGGGTTTTGGACAAATGTGACCAACCGCCGCGTTCAGTACTTGGAATATGTTGGGTATAAAAAAATCGTAATTTCAAACTGCGAATACATGCAGAGAGCCAGAATTGGGCTCCAAAATATGGCTCAGGCCTCGAAATTGGGATATTTGGGATATTTCGAAAACTGCAGGGGAGTTTGTGCGAAATGTGACTCACTGCCGCTTTCAGGACTTGTCATATGTTGGGTATAAAAAGTAGTAATTTCAAACTTCGAATACGTGCAGAGAGCCAGAATTTGGTTCCAAAATATAGCTTAGGCCTCAAAATTGGGATATTTGGGATATTTCGAAAACTGCATGGGAGTTTGTGCGAAATGTGACTCACTGCCGCTTTCAGGACTTGGCATATGTTGGGTATAAAATATCATAATTTCAAACCACGAATACGTGCATAGAGCCAGAATTTGGCTCCAAAATATGGCTCAGGCCTCGAAATTGGGATGTTTGGGATATTTTGAAAACTGCAGGGGGGGGTTTTGGACAAATGTGACCGAACGCCGCGTTCAGTACTTGGCATATGTTGGGTATAAAAAAGTCGTAATTTCAAACTGCGAATACGTGCAGAGATCCAGAATTTGGCTCAAAAAATATGGCTCAGGCCTCGAAATTGGGATATTTGGGATATTTCGAAAACTGAAGGGGAGTTTGTGCGAAATGTGACTCACTGCCGCTTTCAGTACTTGGCATATGTTGGGTATAAAAATCTTAATATCAAACTTCGAATACGTGCAGAGAGCCAGAATTTGGCTCCAAAATATGGCTCAGGCCTCGATATTGTGATGTTTGGGATATTTTGAAAACTGCAGGGGAGTCTGTGCAAAATGTGACTCACTGCCGCTTTCAGTACTTGGCATATGTTGGGTATAAAAATCGTAATATCAAACTGCGAATACGTGCAGAGAGCCAGAATTTGGCTCCAAAATATGGCTGAGGCCTCGATATTGTGATGTTTGGGATAATTTGAAAACTGCTGGGAGGTTTGCGACAAAGGTAACCAAATGCCGCTTTCAGTACTTGGCATATGTTGGGTATAATATATCGTAATTTCAAACTGCGAATACGTGCATAGAGCCAGAATTTGTCTCCAAAATAAGGCTCATGCCTCGAAATTGGGATGTTTGGGATATTTTGAAAACTGCAGGGAGGTTTGGGACAAATGTGACGAAACGCCGCTTTCAGTACTTGGCATATGTTGGGTATATAAATTCGTAATATCAAACTGCGAATACGTGCAGAGAGCCAGAATTTGGCTCCAAAATATGGCTCATGCCTCGAAGTTGGGATGTTTGGGATATTTTGAAAACTGCAGTGAGGTTTGGGACAAATGTGACCAAATGCCACTTTCAGTACTTAGCATATGTTGGTAATAAAAAGTCGTAATTTCAAACTTCGAATACGTGCAGAGAGCCAGAATTTGGCCCCAAAATATGGCTCAGGCCTCAAAATTGGGATATTTCGGGTATTTCGAAAACTGCAGGGGAGTTTGTGCGAAATGTGACTCACTGCCGCTTTCAGGACTTGGCATATGTTGGGTATAAAAAGTAGTAATTTCAAACTTCGAATACGTGCAGAGAGCCAGAATTTGTCTCCAAAATAAGGCTCATGCCTCGAAATTGGGATGTTTGGGATATTTTGAAAACTGCAGGGAGGTTTGGGACAAATGTGACGAAACGCCGCTTTCAGTACTTGGCATATGTTGGGTATATAAATTTGTAATTTCAAACTACGAATACGTGCATAGAGCCAGAATTTGGCTCCAAAATATGGCTCATGCCTCGAAATTAGGATGTTTGGGATATTTTGAAAACTGCAGTCGGGGTTTGGGACAAATGTGACCAAATGCCACTTTCAGTACTCGGCATATGTTGGGTATAAAAAGTCGTAATTTCAAACTTCGAATACGTGCAGAGGCCAGAATTTGGCTCCAAAATATGGCTCAGGCCTCAAAATTGGGATATTTGGGATATTTCGAAAACTGCAGGGGAGTTTGTGCGAAATGTGACTCACTGCCGCTTTCAGGACTTGGCATATATTGGGTATAAAATGTCGTAATTTGAAACCGCGAATACCTGCATAGAGCCAGAATTTGGCTACAAAATATGGCTCAGGCCTCGAAATTGGGATGTTTGGGATATTTTGAAAACTGCAGAGGGGGGTTTGGGACAAATGTGACCAAACGCCGCTTTCAGTACTTGGTATATGTTGGGTATAAAAAAGTCGTAATTTCAAACTGCGAATACGTGCAGCGAGCCAGAATTTTGCTTCAAAATATGGCTCAGGCCTCGAAATTGGGATGTTTGGGATATTTTGAAAAATGCAGGTTGGATTGAGACAAATGTGACCAAACGCCGCTTTCAGTACTTGGCATATGTTGGGTATAAAAAAGTGGTAATTTCAAACAGCGAATACGTGCAGAGAGCCAGAATTTGGCTCCAAAATTTTTCTCAGGCCTCGAAATTGGGATGTTTGGGATATTTTGAAAACTGGGGCGAGGTTTGGGACAAATTTGACCAATCACCACTTTCAGTACTTGGCATCTGTTGGGTATAAAAAGTCATAATTTCAAACTTCGAATACGTGCAGAGAGCCAGAATTTGGCTCCAAAATATTGCTCAGGCCTCGAAATTGGGATATTTGGGTTATTTCGAAAATTGCAGGGGAGTTTGTGCGAAATGTGACTCACTGCCGCTTTCAGGACTTGGCATATGTTGGGTATAAAAAGTAGTAATTTCAAACTTCGAATACGTGCAGAGAGCCAGAATTTGGCTCGAAAATATTGCTCAGGCCTCGAAATTGGGATATTTGGGATATTTCGAAAATTGCAGGGGAGTTTGTGCGAAATGTGACTCACTGCTGCTTTCAGGACTTGGCATATATTGGGTATAAAATATCGTAACTTCAAACAGCGAATACGTGCATAGAGCCAGAATTTGGCTCCAAAATATGGATCAGGCCTCGAAATAGGGATGTTTGGGATATTTTGAAAACTGCAGGGAGGTTTGGGACAAATGTGACGAAACGCCGCTTTCAGTACTTGGCATATGTTGGGTATATAAATTCGTAATTTCAAACTGCGAATACGTGCAGAGAGCCAGAATTTGGCTCCAAAATATGGTTCATGCCTCGAAATTGGGATGTTTGGGATATTTTGAAAACTGCAGTGAGGTTTGGGACACATGTGACCAAATGCCGCTTACAGAACTTGGTATATGTTGAGTATAAAAAAGTCGTAATTTCAAACTGCGAATACGTGCATAGAGCCAGAATTTGGCTCCAAAATATGGCTCAGGCCTCGAAATTGGGATGTTTGGGATATTTTTAAAACTGCAGGGGGGGGTTTGGGACAAATGTGACCAAATGCCGCTTACAGAACTTGGTGTATGTTGAGTATAAAAAAGTCGTAATTTCAAACTGCGAATACGTGCATAGAGACAGAATTTGGCTCCAAAATATGGCTCAGGCCTCGAAATTGGGATGTTTGGGATATTTTGAAAACTGCAGGGGGGGGGGTTTGGGACAAATGTGACCAAATGCCGCTTACAGAACATGGTATATGTTGAGTATAAAAAAGTCGTAATTTCAAACTGCGAATACGTGCATAGAGCCAGAATTTGGCTCCAAAATATGGCTCAGGCCTCGAAATTGGGATGTTTGGGATATTTTGAAAACTGCAGGGGGGGTTTTGGACAAATGTGACCAAACGCTGCGTTCAGTACTTGGCATATGTTGGGTATAAAAAAGTCGTAATTTCAAACTGCGAATACGTGCAGAGAGCCAGAATTTGGCTCCAAAATATGGCTCAGGCCTCGAAATTGGGATGTTTGGGATATTTTGAAAACTGCAGGGGGTGTTTTGGACAAATGTGACCAAACGCCGCGTTCAGTACTTGGCATAAGTTGGGTATAAAAAAGTCGTAATTTCAAACTGCGAATACGTGCATAGAGCTAGAATTTGGCTCCAAAATATGGCTCAGGCCTCGAAATTGGGATGTTTTGGATATTTTGAAAACTGCAGGGAGGTTTGGGACAAATGTGACGAAACGCTGCTTTCAGTACTTGGCATATGTTAGGAATATAAATTCGTAATTTCAAACTTCGAATACGTGCAGAGAGCCAAAATTTGGCTCCAAAATATGGCTCATGCCTTGAAATTGGGATGTTTGTGATATATTGAAAACTGCAGGGGGGGTTTGGGACAAATGTGACCAATCTCCGCTTTCAGTACTTGGCATATATTGGGTATATAAAAGTCGTAATTTCAAACTGCAAATACGTGCAGAGAGCAAGAGTTTGGCTCCAAAATATGGCTCAGGCCTCGAAATTGGGATGTTTGGGATATTTCGAAAACTGCAGGAGAGTTTGTGCAAAATGTGACTCACTGCCGCTTTCAGTACTTGGCATATGTTGGGCATAAAAATCGTAATATCAAACAGCGAATACGTGCAGAGAGCCAGAATTTGGCTCCAAAATATGGCTCAGGCCTCGAAATTGGGATGTTTGGGATATTTTGAAAACTGCAGGGGGGGGGTTTGGGACAAATGTGACCAAATGCCGCTTACAGAACATGGTATATGTTGAGTATAAAAAAGTCGTAATTTCAAACTGCGAATACGTGCATAGAGCCAGAATTTGGCTCCAAAATATGGCTCAGGCCTCGAAATTGGGATGTTTGTGATATTTTGAAAACTGCAGGGAGGTATGGGACAAATGTGACCAAATGCCACTTTCAGTACTTGGCATATGTTGGGTATAAAAAGTCGTAATTTCAAACTTCGAATACGTGCAGAGAGCCAGAATTTGGCTCCAAAATATGGCTCAGGCCTCAAAATTGGGCTATTTGAGATATTTCGAAAACTGCAGGGAAGTTTGTGCGAAATGTGACTCACTGCTGCTTTCAGGACTTGGCATATGTTGGGTATAAAATGTCGTAATTTCAAACCGCGAATACGTGCATAGAGCCAGAATTTGGCTCCAAAATATGGTTCAGGCCTCGAAATTGGGATGTTTGGGATATTTTGAAAACTGCAGGGAGGTTTGGGACAAATGTGACGAAACGCCGCTGTCATTACTTGGCATATGTTGGGTATATAAATTCGTAATTTCAAACTATGAATACGTGCAGAGAGCCAGAATTTGGCTCCAAAATATGGCTCATGCCTAGAAATTGGGATGTTTGGGATATTTTGAAAACTGCAGGGGAGATTGTGCAAAATGTGACCAAACGCCGCTTTCAGTACTTGACATATGTTGGGTATAAAAATCGTAATATCAAACTGCGAATACGTGCAGAGAGCCAGAATTTGGCTCCAAAATATGGCTCAGGCCTCGATATTGTGATTGCGATATTTTGAAAACTGCTGGGAGGTTTGCGACAAAGGTAACCAAACGCCGCTTTCAGTACTTGGCATATGTTGGGTATAATATATCGTAATTTCAAACCGCGAATACGTGCATAGAGCCAGAATTTGGCTCCAAAATATGGCTCAGGCCTCGAAATTGGGATGTTTGGGATATTTTGAAAACTGCATGGAGGTTTGGGACAAATGTGACCAAATGTCACTTTCAGTACTTGGCATATGTTGGGTATAAAAAGTCGCAATTTCAAACTGCGAATACGTGCAGAGAGCCAGAATTTGGCTCCAAAATATGGCTCCGGCCTCGAAATTGGGATGTTTGGGATATTTTGAAAACTGCAGGGGGGATTCAGACAAATGTGACCAAACGCCGCTTTCGGTACTTGGCATAAGTTGGGCATAAAAAAGTCGTAATTTCAAACTCCGAATACGTGCAGAAAGCTAGAATTTGGCAACAAAATATTGTTCAGGCCTCGAAATTGGGATATTTGGGATATTTCGAAAACTGCAGGGGAGTTTGTGCGAAATGTGACTTACTGCCGCTTTCAGGACTTGGCATATGTTGGGTATAATAAGTCGTAATTTCAAACTGCGAATACGAGCATAGAGCCAGAATTTGGCTCCAAAATATGGCTCAGTACTCGAAATTGGGATGTTTGGGATATTTTGAAAACTGCAGGGGGGGTTTTGGACAAATGTGACCAAACGCCGCGTTCAGTACTTGGCATATGTTGGGTATAAAAAAGTCGTAATTTCAAACTGCGAATACGTGCAGAGAGCCAAAATTTGGCTCCAAAATATGGCTCAGGCCTCGAAATTGGGAAATTTGCGATATTTCGAAAACTGCAGGGGAGTTTGTGCGAAATGTGACGCACTGCCGCTTTCAGGACTTGGCATATGTTGGGTATAAAATATCGTAGTTTTAAACCGCGAATACGTGCATAGAGCCAGAATTTGGCTCCAAAATATTGCTCAGGCCTCGAAATTGGGATGCTTGAGATATTTTGAAAACTGCAGGGGGGTTTGGAACAAATGTGACCAAACGCCGCTTTCGGTACTTGGCATATGTTGGGCATAAAAAAGTCGTAATTTCAAACTGCGAATACGTGCAGAAAGCTAGAATTTTGCTCCAAAATATTGTTCAGGCCTCGAAATTGGGATATTTGGGATATTTCGAAAACTGCAGGGGAGTTTGTGCGAAATGTGACTTACTGCCGCTTTCAGGACTAGGCATATGTTGGGTATAATAAGTCGTAATTTCAAACAGCGAATATTTGTATAGAGCCAGAATTTGGCTCCAAAATATGGCTCAGGCCTCGAAATTGGGATGTTTGGGATATTTTGAAAACTGCAGCGAGGTTTAGGACAAATGTGACCAAATGCCTCTTTCAGTACTTAGCATATGTTGGGTATAAAAAGAGGTAATTTCAAACTTCGAATACGTGCAGAGAGCCAGAATTTGGCTCCAAAATATGGTTCTGGCCTCAAAATTGGGATATTTGGGACATTTCGAAAACTGCAGGGGAGTTTGTGCGAAATGTGACTCAATGCCGCTTTCAGGACTTGGCATATGTAGGGTATAAAAAGAAGTAATTTCAAACTTCGAATACGTGCAGAGAGCCAGAATTTGGTTCCAAAATATAGCTCAGGCCTCAAAATTGGGATATTTGGGATATTTCGAAAACTGCAGGGGAGTTTGTGCGAAATGTGACTCACTGCCGCTTTTAGGACTTGGCATATGTTGGGTATAAAATATCGTAATTTCAAACCACGAATACGTGCATAGAGCCAGAATTTGGCTTTAAAATATGGCTCAGGCCTCGCAATTAGGATGTTTGGGATATTTCGAAAACTGCAGGGGGGGTTTGGGGCAAATGTGACCAAACTCCGCTTTCAGTACTTGGCATATATTGGGTATAAAAAAGTCGTCATTTCAAACTGCAAATACCTGCAGAGAGCCAGAGTTTGGCTCCAAAATATGGCTCAGCCTCGAAATTGGGATATTTGGGATATTTCGAAAACTGCATGGGAGTTTGTGCGAAATGGGACTCACTGCCGCTTTCAGGACTTGGCATATGTTGGGTATAAAATATCATAATTTCAAACCACGAATACGTGCATAGAGCCAGAATTTGGCTCCAAAATATGGCTCAGGCCTCGAAATTGGGATGTTTGGGATATTTTGAAAACTGCAGGGGGGGGTTTTGGACAAATGTGACCAAACGCCGCGTTCAGTACTTGGCATATGTTGGGTATAAAAAAGTCGTAATTTCAAACTGCGAATACGTGCAGAGATCCAGAATTTGGCTCCAAAATATGGCTCAGGCCTCGAAATTGGGATATTTGGGATATTTCGAAAACTGAAGGGGAGTTTGTGCGAAATGTGACTCACTGCCGCTTTCAGTACTTGGCATATGTTGGGTATAAAAATCTTAATATCAAACTTCGAATACGTGCAGAGAGCCAGAATTTGGCTCCAAAATATGGCTCAGGCCTCGATATTGTGATGTTTGGGATATTTTGAAAACTGCAGGGGAGTCTGTGCAAAATGTGACTCACTGCCGCATTCAGTACTTGGCATATGTTGGGTATAAAAATCGTAATATCAAACTGCGAATACGTGCAGAGAGCCAGAATTTGGCTCCAAAATATGGCTCAGGCCTCGATATTGTGATGTTTGGGATAATTTGAAAACTGCTGGGAGGTTTGCGACAAAGGTAACCAAACGCCGCTTTCAGTACTTGGCATATGTTGGGTATAATATATCGTAATTTCAAACTGCGAATACGTGCATAGAGCCAGAATTTGGCTCCAAAATATGTCTCAGGCCTCGAAATTGGGATGTTTGGGATATTTTGAAAACTGCAGGGAGCTTTGGGACAAATGTGACGAAACGCCGCTTTCAGTACTTAGCATATGTTGGGTATATAAATTCGTAATTTCAAACTACGAATACGTGCAGAGAGCCAGAATTTGTCTCCAAAATAAGGCTCATGCCTCGAAATTGGGATGTTTGGGATATTTTGAAAACTGCAGGGAGGTTTGGGACAAATGTGACGAAACGCCGCTTTCAGTACTTGGCATATGTTGGGTATATAAATTCGTAATATCAAACTGCGAATACGTGCAGAGAGCCAGAATTTGGCTCCAAAATATGGCTCATGCCTCGAAGTTGGGATGTTTGGGATATTTTGAAAACTGCAGTGAGGTTTGGGACAAATGTGACCAAATGCCACTTTCAGTACTTAGCATATGTTGGTAATAAAAAGTCGTAATTTCAAACTTCGAATACGTGCAGAGAGCCAGAATTTGGCCCCAAAATATGGCTCAGGCCTCAAAATTGGGATATTTCGGGTATTTCGAAAACTGCAGGGGAGTTTGTGCGAAATGTGACTCACTGCCGCTTTCAGGACTTGGCATATGTTGGGTATAAAAAGTAGTAATTTTAAACTTCGAATACGTGCAGAGAGCCAGAATTTGTCTCCAAAATAAGGCTCATGCCTCGAAATTGGGATGTTTGGGATATTTTGAAAACTGCAGGGAGGTTTGGGACAAATGTGACTAAACGCCGCTTTCAGTACTTGGCATATGTTGGGTATATAAATTCGTAATTTCAAACAACGAATACGTGCAGAGAGCCAGAATTTGGCTCCAAAATATGGCTCAGGCCTCGAAATGGGGATATTTGGGATATTTCGAAAACTGCAGGGGAGTTTGTGCGAAAAGTGACTCACTGCCGTTTTCAAGACTTGGCATACGTTGGGTATAAAATGTTGTAATTTCAAACCGCGAATACGTGCATAGAGCCAGAATTTGGCTCCAAAATATGGTTCATGCCTCGAAATTGGGATGTTTGGGATATTTTGAAAACTGCAGTCGGGGTTTGGGACAAATGTGACCAAATGCCACTTTCAGTACTCGGCATATGTTGGGTATAAAAAGTCGTAATTTCAAACTTCGAATACGTGCAGAGGCCAGAATTTGGCTCAAAAATATGGCTCAGGCCTCAAAATTGGGATATTTGGGATATTTCGAAAACTGCAGGGGAGTTTGTGCGAAATGTGACTCACTGCCGCTTTCAGGACTTGGCATATATTGGGTATAAAAGGTCGTAATTTGAAACCGCGAATACGTGCATAGAGCCAGAATTTGGCTCCAAAATATGGCTCAGGCCTCGAAATTGGGATGTTTGGGATATTTTGAAAACTGCAGAGGGGGATTTGGGACAAATGTGACCAAACGCCGCTTTCAGTACTTGGTATATGTTGGGTATAAAAAAGTCGTAATTTCAAACTGCGAATACGTGCAGCGAGCCAGAATTTTGCTTCAAAATATGGCTCAGGCCTCGAAATTGGGATGTTTGGGATATTTTGAAAAAAGCAGGTTGGATTGAGACAAATGTGACCAAACGCCGCTTTCAGTACTTGGCATATGTTGGGTATAAAAAAGTGGTAATTTCAAACAGCGAATACGTGCAGAGAGCCAGAATTTGGCTCCAAAATATTGCTCAGGCCTCGAAATTGGGATGTTTGGGATATTTTGAAAACTGGGGCGAGGTTTGGGACAAATTTGACCAATCACCACTTTCAGTACTTGGCATCAGTTGGGTATAAAAAGTCATAATTTCAAACTTCGAATACGTGCAGAGAGCCAGAATTTGGCTCCAAAATATTGCTCAGGCCTCGAAATTGGGATATTTGGGTTATTTCGAAAATTGCAGGGGAGTTTGTGCGAAATGTGACTCACTGCCGCTTTCAGGACTTGGCATATGTTGGGTATAAAAAGTAGTAATTTCAAACTTCGAATACGTGCAGAGAGCCAGAATTTGGCACCAAAATATTGCTCAGGCCTCGAAATTGGGATATTTGGGATATTTCGAAAATTGCAGGGGAGTTTGTGAGAAATGTGACTCACTGCTGCTTTCAGGACTTGGCATATATTGGGTATAAAATATCGTAACTTCAAACAGCGAATACGTGCATAGAGCCAGAATTTGGCTCCAAAATATGGATCAGGCCTCGAAATTGGGATGTTTGGGATATTTTGAAAACTGCAGGGAGCTTTGGGACAAATGTGACGAAACGCCGCTTTCAGTACTAAGCATATGTTGGGTATATAAATTCGTAATTTCAAACTACGAATACGTGCAGAGAGCCAGAATTTGTCTCCAAAATAAGGCTCATGCCTCGAAATTGGGATGTTTGGGATATTTTGAAAACTGCAGGGAGGTTTGGGACAAATGTGACGAAACGCCGCTTTCAGTACTTGGCATATGTTGGGTATATAAATTCGTAATATCAAACTGCGAATACGTGCAGAGAGCCAGAATTTGGCTCCAAAATATGGCTCATGCCTCGAAGTTGGGATGTTTGGGATATTTTGAAAACTGCAGTGAGGTTTGGGACAAATGTGACCAAATGCCACTTTCAGTACTTAGCATATGTTGGTAATAAAAAGTCGTAATTTCAAACTTCGAATACGTGCAGAGAGCCAGAATTTGGCCCCAAAATATGGCTCAGGCCTCAAAATTGGGATATTTCGGGTATTTCGAAAACTGCAGGGCAGTTTGTGCGAAATGTGACTCACTGCCGCTTTCAGGACTTGGCATATGTTGGGTATAAAAAGTAGTAATTTCAAACTTCGAATACGTGCAGAGAGCCAGAATTTGTCTCCAAAATAAGGCTCATGCCTCGAAATTGGGATGTTTGGGATATTTTGAAAACTGCAGGGAGGTTTGGGACAAATGTGACTAAACGCCGCTTTCAGTACTTGGCATATGTTGGGTATATAAATTCGTAATTTCAAACAACGAATACGTGCAGAGAGCCAGAATTTGGCTCCAAAATATGGCTCAGGCCTCGAAATGGGGATATTTGGGATATTTCGAAAACTGCAGGGGAGTTTGTGCGAAAAGTGACTCACTGCCGTTTTCAAGACTTGGCATACGTTGGGTATAAAATGTTGTAATTTCAAACCGCGAATACGTGCATAGAGCCAGAATTTGGCTCCAAAATATGGTTCATGCCTCGAAATTGGGATGTTTGGGATATTTTGAAAACTGCAGTCGGGGTTTGGGACAAATGTGACCAAATGCCACTTTCAGTACTCGGCATATGTTGGGTATAAAAAGTCGTAATTTTAAACTTCGAATACGTGCAGAGGCCAGAATTTGGCTCCAAAATATGGCTCAGGCCTCAAAATTGGGATATTTGGGATATTTCGAAAACTGCAGGGGAGTTTGTGCGAAATGTGACTCACTGCCGCTTTCAGGACTTGGCATATATTGGGTATAAAATGTCGTAATTTGAAACCGCGAATACGTGCATAGAGCCAGAATTTGGCTCCAAAATATGGCTCAGGCCTCGAAATTGGGATGTTTGGGATATTTTGAAAACTGCAGAGGGGGGTTTGGGACAAATGTGACCAAACGCCGCTTTCAGTACTTGGTATATGTTGGGTATAAAAAAGTCGTAATTTCAAACTGCGAATACGTGCAGCGAGCCAGAATTTTGCTTCAAAATATGGCTCAGGCCTCGAAATTGGGATGTTTGGGATATTTTGAAAAATGCAGGTTGGATTGAGACAAATGTGACCAAACGCCGCTTTCAGTACTTGGCATATGTTGGGTATAAAAAAGTGGTAATTTCAAACAGCGAATACGTGCAGAGAGCCAGAATTTGGCTCCAAAATATTGCTCAGGCCTCGAAATTGGGATGTTTGGGATATTTTGAAAACTGGGGCGAGGTTTGGGACAAATTTGACCAATCACCACTTTCAGTACTTGGCATCTGTTGGGTATAAAAAGTCATAATTTCAAACTTCGAATACGTGCAGAGAGCCAGAATTTGGCTCCAAAATATTGCTCAGGCCTCGAAATTGGGATATTTGGGTTATTTCGAAAATTGCAGGGGAGTTTGTGCGAAATGTGACTCACTGCCGCTTTCAGGACTTGGCATATGTTGGGTATAAAAAGTAGTAATTTCAAACTTCGAATATGTGCAGAGAGCCAGAATTTGGCACCAAAATATTGCTCAGGCCTCGAAATTGGGATATTTCGAAAATTGCAGGGGAGTTTGTGAGAAATGTGACTCACTGCTGCTTTCAGGACTTGGCATATATTGGGTATAAAATATCGTAACTTCAAACAGCGAATACGTGCATAGAGCCAGAATTTGGCTCCAAAATATGGATCAGGCCTCGAAATTGGGATGTTTGGGATATTTTGAAAACTGCAGGGATGTTTGGGACAAATGTGACGAAACGCCGCTTTCAGTACTTGGCATATGTTGGGTATATAAATTCGTAATTTCAAACTGCGAATACGTGCAGAGAGCCAGAATTTGGCTCCAAAATATGGTTCATGCCTCGAAATTGGGATGTTTGGGATATTTTGAAAACGGCAGTGAGGTTTGGGACAAATGTGACCAAATGCCACTTTCAGTACTTAGCATATGTTGGGTATAAAAAGTCGTAATTTCAAACTTCGAATACATGCAGAGAGCCAGAATTTGGCTCCAAAATATGGCTCAGGCCTCAAAATTGGGATATTTGGGATATTTCAAAAACTGCAGGGGAGTTTGTGCGAAATGTGACTCACTTCCACTTTCAGGGCTTGGCATATGTTGGGTATAAAATGTCGTAATTTCAAACCGCGAATACGTGCATAGAGCCAGAATTTGGCTCCAAAATATGGATCAGGCCTCGAAATTGGGATGTTTGGGATATTTTGAAAACTGCAGGGAGCTTTGGGACAAATGTGACGAAACGCCGCTTTCAGTACTTAGCATATGTTGGGTATATAAATTCGTAATTTCAAACTACGAATACGTGCAGAGAGCCAGAATTTGTCTCCAAAATAAGGCTCATGCCTCGAAATTGGGATGTTTGGGATATTTTGAAAACTGCAGGGAGGTTTGGGACAAATGTGACGAAACGCCGCTTTCAGTACTTGGCATATGTTGGGTATATAAATTCGTAATATCAAACTGCGAATACGTGCAGAGAGCCAGAATTTGGCTCCAAAATATGGCTCATGCCTCGAAGTTGGGATGTTTGGGATATTTTGAAAACTGCAGTGAGGTTTGGGACAAATGTGACCAAATGCCACTTTCAGTACTTAGCATATGTTGGTAATAAAAAGTCGTAATTTCAAACTTCGAATACGTGCAGAGAGCCAGAATTTGGCCCCAAAATATGGCTCAGGCCTCAAAATTGGGATATTTCGGGTATTTCGAAAACTGCAGGGCAGTTTGTGCGAAATGTGACTCACTGCCGCTTTCAGGACTTGGCATATGTTGGGTATAAAAAGTAGTAATTTCAAACTTCGAATACGTGCAGAGAGCCAGAATTTGTCTCCAAAATAAGGCTCATGCCTCGAAATTGGGATGTTTGGGATATTTTGAAAACTGCAGGGAGGTTTGGGACAAATGTGACTAAACGCCGCTTTCAGTACTTGGCATATGTTGGGTATATAAATTCGTAATTTCAAACAACGAATACGTGCAGAGAGCCAGAATTTGGCTCCAAAATATGGCTCAGGCCTCGAAATGGGGATATTTGGGATATTTCGAAAACTGCAGGGGAGTTTGTGCGAAAAGTGACTCACTGCCGTTTTCAAGACTTGGCATACGTTGGGTATAAAATGTTGTAATTTCAAACCGCGAATACGTGCATAGAGCCAGAATTTGGCTCCAAAATATGGTTCATGCCTCGAAATTGGGATGTTTGGGATATTTTGAAAACTGCAGTCGGGGTTTGGGACAAATGTGACCAAATGCCACTTTCAGTACTCGGCATATGTTGGGTATAAAAAGTCGTAATTTCAAACTTCGAATACGTGCAGAGGCCAGAATTTGGCTCCAAAATATGGCTCAGGCCTCAAAATTGGGATATTTGGGATATTTCGAAAACTGCAGGGGAGTTTGTGCGAAATGTGACTCACTGCCGCTTTCAGGACTTGGCATATATTGGGTATAAAATGTCGTAATTTGAAACCGCGAATACGTGCATAGAGCCAGAATTTGGCTCCAAAATATGGCTCAGGCCTCGAAATTGGGATGTTTGGGATATTTTGAAAACTGCAGAGGGGGGTTTGGGACAAATGTGACCAAACGCCGCTTTCAGTACTTGGTATATGTTGGGTATAAAAAAGTCGTAATTTCAAACTGCGAATACGTGCAGCGAGCCAGAATTTTGCTTCAAAATATGGCTCAGGCCTCGAAATTGGGATGTTTGGGATATTTTGAAAAATGCAGGTTGGATTGAGACAAATGTGCCCAAACGCCGCTTTCAGTACTTGGCATATGTTGGGTATAAAAAAGTGGTAATTTCAAACAGCGAATACGTGCAGAGAGCCAGAATTTGGCTCCAAAATATTGCTCAGGCCTCGAAATTGGGATGTTTGGGATATTTTGAAAACTGGGGCGAGGTTTGGGACAAATTTGACCAATCACCACTTTCAGTACTTGGCATCTGTTGGGTATAAAAAGTCATAATGTCAAACTTCGAATACGTGCAGAGAGCCAGAATTTGGCTCCAAAATATTGCTCAGGCCTCGAAATTGGGATATTTGGGTTATTTCGAAAATTGCAGGGGAGTTTGTGCGAAATGTGACTCACTGCCGCTTTCAGGACTTGGCATATGTTGGGTATAAAAAGTAGTAATTTCAAACTTCGAATACGCGCAGAGAGCCAGAATTTGGCACCAAAATATTGCTCAGGCCTCGAAATTGGGATATTTGGGATATTTCGAAAATTGCAGGGGAGTTTGTGAGAAATGTGACTCACTGCTGCTTTCAGGACTTGGCATATATTGGGTATAAAATATCGTAACTTCAAACAGCGAATACGTGCATAGAGCCAGAATTTGGCTCCAAAATATGGATCAGGCCTCGAAATTGGGATGTTTGGGATATTTTGAAAACTGCAGGGAGGTTTGGTACAAATGTGACGAAACGCCGCTTTCAGTACTTGGCATATGTTGGGTATATAAATTCGTAATTTCAAACTGCGAATACGTGCAGAGAGCCAGAATTTGGCTCCAAAATATGGTTCATGCCTCGAAATTGGGATGTTTGGGATATTTTGAAAACTGCAGTGAGGTTTGGGACAAATGTGACCAAATGCCACTTTCAGTACTTAGCATATGTTGGGTATAAAAATTCGTAATTTCAAACTTCGAATACGTGCAGAGAGCCAGAATTTGGCTCCAAAATATGGCTCAGGCCTCAAAATTGGGATATTTGGGATATTTAAAAAACTGCAGGGGAGTTTGTGCGAAATGTGACTCACTTCCACTTTCAGGGCTTGGCATATGTTGGGTATAAAATGTCGTAATTTCAAACCGCGAATACGTGCATAGAGGCAGAATTTGGCTCCAAAATATGGCTCAGGCCTCGAAATTGGGATGTTTGGGATATTTTGAAAATTGCAGGAGGGGGTTTGGGACAAATGAGTCCAAATGCCGCTTACAGAACTTGGTATATGTTGAGTATAAAAAAGTCGTAATTTCAAACTGCGAATACGTGCATAGAGCCAGAATTTGGCTCCAAAATATGGCTCAGGCCTCGAAATTGGGATGTTTGGGATATTTTGAAAACTGCAGGGGGGGGGTTTGGGACAAATGTGACCAAATGCCGCTTACAGAACATGGTATATGTTGAGTATAAAAAAGTCGTAATTTCAAACTGCGAATACGTGCATAGAGCCAGAATTTGGCTCCAAAATATGGCTCAGGCCTCGAAATTGGGATGTTTGGGATATTTTGAAAACTGCAGGGGGGGTTTTGGACAAATGTGACCAAACGCTGCGTTCAGTACTTGGCATATGTTGGGTATAAAAAAGTCGTAATTTCAAACTGCGAATACGTGCAGAGAGCCAGAATTTGGCTCCAAAATATGGCTCAGGCCTCGAAATTGGGAAATTTGCGATATTTCGAAAACTGCAGGGGAGTTTGTGCGAAACGTGACTCACTGCTGCTTTCAAGACTTGGCATATGTTGGGTATAAAATGTCGTAATTTGAAACCGCGAATACGTGCATAGAGCCAGAATTTGGCTCCAAAATATGGCTCAGGCCTCGAAATTGGGATGTTTGGGATATTTTGAAAACTGCAGGGGGTGTTTTGGACAAATGTGACCAAACGCCGCGTTCAGTACTTGGCATAAGTTGGGTATAAAAAAGTCGTAATTTCAAACTGCGAATACGTGCATAGAGCTAGAATTTGGCTCCAAAATATGGCTCAGGCCTCGAAATTGGGATGTTTTGGATATTTTGAAAACTGCAGGGAGGTTTGGGACAAATGTGACGAAACGCTGCTTTCAGTACTTGGCATATGTTGGGAATATAAATTCGTAATTTCAAACTTCGAATACGTGCAGAGAGCCAAAATTTGGCTCCAAAATATGGCTCATGCCTCGAAATTGGGATGTTTGAGATATATTGAAAACTGCAGGGGGGGTTTGGGACAAATGTGACCAATCTCCGCTTTCAGTACTTGGCATATGTTGGGTATAAAAAAGTCGTAATTTCAAACTGCGAATACGTGCAGAGATCCAGAATTTGGCTCCAAAATATGGCTCAGGCCTCGAAATTGGGATATTTGGGATATTTCGAAAACTGAAGGGGAGTTTGTGCGAAATGTGACTCACTGCCGCTTTCAGTACTTGGCATATGTTGGGTATAAAAATCTTAATATCAAACTTCGAATACGTGCAGAGAGCCAGAATTTGGCTCCAAAATATGGCTCAGGCCTCGATATTGTGATGTTTGGGATATTTTGAAAACTGCAGGGGAGTCTGTGCAAAATGTGACTCACTGCCGCTTTCAGTACTTGGCATATGTTGGGTATAAAAATCGTAATATCAAACTGCGAATACGTGCAGAGAGCCAGAATTTGGCTCCAAAATATGGCTCAGGCCTCGATATTGTGATGTTTGGGATAATTTGAAAACTGCTGGGAGGTTTGCGACAAAGGTAACCAAACGCCGCTTTCAGTACTTGGCATATGTTGGGTATAATATATCGTAATTTCAAACTGCGAATACGTGCATAGAGCCAGAATTTGGCTCCAAAATATGGCTCAGGCCTCGAAATTGGGATGTTTGGGATATTTTGAAAACTGCAGGGAGCTTTGGGACAAATGTGACGAAACGCCGCTTTCAGTACTTAGCATATGTTGGGTATATAAATTCGTAATTTCAAACTACGAATACGTGCAGAGAGCCAGAATTTGTCTCCAAAATAAGGCTCATGCCTCGAAATTGGGATGTTTGGGATATTTTGAAAACTGCAGGGAGGTTTGGGACAAATGTGACGAAACGCCGCTTTCAGTACTTGGCATATGTTGGGTATATAAATTCGTAATATCAAACTGCGAATACGTGCAGAGAGCCAGAATTTGGCTCCAAAATATGGCTCATGCCTCGAAGTTGGGATGTTTGGGATATTTTGAAAACTGCAGTGAGGTTTGGGACAAATGTGACCAAATGCCACTTTCAGTACTTAGCATATGTTGGTAATAAAAAGTCGTAATTTCAAACTTCGAATACGTGCAGAGAGCCAGAATTTGGCCCCAAAATATGGCTCAGGCCTCAAAATTGGGATATTTCGGGTATTTCGAAAACTGCAGGGGAGTTTGTGCGAAATGTGACTCACTGCCGCTTTCAGGACTTGGCATATGTTGGGTATAAAAAGTAGTAATTTTAAACTTCGAATACGTGCAGAGAGCCAGAATTTGTCTCCAAAATAAGGCTCATGCCTCGAAATTGGGATGTTTGGGATATTTTGAAAACTGCAGGGAGGTTTGGGACAAATGTGACTAAACGCCGCTTTCAGTACTTGGCATATGTTGGGTATATAAATTCGTAATTTCAAACAACGAATACGTGCAGAGAGCCAGAATTTGGCTCCAAAATATGGCTCAGGCCTCGAAATGGGGATATTTGGTATATTTCGAAAACTGCAGGGGAGTTTGTGCGAAAAGTGACTCACTGCCGTTTTCAAGACTTGGCATACGTTGGGTATAAAATGTTGTAATTTCAAACCGCGAATACGTGCATAGAGCCAGAATTTGGCTCCAAAATATGGTTCATGCCTCGAAATTGGGATGTTTGGGATATTTTGAAAACTGCAGTCGGGGTTTGGGACAAATGTGACCAAATGCCACTTTCAGTACTCGGCATATGTTGGGTATAAAAAGTCGTAATTTCAAACTTCGAATACGTGCAGAGGCCAGAATTTGGCTCAAAAATATGGCTCAGGCCTCAAAATTGGGATATTTGGGATATTTCGAAAACTGCAGGGGAGTTTGTGCGAAATGTGACTCACTGCCGCTTTCAGGACTTGGCATATATTGGGTATAAAATGTCGTAATTTGAAACCGCGAATACGTGCATAGAGCCAGAATTTGGCTCCAAAATATGGCTCAGGCCTCGAAATTGGGATGTTTGGGATATTTTGAAAACTGCAGAGGGGGATTTGGGACAAATGTGACCAAACGCCGCTTTCAGTACTTGGTATATGTTGGGTATAAAAAAGTCGTAATTTCAAACTGCGAATACGTGCAGCGAGCCAGAATTTTGCTTCAAAATATGGCTCAGGCCTCGAAATTGGGATGTTTGGGATATTTTGAAAAATGCAGGTTGGATTGAGACAAATGTGACCAAACGCCGCTTTCAGTACTTGGCATATGTTGGGTATAAAAAAGTGGTAATTTCAAACAGCGAATACGTGCAGAGAGCCAGAATTTGGCTCCAAAATATTGCTCAGGCCTCGAAATTGGGATGTTTGGGATATTTTGAAAACTGGGGCGAGGTTTGGGACAAATTTGACCAATCACCACTTTCAGTACTTGGCATCAGTTGGGTATAAAAAGTCATAATTTCAAACTTCGAATACGTGCAGAGAGCCAGAATTTGGCTCCAAAATATTGCTCAGGCCTCGAAATTGGGATATTTGGGTTATTTCGAAAATTGCAGGGGAGTTTGTGCGAAATGTGACTCACTGCCGCTTTCAGGACTTGGCATATGTTGGGTATAAAAAGTAGTAATTTCAAACTTCGAATACGTGCAGAGAGCCAGAATTTGGCACCAAAATATTGCTCAGGCCTCGAAATTGGGATATTTGGGATATTTCGAAAATTGCAGGGGAGTTTGTGAGAAATGTGACTCACTGCTGCTTTCAGGACTTTGCATATATTGGGTATAAAATATCGTAACTTCAAACAGCGAATACGTGCATAGAGCCAGAATTTGGCTCCAAAATATGGATCAGGCCTCGAAATTGGGATGTTTGGGATATTTTGAAAACTGCAGGGAGCTTTGGGACAAATGTGACGAAACGCCGCTTTCAGTACTAAGCATATGTTGGGTATATAAATTCGTAATTTCAAACTACGAATACGTGCAGAGAGCCAGAATTTGTCTCCAAAATAAGGCTCATGCCTCGAAATTGGGATGTTTGGGATATTTTGAAAACTGCAGGGAGGTTTGGGACAAATGTGACGAAACGCCGCTTTCAGTACTTGGCATATGTTGGGTATATAAATTCGTAATATCAAACTGCGAATACGTGCAGAGAGCCAGAATTTGGCTCCAAAATATGGCTCATGCCTCGAAGTTGGGATGTTTGGGATATTTTGAAAACTGCAGTGAGGTTTGGGACAAATGTGACCAAATGCCACTTTCAGTACTTAGCATATGTTGGTAATAAAAAGTCGTAATTTCAAACTTCGAATACGTGCAGAGAGCCAGAATTTGGCCCCAAAATATGGCTCAGGCCTCAAAATTGGGATATTTCGGGTATTTCGAAAACTGCAGGGCAGTTTGTGCGAAATGTGACTCACTGCCGCTTTCAGGACTTGGCATATGTTGGGTATAAAAAGTAGTAATTTCAAACTTCGAATACGTGCAGAGAGCCAGAATTTGTCTCCAAAATAAGGCTCATGCCTCGAAATTGGGATGTTTGGGATATTTTGAAAACTGCAGGGAGGTTTGGGACAAATGTGACTAAACGCCGCTTTCAGTACTTGGCATATGTTGGGTATATAAATTCGTAATTTCAAACAACGAATACGTGCAGAGAGCCAGAATTTGGCTCCAAAATATGGCTCAGGCCTCGAAATGGGGATATTTGGGATATTTCGAAAACTGCAGGGGAGTTTGTGCGAAAAGTGACTCACTGCCGTTTTCAAGACTTGGCATACGTTGGGTATAAAATGTTGTAATTTCAAACCGCGAATACGTGCATAGAGCCAGAATTTGGCTCCAATATATGGTTCATGCCTCGAAATTGGGATGTTTGGGATATTTTGAAAACTGCAGTCGGGGTTTGGGACAAATGTGACCAAATGCCACTTTCAGTACTCGGCATATGTTGGGTATAAAAAGTCGTAATTTTAAACTTCGAATACGTGCAGAGGCCAGAATTTGGCTCCAAAATATGGCTCAGGCCTCAAAATTGGGATATTTGGGATATTTCGAAAACTGCAGGGGAGTTTGTGCGAAATGTGACTCACTGCCGCTTTCAGGACTTGGCATATATTGGGTATAAAATGTCGTAATTTGAAACCGCGAATACGTGCATAGAGCCAGAATTTGGCTCCAAAATATGGCTCAGGCCTCGAAATTGGGATGTTTGGGATATTTTGAAAACTGCAGAGGGGGGTTTGGGACAAATGTGACCAAACGCCGCTTTCAGTACTTGGTATATGTTGGGTATAAAAAAGTCGTAATTTCAAACTGCGAATACGTGCAGCGAGCCAGAATTTTGCTTCAAAATATGGCTCAGGCCTCGAAATTGGGATGTTTGGGATATTTTGAAAAATGCAGGTTGGATTGAGACAAATGTGACCAAACGCCGCTTTCAGTACTTGGCATATGTTGGGTATAAAAAAGTGGTAATTTCAAACAGCGAATACGTGCAGAGAGCCAGAATTTGGCTCCAAAATATTGCTCAGGCCTCGAAATTGGGATGTTTGGGATATTTTGAAAACTGGGGCGAGGTTTGGGACAAATTTGACCAATCACCACTTTCAGTACTTGGCATCTGTTGGGTATAAAAAGTCATAATTTCAAACTTCGAATACGTGCAGAGAGCCAGAATTTGGCTCCAAAATATTGCTCAGGCCTCGAAATTGGGATATTTGGGTTATTTCGAAAATTGCAGGGGAGTTTGTGCGAAATGTGACTCACTGCCGCTTTCAGGACTTGGCATATGTTGGGTATAAAAAGTAGTAATTTCAAACTTCGAATATGTGCAGAGAGCCAGAATTTGGCACCAAAATGTTGCTCAGGCCTCGAAATTGGGATATTTGGGATATTTCGAAAATTGCAGGGGAGTTTGTGAGAAATGTGACTCACTGCTGCTTTCAGGACTTGGCATATATTGGGTATAAAATATCGTAACTTCAAACAGCGAATACGTGCATAGAGCCAGAATTTGGCTCCAAAATATGGATCAGGCCTCGAAATTGGGATGTTTGGGATATTTTGAAAACTGCAGGGAGGTTTGGGACAAATGTGACGAAACGCCGCTTTCAGTACTTGGCATATGTTGGGTATATAAATTCGTAATTTCAAACTGCGAATACGTGCAGAGAGCCAGAATTTGGCTCCAAAATATGGTTCATGCCTCGAAATTGGGATGTTTGGGATATTTTGAAAACTGCAGTGAGGTTTGGGACAAATGTGACCAAATGCCACTTTCAGTACTTAGCATATGTTGGGTATAAAAAGTCGTAATTTCAAACTTCGAATACATGCAGAGAGCCAGAATTTGGCTCCAAAATATGGCTCAGGCCTCAAAATTGGGATATTTGGGATATTTCAAAAACTGCAGGGGAGTTTGTGCGAAATGTGACTCACTTCCACTTTCAGGGCTTGGCATATGTTGGGTATAAAATGTCGTAATTTCAAACCGCGAATACGTGCATAGAGCCAGAATTTGGCTCCAAAATATGGATCAGGCCTCGAAATTGGGATGTTTGGGATATTTTGAAAACTGCAGGGAGCTTTGGGACAAATGTGACGAAACGCCGCTTTCAGTACTTAGCATATGTTGGGTATATAAATTCGTTATTTCAAACTACGAATACGTGCAGAGAGCCAGAATTTGTCTTCAAAATAAGGCTCATGCCTCGAAATTGGGATGTTTGGGATATTTTGAAAACTGCAGGGAGGTTTGGGACAAATGTGACGAAACGCCGCTTTCAGTACTTGGCATATGTTGGGTATATAAATTCGTAATATCAAACTGCGAATACGTGCAGAGAGCCAGAATTTGGCTCCAAAATATGGCTCATGCCTCGAAGTTGGGATGTTTGGGATATTTTGAAAACTGCAGTGAGGTTTGGGACAAATGTGACCAAATGCCACTTTCAGTACTTAGCATATGTTGGTAATAAAAAGTCGTAATTTCAAACTTCGAATACGTGCAGAGAGCCAGAATTTGGCCCCAAAATATGGCTCAGGCCTCAAAATTGGGATATTTCGGGTATTTCGAAAACTGCAGGGCAGTTTGTGCGAAATGTGACTCACTGCCGCTTTCAGTACTTGGCATATGTTGGGTATATAAATTCGTAATTTCAAACAACGAATACGTGCAGAGAGCCAGAATTTGGCTCCAAAATATGGCTCAGGCCTCGAAATGGGGATATTTGGGATATTTCGAAAACTGCAGGGGAGTTTGTGCGAAAAGTGACTCACTGCCGTTTTCAAGACTTGGCATACGTTGGGTATAAAATGTTGTAATTTCAAACCGCGAATACGTGCATAGAGCCAGAATTTGGCTCCAAAATATGGTTCATGCCTCGAAATTGGGATGTTTGGGATATTTTGAAAACTGCAGTCGGGGTTTGGGACAAATGTGACCAAATGCCACTTTCAGTACTCGGCATATGTTGGGTATAAAAAGTCGTAATTTCAAACTTCGAATACGTGCAGAGGCCAGAATTTGGCTCCAAAATATGGCTCAGGCCTCAAAATTGGGATATTTGGGATATTTCGAAAACTGCAGGGGAGTTTGTGCGAAATGTGACTCACTGCCGCTTTCAGGACTTGGCATATATTGGGTATAAAATGTCGTAATTTGAAACCGCGAATACGTGCATAGAGCCAGAATTTGGCTCCAAAATATGGCTCTGGCCTCGAAATTGGGATGTTTGGGATATTTTAAAAACTGCAGAGGGGGGTTTGGGACAAATGTGACCAAACGCCGCTTTCAGTACTTGGTATATGTTGGGTATAAAAAAGTCGTAATTTCAAACTGCGAATACGTGCAGCGAGCCAGAATTTTGCTTCAAAATATGGCTCAGGCCTCGAAATTGGGATGTTTGGGATATTTTGAAAAATGCAGGTTGGATTGAGACAAATGTGACCAAACGCCGCTTTCAGTACTTGGCATATGTTGGGTATAAAAAAGTGGTAATTTCAAACAGCGAATACGTGCAGAGAGCCAGAATTTGGCTCCAAAATATTGCTCAGGCCTCGAAATTGGGATGTTTGGGATATTTTGAAAACTGGGGCGAGGTTTGGGACAAATTTGACCAATCACCACTTTCAGTACTTGGCATCTGTTGGGTATAAAAAGTCATAATGTCAAACTTCGAATACGTGCAGAGAGCCAGAATTTGGCTCCAAAATATTGCTCAGGCCTCGAAATTGGGATATTTGGGTTATTTCGAAAATTGCAGGGGAGTTTGTGCGAAATGTGACTCACTGCCGCTTTCAGGACTTGGCATATGTTGGGTATAAAAAGTAGTAATTTCAAACTTCGAATACGTGCAGAGAGCCAGAATTTGGCACCAAAATATTGCTCAGGCCTCGAAATTGGGATATTTGGGATATTTCGAAAATTGCAGGGGAGTTTGTGAGAAATGTGACTCACTGCTGCTTTCAGGACTTGGCATATATTGGGTATAAAATATCGTAACTTCAAACAGCGAATACGTGCATAGAGCCAGAATTTGGCTCCAAAATATGGATCAGGCCTCGAAATTGGGATGTTTGGGATATTTTGAAAACTGCAGGGAGGTTTGGGACAAATGTGACGAAACGCTGCTTTCAATACTTGGCATATGTTGGGTATATAAATTCGTAATTTCAAACTGCGAATACGTGCAGAGAGCCAGAATTTGGCTCCAAAATATGGTTCATGCCTCGAAATTGGGATGTTTGGGATATTTTGAAAACTGCAGTGAGGTTTGGGACAAATGTGACCAAATGCCACTTTCAGTACTTAGCATATGTTGGGTATAAAAATTCGTAATTTCAAACTTCGAATACGTGCAGAGAGCCAGAATTTGGCTCCAAAATATGGCTCAGGCCTCAAAATTGGGATATTTGGGATATTTAAAAAACTGCAGGGGAGTTTGTGCGTAATGTGACTCACTTCCACTTTCAGGGCTTGGCATATGTTGGGTATAAAATGTCGTAATTTCAAACCGCGAATACGTGCATAGAGGCAGAATTTGGCTCCAAAATATGGCTCAGGCCTCGAAATTGGGATGTTTGGGATATTTTGAAAATTGCAGGAGGGGGTTTGGGACAAATGAGACCAAATGCCGCTTACAGAACTTGGTATATGTTGAGTATAAAAAAGTCGTAATTTCAAACTGCGAATACGTGCATAGAGCCAGAATTTGGCTCCAAAATATGGCTCAGGCCTCGAAATTGGGATGTTTGGGATATTTTGAAAACTGCAGGGGGGGGTTTGGGACAAATGTGACCAAATGCCGCTTACAGAACATGGTATATGTTGAGTATAAAAAAGTCGTAATTTCAAACTGCGAATACGTGCATAGAGCCAGAATTTGGCTCCAAAATATGGCTCAGGCCTCGAAATTGGGATGTTTGGGATATTTTGAAAACTGCAGGGGGGGTTTTGGACAAATGTGACCAAACGCTGCGTTCAGTACTTGGCATATGTTGGGTATAAAAAAGTCGTAATTTCAAACTGCGAATACGTGCAGAGAGCCAGAATTTGGCTCCAAAATATGGCTCAGGCCTCGAAATTGGGAAATTTGCGATATTTCGAAAACTGCAGGGGAGTTTGTGCGAAACGTGACTCACTGCTGCTTTCAAGACTTGGCATATGTTGGGTATAAAATGTCGTAATTTGAAACCGCGAATACGTGCATAGAGCCAGAATTTGGCTCCAAAATATGGCTCAGGCCTCGAAATTGGGATGTTTGGGATATTTTGAAAACTGCAGGGGGTGTTTTGGACAAATGTGACCAAACGCCGCGTTCAGTACTTGGCATAAGTTGGGTATAAAAAATTCGTAATTTCAAACTGCGAATACGTGCATAGAGCTAGAATTTGGCTTCAAAATATGGCTCAGGCCTCGAAATTGGGATGTTTTGGATATTTTGAAAACTGCAGGGAGGTTTGGGACAAATGTGACGAAACGCTGCTTTCAGTACTTGGCATATGTTGGGAATATAAATTCGTAATTTCAAACTTCGAATACGTGCAGAGAGCCAAAATTTGGCTCCAAAATATGGCTCATGCCTCGAAATTGGGATGTTTGAGATATATTGAAAACTGCAGGGGGGGTTTGGGACAAATGTGACCAATCTCCGCTTTCAGTACTTGGCATATATTGGGTATATAAAAGTCGTAATTTCAAACTGCAAATACGTGCAGAGAGCAAGAGTTTGGCTCCAAAATATGGCTCAGGCCTCGAAATTGGGATGTTTGGGATATTTCGAAAACTGCAGGGGAGTTTGTGCAAAATGTGACTCACTGCCGCTTTCAGTACTTGGCATATGTTGGGCATAAAAATCGTAATATCAAACAGCGAATACGTGCATAGAGCCAGAATTTGGCTCCAAAATATGGCTCAGGCCTCGAAATTGGGATGTTTGGGATATTTTGAAAACTGCAGGGGGGGGTTTGGGACAAATGTGACCAAATGCCGCTTACAGAACATGGTATATGTTGAGTATAAAAAAGTCGTAATTTCAAACTGCGAATACGTGCATAGAGCCAGAATTTGGCTCCAAAATATGGCTCAGGCCTCGAAATTGGAATGTTTGTGATATTTTGAAAACTGCAGGGAGCTATGGGACAAATGTGACCAAATGCCACTTTCAGTACTTGGCATATGTTGGGTATAAAAAGTCGTAATTTCAAACTTCGAATACGTGCAGAGAGCCAGAATTTGGCTCCAAAATATGGCTCAGGCCTCAAAATTGGGCTATTTGAGATATTTCGAAAACTGCAGGGAAGTTTGTGCGAAATGTGACTCACTGCTGCTTTTAGGACTTGGCATATGTTGGGTATAAAATGTCGTAATTTCAAACCGCGAATACGTGCATAGAGCCAGAATTTGGCTCCAAAATATGGCTCAGGCCTCGAAATTGGGATGTTTGGGATATTTTGAAAACTGCAGGGGGTGTTTTGGACAAATGTGACCAAACGCCGCGTTCAGTACTTGGCATAAGTTGGGTATAAAAAAGTCGTAATTTCAAACTGCGAATACGTGCATAGAGCTAGAATTTGGCTTCAAAATATGGCTCAGGCCTCGAAATTGGGATGTTTTGGATATTTTGAAAACTGCAGGGAGGTTTGGGACAAATGTGACGAAACGCTGCTTTCAGTACTTGGCATATGTTGGGAATATAAATTCGTAATTTCAAACTTCGAATACGTGCAGAGAGCCAAAATTTGGCTCCAAAATATGGCTCATGCCTCGAAATTGGGATGTTTGAGATATATTGAAAACTGCAGGGGGGGTTTGGGACAAATGTGACCAATCTCCGCTTTCAGTACTTGGCATATATTGGGTATATAAAAGTCGTAATTTCAAACTGCAAATACGTGCAGAGAGCAAGAGTTTGGCTCCAAAATATGGCTCAGGCCTCGAAATTGGGATGTTTGGGATATTTCGAAAACTGCAGGGGAGTTTGTGCAAAATGTGACTCACTGCCGCTTTCAGTACTTGGCATATGTTGGGCATAAAAATCGTAATATCAAACAGCGAATACGTGCATAGAGCCAGAATTTGGCTCCAAAATATGGCTCAGGCCTCGAAATTGGGATGTTTGGGATATTTTGAAAACTGCAGGGGGGGGTTTGGGACAAATGTGACCAAATGCCGCTTACAGAACATGGTATATGTTGAGTATAAAAAAGTCGTAATTTCAAACTGCGAATACGTGCATAGAGCCAGAATTTGGCTCCAAAATATGGCTCAGGCCTCGAAATTGGAATGTTTGTGATATTTTGAAAACTGCAGGGAGCTATGGGACAAATGTGACCAAATGCCACTTTCAGTACTTGGCATATGTTGGGTATAAAAAGTCGTAATTTCAAACTTCGAATACGTGCAGAGAGCCAGAATTTGGCTCCAAAATATGGCTCAGGCCTCAAAATTGGGCTATTTGAGATATTTCGAAAACTGCAGGGAAGTTTGTGCGAAATGTGACTCACTGCTGCTTTTAGGACTTGGCATATGTTGGGTATAAAATGTCGTAATTTCAAACCGCGAATACGTGCATAGAGCCAGAATTTGGCTCCAAAATATGGTTCAGGCCTCGAAATTGGGATGTTTGGGATATTTTGAAAACTGCAGGGAGGTTTGGGACAAATGTGACGAAACGCCGCTGTCATTACTTGGCATATGTTGGGTATATAAATTCGTAATTTCAAACTATGAATACGTGCAGAGAGCCAGAATTTGGCTCCAAAATATGGCTCATGCCTAGAAATTGGGATGTTTGGGATATTTTGAAAACTGCAGGGGAGATTGTGCAAAATGTGACCAAACGCCGCTTTCAGTACTTGACATATGTTGGGTATAAAAATCGTAATATCAAACTGCGAATACGTGCAGAGAGCCAGAATTTGGCTCCAAAATATGGCTCAGGCCTCGATATTGTGATTGCGATATTTTGAAAACTGCTGGGAGGTTTGCGACAAAGGTAACCAAACGCCGCTTTCAGTACTTGGCATATGTTGGGTATAATATATCGTAATTTCAAACTGCGAATACGTGCATAGAGCCAGAATTTGGCTCCAAAATATGGCTCAGGCCTCGAAATTGGGATGTTTGGGTTTATTTTGAAAACTGCAGGGAGGTTTGGGACAAATGTGACCAAATGTCACTTTCAGTACTTGGCATATGTTGGGTATAAAAAGTCGCAATTTCAAACTGCGAATACGTGCAGAGAGCCAGAATTTGGCTCCAAAATATGGCTCCGGCCTCGAAATTGGGATGTTTGGGATATTTTGAAAACTGCAGGGGGGATTGAGACAAATGTGACCAAACGCCGCTTTCGGTACTTGGCATAAGTTGGGCATAAAAAAGTCGTAATTTCAAACTCCGAATACGTGCCGAAAGCTAGAATTTGGCAACAAAATATTGTTCAGGCCTCGAAATTGGGATATTTGGGATATTTCGAAAACTGCAGGGGAGTTTGTGCGAAATGTGACTTACTGCCGCTTTCAGGACTTGGCATATGTTGGGTATAATAAGTCGTAATTTCAAACTGCGAATACGAGCATAGAGCCAGAATTTGGCTCCAAAATATGGCTCAGTACTCGAAATTGGGATGTTTGGGATATTTTGAAAACTGCAGGGGGGGTTTTGGACAAATGTGACCAAACGCCGCGTTCAGTACTTGGCATATGTTGGGTATAAAAAAGTCGTAATTTCAAACTGCGAATAAGTGCAGAGCCAAAATTTGGCTCCAAAATATGGCTCAGGCCTCGAAATTGGGAAATTTGCGATATTTCGAAAACTGCAGAGGAGTTTGTGCGAAATGTGACGCACTGCCGCTTTCAGGACTTGGCATATGTTGGGTATAAAATATCGTAGTTTCAAACCGCGAATACGTGCATAGAGCCAGAATTTGGCTCCAAAATATTGCTCAGGCCTCGAAATTGGGATGTTTGGGATATTTTGAAAACTGCAGGGAGGTTTGGGACAAATGTGACGAAACGCTGCTTTTAGAACTTGGCATATGTTGGGTATATAAATTCGTAATTTCAAACTACGAATACGTGCAGAGAGCCAGAATTTGGCTCCAAAATATGGCTCATGCCTCGAAATTGGGATGTTTGGGATATTTTGAAAACTGCAGGGGGGATTGAGACAAATGTGACCAAACGCCGCTTTCGGTACTTGGCATAAGTTGGGCATAAAAAAGTCGTAATTTCAAACTCCGAATACGTGCAGAAAGCTAGAATTTGGCAACAAAATATTGTTCAGGCCTCGAAATTGGGATATTTGGGATATTTCGAAAACTGCAGGGGAGTTTGTGCGAAATGTGACTTACTGCCGCTTTCAGGACTTGGCATATGTTGAGTATAATAAGTCGTAATTTCAAACAGCGAATACGTGCATAGAGCCAGAATTTGGCACCAAAATATGGCTCATGCCTCGAAATTGGGATGTTTGGGATATTTTGAAAACTGCAGGGAGGTTTGGGACAAATGTGACCAAATGCCACTTTCAGTACTTGGCATATGTTGGGAATAAAAAGTCGTAATTTCAAATTTCGAATACGTGCAGAGAGCCAGAATTTGGCTCCAAAATATGGCTCAGGCCTCAAAATTGGGATATTTGGAATATTTTGAAAACTGCAGGGGAGTTTTTGCGAAATGTGACTCACTGCCGCTTTCTGGACTTGGCATATGTTGGGTATAAAATGTCGTAATTTCAAACGGCGAATACGTGCATAGAGCCAGAATTTGGCTCCAAAATATGGCTCAGGCCTCGAAATTGGGATGTTTGGGATATTTTGAAAACTGCAGGGGGGGTTTTGGACAAATGTGACCAAACGCTGCGTTCAGTACTTGGCATATGTTGGGTATAAAAAAGTGGTAATTTCAAACTGTGAATACGTGCAGAGAGCCAGAATTTGGCTCCAAAATATGGCTCATGCCTCAAAATTGGTATATTTAGGATATTTCGAAAACTGCAGGTGAGTTTGTGCGAAATGTGACGCACTGCTGCTTTCAGGACTTGGCATATGTTGGGTATTAAACATCGTAGTTTCAAACCGCGAATACGTGCATAGAGCCAGAATTTGGCTCCAAAATATTGCTCAGGCCTCGAAATTGGGATGCTTGAGATATTTTGAAAACTGCAGGGGGGTTTGGAACAAATGTGACCAAACGCCGCTTTCGGTACTTGGCATATGTTGGGCATAAAAAAGTCGTAATTTCAAACTGCGAATACGTGCAGAAAGCTAGAATTTTGCTCCAAAATATTGTTCAGGCCTCGAAATTGGGATATTTGGGATATTTCGAAAACTGCAGGGGAGTTTGTGCGAAATGTGACTTACTGCCGCTTTCAGGACTTGGCATATGCTGGGTATAATAAGTCGTAATTTCAAACAGCGAATATTTGCATAGAGCCAGAATTTGGCTCCTAAATATGGCTCAGGCCTCGAAATTGGGATGTTTGGGATATTTTGAAAACTGCAGCGAGGTTTGGGACAAATGTGACGAAACGCCGCTTTCAGTACTTGGCATATGTTGGGTATATAAATTCGTAATTTCAAACTGCGAATACGTGCAGAGAGCCAGAATTTGGCTCCAAAATATGGCTCATGCCTCGAAATTGGGCTGTTTGTGATATTTTGAAAACTGTAGGGAGGTTTGGGACAAATGTGACCAAATGCCTCTTTCAGTACTTGGCATATGTTGGGTATAAAAATTCATAATTTCAAACTTCGAATACGTGCAGAGAGCCAGAATTTGGCTCCAAAATATGGCTCAGGCCTCAAAATTGGGCTATTTGAGATATTTCGAAAACTGCAGGGAAGTTTGTGCGAAATGTGACTCACTGCCGCTTTCAGGACTTGGCACATGTTGGGTATAAAATGTCGTAATTTCAAACCGCGAATACGTGCATAGAGCCAGAATTTGGCTCCAAAATATGGCTCAGGCCTCGAAATTGGGATGTTTGGGATATTTTGAAAACTGCAGGGAGGTTTGGGACAAATGTGACGAAACGCCGCTGTCATTACTTGGCATTTGTTGGGTATATAAATCCGTAATTTCAAACTATGAATACGTGCAGAGAGCCAGAATTTGGCTCCAAAATATGGCTCATGCCTAGAAATTGGGATGTTTGGGATATTTTGAAAACTGCAGGGGAGATTGTGCAAAATGTGACCAAACACCGCTTTCAGTACTTGACATATGTTGGGTATAAAAATCGTAATATCAAACTGCGAATACGTGCAGAGAGCCAAAATTTGGCTCCAAAATATGGCTCAGGCCTCGATATTGTGATTGCGATATTTTGAAAACTGCTGGGAGGTTTGTGACAAAGGTAACCAAACGCCGCTTTCAGTACTTGGCATATGTTGGGTATAATATATCGTAATTTCAAACCGCGAATACGTGCATAGAGCCAGAATTTGGCTCCAAAATATGGCTCAGGCCTCGAAATTGGGATGTTTGGGATATTTTGAAAACTGCAGGGAGGTTTGGGACAAATGTGACGAAACGCCGCTTTCAGTACTTGGCATATGTTGGGTATATAAATTCGTAATTTCAAACTACGAATACGTGCAGAGAGCCAGAATTTGGCTCCAAAATATGGCTCATGCCTCGAAATTGGGATGTTTGGGATATTTTGAAAACTGCAGGGAGGTTTGGGACAAATGTGACGAAACGCTGCTTTTAGTACTTGGCATATGTTGGGTATAATAAGTCGTAATTTCAAACAGCGAATACGTGCATAGAGCCAGAATTTGGCTCCAAAATATGGCTCATGCCTCGAAATTGGGATGTTTGGGATATTTTGAAAACTGCAGGGAGGTTTGGGACATATGTGACCAAATGCCACTTTCAATACTTGGCATATGTTGGGTATAAAAAGTCGTAATTTCAAATTTCGAATACGTGCAGAGAGCCAGAATTTGGCTCCAAAATATGGCTCAGGCCTCAAAATTGGAATATTTGGAATATTTCGAAAACTGCAGGGGAGTTTTTGCGAAATGTGACTCACTGCTGCTTTCAGGCCTTGGCACATGTTGGGTATAAAATGTCGTAATTTCAAACGGCGAATACGTACATAGAGCCAGAATTTGGCTCCAAAATATGGTCAGGCCTCGAAATTGGGATGTTTGGGATATTTTGAAAACTGCAGGGTAGGGTTTGGGACAAATGTGACCAAATGCCGCTTACAGAACTTGGAATATGTTGAGTATAAAAAAGTCGTAATTTCAAACTGCGAATACGAGCATAGAGCCAGAATTTGGCTCCAAAATATGGTCAGACCTCGAAATTGGGATGTTTGGGATATTTTGAAAACTGCAGGGTAGGGTTTGGGACAAATGTGACCAAATGCCGCTTACAGAACTTGGCATATGTTGGGTATAAAAAAGTCGTAATTTCAAACTGCGAATACGTGCAGAGAGCCAGAATTTGGCTCCAAAATATGGCTCAGGCCTCGAAATTGGGAAATTTGCGATATTTCGAACACTGCGTTGGAGTTTGTGCGAAATGTGACTTACTGCCGCTTTCAGGACTTGGCATATGTTGGGTATAATAAGTCGTAATTTCAAACAGCGAATACGTGCATAGAGCCAGAATTTGGCTCCAAAATATGGCTCGGGCCTCGAAAATGGGATGTTTTGGATATTTTGAAAACTGCAGGGAGGTTTGGGACAAATGTGACGAAACGCTGGTTTCAGTACATGGCATATGTTGGGAATATAAATTCGTAATTTCAAACTGCGAATTCGTGCAGAGAGCCAAAATTTGGCTCCAAAATATGGCTCATGCCTCGAAATTGGGATGTTTGGGATATATTGAAAACTGCAGGGGGGGTTTGGGACAAATGTGACCAATCTCCGCTTTCAGTACTTGGCATATATTGGGTATAAAAAAGTCGTAATTTCAAACTGCAAATACGTGCAGAGAGCAAGAGTTTGGCTCCAAAATATGGCTCAGGCCTCGAAATTGGGATGTTTGGGATATTTCGAAAACTGCAGGGGAGTTTGTGCAAAATGTGACTCACTGCCGCTTTCAGTACTTGGCATATGTTGGGTATAAAAATCGTAATATCAAACAGCGAATACGTGCAGAGAGCCAGAATTTGGCTCCAAAATATGGCTCAGGCCTCAAAATTTGGATGTTTGGGATATTTTGAAAACTGCAAGGGGGATTGAGACAAATGTGACCAAACGCCGCTTTCAGTACTTGGCATATGTTGGGTATAAAAAAGTGGTAATTTCAAACTGTGAATACGTGCAGAGAGCCAGAATTTGGCTCCAAAATATTGCTCAGGCCTCGAAATTGGGATGCTTGAGATATTTTGAAAACTGCAGGGGGGTTTGGAACAAATGTGACCAAACGCCGCTTTCGGTACTTGGCATATGTTGGGCGTAAAAAAGTCGTAATTTCAAACTGCGAATACGTGCAGAAAGCTAGAATTTGGCAACAAAATATTGTTCAGGCCTCGAAATTGGGATATTTGGGATATTTCGAAAACTGCAGGGAAGTTTGTGCGAAATGTGACTTACTGCCGCTTTCAGGACTTGGCATATGTTGGGTATAATAAGTCGTAATTTCAAACAGCGAATATTTGCATAGAGCCAGAATTTGGCTCCAAAATATGGCTCAGGCCTCGAAATTGGGATGTTTGGGATATTTTGAAAACTGCAGCGAGGTTTGGGACAAATGTGACGAAACGCCGCTTTCAGTACTTGGCATATGTTGGGTATATAAATTCGTAATTTCAAACTGCGAATACGTGCAGAGAGCCAGAATTTGGCTCCAAAATATGGCTCATGCCTCGAAATTGGGCTGTTTGTGATATTTTGAAAACTGCAGGGAGGTTTGGGACAAATGTGACCAAATGCCTCTTTCAGTACTTGGCATATGTTGGGTATAAAAAGTCCTAATTTCAAACATCGAATACGTGCAGAGAGCCAGAATTTGGCTCCAAAATATATCTCAGGCCTCAAAATTGGGCTATTTGAGATATTTCGAAAACTGCAGGGAAGTTTGTGCGAAATGTGACTCACTGCCGCTTTCAGGACTTGGCATATGTTGGGTATAAAACGTCGTAATTTCAAACCGCGAATACGTGCATAGAGCCAGAATTTGGCTCCAAAATATGGCTCAGGCCTCGAAATTGGGATGTTTGTTATATTTTGAAAACTGCAGGGGGTGTTTTGGACAAATGTGACCAATCTCCGCTTTCAGTACTTGGCATATATTGGGTATAAAAAAGTCGTAATTTCAAACTGCAAATACGTGCAGAGAGCAAGAGTTTGGCTCCAAAATATGGCTCAGGCCTCGAAATTGGGATGTTTGGGATATTTCGAAAACTGCAGGGGAGTTTGTGCAAAATGTGACTCACTTCCGCTTTCAGTACTTGGCATATGTTGGGTATAAAAATCGTAATATCAAACAGCGAATACGTGCAGAGAGCCAGAACTTGGCTCCAAAATATGGCTCAGGCCTCAAAATTTGGATGTTTGGGATATTTTGAAAACTGCAAGGGGGATTGTGACAAATGTGGCCAAACGCCGCTTTCAGTACTTGGCATATGTTGGGTATAAAAAAGTGGTAATTTCAAACTGCGAATACGTGCAGAGAGCCAGAATTTGGCTCCAAAATAAGGCTCATGCCTCAAAATTGGGATATTTAGGATATTTCGAAAACTGCAGGTGAGTTTGTGCGAAATGTGATGCACTGCCGCTTTCAGGACTTGGCATATGTTGGGTATAAAATAATGTAGTTTCAAACCGCGAATACGTGCATAGAGCCAGAATTTGGATCCATAATATTGCTCAGGCCTCGAAATTGGGATGCTTGAGATATTTTGAAAACTGCAGGGGGGGTTTGGAACAAATGTGACCAAACGCCGCTTTCGGTACTTGGCATATGTTAAGCATAAAAAAAGTCGTAATTGCAAACTGCGAATACGTGCAGAAAGCTAGAATTTTGCTCCAAAATATGGCTCAGGCCTCGAAATTGGGAAATTTGGGATATTTCGAACACTGCATTGGAGTTTGTGCGAAATGTGACTTACTGCCGCTTTCAGGACTTGGCATATGTTGGGTATAATAAGTCGTAATTTCAAACAGCGAATACGTGCATAGAGCCATAATTTGGCTCCAAAATATGGCTCAGGCCTCGAAATTGGGATGTTTTGGATATTTTGAAAACTGCAGGGAGGTTTGGGACAAATGTGACGAAACGCTGCTTTCAGTACATGGCATATGTTGGGAATATAAATTCGTAATTTCAAACTGCGAATACGTGCAGAGAGCCAAAATTTGGCTCCAAAATATGGCTCATGCATCGAAATTGGGATGTTTGGGATATATTGAAAACTGCAGGGGGGGTTTGGGACAAATGTGATCAATCTCCGCTTTCAGTACTTGGCATATATTTGGTATAAAAAAGTCGTAATTTCAAACTGCGAATACGTGCAGAAAGCTAGAATTTTGCTACAAAATATTGTTCAGGCCTCGAAATTGGGATATTTGGGATATTTCGAAAACTGCAGGGGAGTTTGTTCGAAATGTGACTTACTGCCGCTTTCAGGACTTGGCATATGTTGGGTATAATAAGTCGTAATTTCAAACAGCGAATATTTGCATAGAGCCAGAATTTGGCTCCAAAATATGGCTCAGGCCTCGAAAATGGGATGTTTGGGATATTTTGAAAACTGCAGCGAGGTTTGGGACAAATGTGACGAAACGCCGCTTTCAGTACTTGGCATATGTTGGGTATATAAATTCGTAATTTCAAACTGCGAATACGTGCAGAGAGCCAGAATTTGGCTCCAAAATATGGTTCATGCCTCGAAATTGGGATGTTTGGGATATTTTGAAAACTGCAGGGGGGATTGAGACAAATGTGACCAAACGCCGCTTTCGGTACTTGGCATAAGTTGGGCATAAAAAAGTCGTAATTTCAAACTGCGAATACGTGCAGAAAGCTAGAATTTGGCAACAAAATATTGTTCAGGCCTCGAAATTGGGATATATGGGATATTTCGAAAACTGCAGGGGAGTTTGTGCGAAATGTGACTTACTGCCGCTTTCAGGACTTGGCATATGTTGGGTATAATAAGTCATAATTTCAAACAGCGAATACGTGCATAGAGCCAGAATTTGGCACCAAAATATGGCTCATGCCTCGAAATTGGGATGTTTGGGATATTTTGAAAACTGGAGGGAGGTTTGGGACAAATGTGACCAAATGCCACTTTCAGTACTTGGCATATGTTGGGTATAAAAAGTCGTAATTTCAAATTTCGAATACATGCAGAGAGCCAGAATTTGGCTCCAAAATATGGCTCAGGCCTCAAAATTGGGATATTTGGAATATTTCGAAAACTGCAGGGGAGTTTTTGCGAAATGGGACTCACTGCCGCTCTCAGGACTTGGCATATGTTGGGTATAAAATGTCGTAATTTCAAACGGCGAATACGTGCATAGAGCCAGAATTTGGCTCCAAAATATGGCTCAGGCCTCGAAATTGGGATGTTTGGGATATTTTGAAAACTGCAGGGGGGGTTTGGGACAAATGTGACCAAATGCCGCTTACAGAACTTGGTATATGTTGAGTATAAAAAAGTCGTAATTTCAAACTGCAAATACGTGCAGAGAGCAAGAGTTTGGCTCCAAGATATGGCTCAGGCCTCGAAATTGGGATTTTGGGATATTTCGAAAACTGCAGGGGAGTTTGTGCAAAATGTGACTCACTTCCACTTGCAGTACTTGGCATATGTTGGGTATAAAAATCGTAATATCAAACAGCGAATACGTGCAGAGAGCCAGAATTTGGCTCCAAAATATGGCTCAGGCCTCAAAATTTAGTTGTTTGGGATATTTTGAAAACTGCAAGGGGGATTGTGACAAATGTGGCCACACGCCGCTTTCAGTACTTGGCATATGTTGGGTATAAAAAAGTGGTAATTTCAAACTGCGAATACGTGCAGAGAGCCAGAATTTGGCTCCAAAATATGGCTCATGCCTCAAAATTGGGATATTTAGGATATTTCGAAAACTGCAGGTGAGTTTGTGCGAAATGTGATGCACTGCCGCTTTCAGGACTTGGCATATGTTGGGTATAAAATATCGAAGTTTCAAACCGCGAATACGTGCATAGAGCCAGAATTTGGCTCTAAAATATGGCTCAGGCTTCGAAATTGGGATGTTTGGGATATTTTAAAAACTGCAGGGGGGGGGGGGGTTTGGACAAATGTGACCAAACGCCGCGTTCAGTACTTGGCATATGTTGGGTATAAAAAAGTCGTAATTTCAAACTGCGAATAAGTGCAGAGAGCAAGAATTTGGCTCCAAAATATGGCTCAGGCCTCGAAATTGGGATGTTTGGGATATTTTGAAAACTGCAGGGAGGTTTGAGACAAATGTGACCAAATGTCACTTTCAGTACTTGGCATATTTTGGGTATAAAAAGTCGCAATTTCAAACTGCGAATACGTGCAGAGAGCCAGAATTTGGCTCCAAAATATGACTCAGGCCTCGAAATTGGGATGTTTGGGATATTTTGAAAACTGCAGGGGGGATTGAGACAAATGTGACCAAACGCCGCTTTCGGTACTTGGCATAAGTTGGGCATAAAAAAGTCGTAATTTCAAACTGCGAATACGTGCAGAAAGCTAGAATTTGGCAACAAAATATTGTTCAGGCCTCGAAATTGGGATATATGGGATATTTCGAAAACTGCAGGGGAGTTTGTGCGAAATGTGACTTACTGCCGCTTTCAGGACTTGGCATATGTTGGGTATAACAAGTCATAAATTCAAAAAGCGAATACGTGCATAGAGCCAGAATTTGGCACCAAAATATGGCTCATGCCTCGAAATTGGGATGTTTGGGATATTTTGAAAACTGGAGGGAGGTTTGGGACAAATGTGACCAAATGCCACTTTCAGTACTTGGCATATGTTGGGTATAAAAAGTCGTAATTTCAAATTTCGAATACATGCAGAGAGCCAGAATTTGGCTCCAAAATATGGCTCAGGCCTCAAAATTGGGATATTTGGAATATTTCGAAAACTGCAGGGGAGTTTTGGCGAAATGGGACTCACTGCCGCTCTCAGGACTTGGCATATGTTGGGTATAAAATGTCGTAATTTCAAACGGCGAATACGTGCATAGAGCCAGAATTTGGCTCCAAAATATGGCTCAGGCCTCGAAATTGGGATGTTTGGGATATTTTGAAAACTGCAGGGGGGGTTTGGGACAAATGTGACCAAATGCCGCTTACAGAACTTGGTATATGTTGAGTATAAAAAAGTCGTAATTTCAAACTGCAAATACGTGCAGAGAGCAAGAGTTTGGCTCCAAGATATGGCTCAGGCCTCGAAATTGGGATTTTGGGATATTTCGAAAACTGCCGGGGAGTTTGTGCAAAATGTGACTCACTTCCACTTGCAGTACTTGGCATATGTTGGGTATAAAAATCGTAATATCAAACAGCGAATACGTGCAGAGAGCCAGAATTTGGCTCCAAAATATGGCTCAGGCCTCAAAATTTAGTTGTTTGGGATATTTTGAAAACTGCAAGGGGGATTGTGACAAATGTGGCCACACGCCGCTTTCAGTACTTGGCATATGTTGGGTATAAAAAAGTGGTAATTTCAAACTGCGAATACGTGCAGAGAGCCAGAATTTGGCTCCAAAATATGGCTCATGCCTCAAAATTGGGATATTTAGGATATTTCGAAAACTGCAGGTGAGTTTGTGCGAAATGTGATGCACTGCCGCTTTCAGGACTTGGCATATGTTGGGTATAAAATATCGAAGTTTCAAACCGCGAATACGTGCATAGAGCCAGAATTTGGCTCTAAAATATGGCTCAGGCTTCGAAATTGGGATGTTTGGGATATTTTAAAAACTGCAGGGGGGGGGGGGGTTTGGGACAAATGTGACCAAACGCCGCGTTCAGTACTTGGCATATGTTGGGTATAAAAAAGTCGTAATTTCAAACTGCGAATAAGTGCAGAGAGCAAGAATTTGGCTCCAAAATATGGCTCAGGCCTCGAAATTGGGAAATTTGCGATATTTCGAAAACTGCAGGGGGGGGGGGGGGTTGGACAAATATGACCAAACGCTGCTTTCGGTACTTAGCATATGTTGGGCATAAAAAAGTCGTAATTTCAAACTGCGAATACGTGCAGAAAACTAGAATTTTGCTCCAAAATATTGTTCAGGCTCCTGAAATTGGGATATTTGGGATATTTCGAAAACTGCAGGGGAGTTTGTGCGAAATGTGACGCACTGCCGCTTTCAGTACTTGGCATATGTTGGGTATAAAAATCGTAATATCAAACTGCGAATACGTGCAGAGAGCCAGAATTTGGCTCCAAAATATGGCTCAGGCCTCGATATTGTGATGTTTGGGATATTTTGAAAACTGCAGGGAGGTTAGGGACAAATGTAACCAAACGCCGCTTTCAGTACTTGGCATATGTTGGGTATAAAAAAATCGTATTTTCAAACTGAGAATACGTGCAAAGAGCCAGAATTTGGCTCTAAAAAATGGCTCAGGCCTCGAAATTGGGTTATTTGGGATATTTCGAGAACTGTAAGGGAGTTTGTGCAAAATTTGACTCACTGCCGCTTTCAGGACTTCGCATAAATTGGGTATAAAAAATCGTAATTTCAAGCTGCGAATACGTGTATAGAACCAGAATTTGGCTCTAAAATATTGCTCTGTCCTCGAAATTGGCATGTTTGGGATATTTTGAAAACTGCAAGGGGGGTTTGGGACAAATGTGACCAAACTCCGCTTTCAGTACTTGGCATATATTGGGTATAAAAAATTCGTAATTTCAAACTGCCAATACGTGCAGAGAGCCAGAGTTTGGCTCCAAAATATGGCTCAGGCCTCGAAATTGGGATGTTTGGGATATTTCGAAAAGTGCAGGGGAGATTGTTCAAAATGTGACTCACTGTCGCTTTCAGTACTTGGCATATGTTGGGTATAAAAATCGTAATATCAAACTGCGAATGCGTGCAGAGAGCCAAAATTTGGCTCCAAAATATGGGTCAGGAATAGAAATTGGGATGTTAGGGATATTTTGAAAACTGCAGGGGGGATTGAGACAAATGTGACCAAACGCCGCTTTCAGTACTTGGCATATGTTGGGTATAAAAAAGTGGTAATTTCAAACTGCGAATACGTTCAGAGAGCCAGAATTTGGCTCCAAAATATGGATCAGGCCTCGATATTGTGATGTTTGGGATATTTTGAAAACTGCAGAGGGGGTTTGGGACAAATGTGACAAAACGCCGCTTTCGGTACTTGGCATATGTTGGGCATAAAAAAGTCGTAATTTCAAACTGCGAATACGTGCAGAAAACTAGAATTTTGCTCCAAAATATTGTTCAGGCTCCTGAAATTGGGATATTTGGGATATTTCGAAAACTGCAGGGGAGTTTGTGCGAAATGTGACTTACTGACGCTTTCAGGACTTGGCATGTGTTGGGTATAATAAGTCGTAATTTCAAACAGCGAATACGTGCATAGAGCCAGAATTTGGCTCCAAAATATGGCTCATGCCTCGAAATTGGGATGTTATGGGATATTTTGAAAACTGCAGGGAGGTTTGGGACAAATGTGACCAAATGCCACTTTCAGTACATGGCATATGTTGGGTATAAAAAGTTGTAATTTCAAAATTTCGAATACGTGCAGAGAGCCAGAATTTGGCTCCAAAATATGGCTCAGGCCTCAAAATTGGGATATTTGGAATATTTCGAAAACTGCAGGGGAGTTTTTGCGAAATGTGACTCACTGCCGCTTTCAGGACTTGGCATATGTTGGGTATAAAATGTCGTAATTTCAAACCGCGAATACTTGCATAGAGCCAGAACTTGGCTCCAAAATTTGGCTCAGGCCTCGAAATTGGGATGTTTGGGATATTTTGAAAACTGCAGGGAGGGGGTTTGGGACAAATGTAACCAAATGCCGCTTACAGAACTTAGTATATGTTGAGTATAAAAAAGTCGTAATTTCAAACTGCGAATACGTGCATAGAGCCAGAATTTGGCTCCAAAATATGGCTCAGGCCTCGAAATTGGGATGTTTGGGATATTTTGAAAACTGCAGGGGGGGTTTTGGACAAATGTGACCAAACGCCGCGTTCAGTACTTGGCATATGTTGGGTATAAAAAAGTCGTAATTTCAAACTGCGAATATGTGCAGAGAGCCAGAATTTGGCTCCAAAATATGGCTCAGGCCTCAAAATTGGGAAATTTGCGATATTTCGAAAACTGCAGGGGAGTTTGTGCCAAATGTGACTCACTGCTGCTTTCAAGACTTGGCATATGTTGGGTATAAAATGTCGTAATTTCAAACCGCGAATACGTGCATAGAGCCAGAATTTGGCTCCCAAATATGGCTCAAGCCTCGAAATTGGGATGTTTGGGATATTTTGAAAACTGCAGGGGGTGTTTTGGACAAATGTGACCAAACGCTACTTTCAGTACTTGGCATAAGTTGGGTATAAAAAAGTCGTAATTTCAAACTGCGAATACGTGCAGAGAGCCAGAATTTGGCTCTAAAATATGGCTCAAGCCTCGAAATTGGGAAATTTGCGATATTTCGAAAACTGCATGGGAGTTTGTGCGAAATGTGACTCACTGCTGCTTTCAGTACTTGGTATATGTTGGGTATAAAAAAGTCGTAATTTCAAACTGCGAATACGTGCATAGAGCCAGAATTTGGCTGCAAAATATGGCTCAGGCCTCGAAATTGGGATGTTTGGGATATTTTGAAAACTGCAGGGAGGTTTGGGACAAATGTGACGAAACGCTGCTTTCAGTACTTGGCATATGTTGGGAATATAAATTCGTAATTTCAAACTGCGAATACGTGCAGAGAGCCAAAATTTGGCTCCAAAACGGGCTCATGCCTCGAAATTGGGATGTTTGGGATATTTTGAAAACTGCAGGGGGGGGTTTGGGACAAATGTGACCAATCTCCGCTTTCAGTACTTGGCATAAGTTGGGTATAAAAAAGTCGTAATTTCAAACAGCGAATACGTGCATAGAGCCAGAATTTGGCTCCAAAATATGGCTCATGCCTCGAAATTGGGATGTTATGGGATATTTTGAAAACTGCATGGAGGTTTGGGACAAATGTGACCAAATGCCACTTTCAGTACATGGCATATGTTGGGTATAAAAAGTTGTAATTTCAAAATTTCGAATACGTGCAGAGAGCCAGAATTTGGCTCCAAAATATGGCTCAGGCCTCAAAATTGGGATATTTGGAATATTTCGAAAACTGCAGGGGAGTTTTTGCGAAATGTGACTCACTGCCGCTTTCAGGACTTGGCATATGTTGGGTATAAAATGTCGTAATTTCAAACCGCGAATACTTGCATAGAGCCAGAACTTGGCTCCAAAATTTGGCTCAGGCCTCGAAATTGGGATGTTTGGGATATTTTGAAAACTGCAGGGAGGGGGTTTGGGACAAATGTAACCAAATGCCGCTTACAGAACTTAGTATATGTTGAGTATAAAAAAGTCGTAATTTCAAACTGCGAATACGTGCATAGAGCCAGAATTTGGCTCCAAAATATGGCTCAGGCCTCGAAATTGGGATGTTTGGGATATTTTGAAAACTGCAGGGGGGGTTTTGGACAAATGTGACCAAACGCCGCGTTCAGTACTTGGCATATGTTGGGTATAAAAAAGTCGTAATTTCAAACTGCGAATATGTGCAGAGAGCCAGAATTTGGCTCCAAAATATGGCTCAGGCCTCAAAATTGGGAAATTTGCGATATTTCGAAAACTGCAGGGGAGTTTGTGCCAAATGTGACTCACTGCTGCTTTCAAGACTTGGCATATGTTGGGTATAAAATGTCGTAATTTCAAACCGCGAATACGTGCATAGAGCCAGAATTTGGCTCCCAAATATGGCTCAAGCCTCGAAATTGGGATGTTTGGGATATTTTGAAAACTGCAGGGGGTGTTTTGGACAAATGTGACCAAACGCTACTTTCAGTACTTGGCATAAGTTGGGTATAAAAAAGTCGTAATTTCAAACTGCGAATACGTGCAGAGAGCCAGAATTTGGCTCTAAAATATGGCTCAAGCCTCGAAATTGGGAAATTTGCGATATTTCGAAAACTGCATGGGAGTTTGTGCGAAATGTGACTCACTGCTGCTTTCAGTACTTGGTATATGTTGGGTATAAAAAAGTCGTAATTTCAAACTGCGAATACGTGCATAGAGCCAGAATTTGGCTGCAAAATATGGCTCAGGCCTCGAAATTGGGATGTTTGGGATATTTTGAAAACTGCAGGGAGGTTTGGGACAAATGTGACGAAACGCTGCTTTCAGTACTTGGCATATGTTGGGAATATAAATTCGTAATTTCAAACTGCGAATACGTGCAGAGAGCCAAAATTTGGCTCCAAAACGGGCTCATGCCTCGAAATTGGGATGTTTGGGATATTTTGAAAACTGCAGGGGGGGGTTTGGGACAAATGTGACCAATCTCCGCTTTCAGTACTTGGCATATATTGGGTATAAAAAAGTCGTAATTTCAAACTGCAAATACGTGCAGAGAGCAAGAGTTTGACTCCAAAATATGGCTCAGGCCTCGAAATTGGGATGTTTGGGATATTTCGAAAACTGGTGGGGAGTTTGTGCAAAATGTGACTCACTGCCGCTTTCAGTACTTGGCATATGTTGGGTATAAAAATCGTAATATCAAACAGCGAATACGTGCAGAGAGCCATAATTTGGCTCCAAAATATGACTCAGGCCTCAAAATTTCGATGTTTGGGATATTTTGAAAACTGCAAGGGGGGATTGAGACAAATGTGACCAAATGCCGCTTTCAGTACTTGGCATATGTTGGGTATAAAAAAGTGGTAATTTCAAACTGCGAATACGTGCAGAGAGCCAGAATTTGGCGCCAAAATATGGCTCAGGCCTCAAAATTGGGATATTTGGGATATTTAAAAAACTGCTGGGGAGTTTATACGAAATGTGACGCACTGCTGCTTTCAGGACTTGGCATATGTTGGGTAAAAAATGTTGTAATTTCAAACTGCGAATACGTGCAGAGAGCCAGAATTTGGCTCCAAAATATAGCTCAGGCCTAGAAATTGGGATGTTTGAGATATTTGGAAAACTGCAGGGGGGGTTTTGGACAAATGTGACCAAACGCTGCTTTCGGTACTTAGCATATGTTGGGCATAAAAAAGTCATAATTTCAAACTGCGAATACTTGCAGAAAACTAGAATTTTGCTCCAAAATATTGTTCAGGCTCCTGAAATTGGGATATTTCATATATTTCGAAAACTGCAGGGGAGTTTGTGCAAAATGTGACTCACTGCCGCTTTCAGTACTTGGCATATGTTGGGTATAAAAAAGTCGTAATTTTAAACTGCGAATACGTGCAGAGAGCCAGAATTTGGCTCCAAAATATGGCTCAGGCCTAGAAATTGGGATGTTTGAGATATTTCGAAAACTGCAGGGGAGTTTGTGCAAAATGTGACTCACTGCCGCTTTCAGTACTTGGCATATGTTGGGTATAAAAATCGTAATACCAAACTGCGAATACCTGCAAAGAGCCAGAATTTGGCTCCAAAATATGGCTCAGGCCTTGATATTGTGATGTTTGGGATATTTTGAAAACTGCAGGGAGGTTAGGGACAAATGTAACCAAACGCCACTTTCAGTACTTGGCATATGTTGGGTATAAAAAAATCGTATTTTCAAACTGCGAATACATGCAGAGAGCCAGAATTTGGCTCTAAAAAATGGCTCAGGCCTCGAAATTGGGATATTTGGGATATTTCGAAGACTGTAATTGAGTTTGTGCCAAATTTGACTCACTGCCGCTTTTAGGACTTGGCATATGTTGGGTATAAAAAGTCGTAATTTCAAACTGCGAATACGTGCATAGAGCCAGAATTTGGCTCCAAAATTTGGCTCAGGCCTCGAAATTGGGATGTTTGGGATATTTTGAAAACTGCTGGGAGGTTTGGGACAAATGTGACGAAACGCTGCTTTCAGTACTTGGCATATGCTATGAATATAAATTCGTAATTTCAAACTGCGAATAAGTGCAGAGAGCCAAAATTTGGCTCCAAAATATGGCTCATGCCTCGAAATTGGGATGTTTGGGATATTTTGAAAACTGCAGGGGGGGTTTGGGACAAATGTGACCAATCTCCGCTTTCAGTTCTTGGCATATATTGGGTATAAAAAAGTCGTAATTTCAAACTGCAAATACGTGCAGAGAGCAAGAGTTTGGCTCCAAAATATGGCTCAGGTTTCAAAATTGGGATGTTTGGGATATTTCGAAAACTGCAGGGGAGTTTGTGCAAAATATGACTCACTGCCGCTTTCAGTACTTGGCATATGTTGGGTACAAAAATCGTAATATAAAACAGCGAATACGTGCAGAGAGCCAGAATTTGGCTCCAAAATATGGCTCAGGCCTCAAAATTTGGATGTTTGGGATATTTTGAAAACTGCAAGGGGGATTGAGACAAATGTGACGAAACTCCGCTTTCAGTACTTGGCATATGTTGGGTATAAAAAAGTGGTAATTTCAAACTGCAAATACGTGCAGAGAGCCAGAATTTGGCTCCAAAATATGGCTCATGCCTCAAAATTGGGATATTTATGATATTTCGAAAACTGCAGGTGAGTTTGTGCGAAATGTGACGCACTGCCGCTTTCAGGACTTGGCATATGTTGGGTATAAAATATCGTAGTTTCAAACCGCGAATACGTGCATAGAGCCAGAATTTGGCTCTAAAATATTGCTCAGGCCTCGAAATTGGGATGCTTGAGATATTTTTAAAACTGCAGGGGGGGTTTGGAACAAATTTGACCAAACGCCGCTTTCGGTACATGGCATATGTTGGGCATAAAAAAGTCGTAATTTCAAACTGCGAATACGTGCAGAAAGCTAGAATTTTGCTCCAAAATATTGTTCAGGCATCGAAATTGCGATATTTGGGATATTTCGAAAACTGCAGGGGAGTTTGTGCGAAATGTGACTTACTGCCGCTTTCAGGACTTGGCATATGTTGGGTATAATGAGTCGTAATTTCAAACAGCGAATACGTGCATAGAGCCAGAATTTGGCTCCAAAATATGGCTCAGGCCTCGAAATTGGGATGTTTTGGATATTTTGAAAACTGCAGCGAGGTTTGGGACAAATGTGACGAAACGCCGCTTTCAGTACTTGGCATATGTTGGGTATATAAATTCGTAATTTCAAACTGCGAATACGTGCAGAGAGCCAGAATTTGGCTCCAAAAAATGGCTCATGCCTCGAAATTGGGATGTTTGGGATATTTTGAAAACTGCAGGGAGGTTTGGGACAAATGTGACCAAATGCCACTTTCAGTACTTGGCATATGTTGGGTATAAAAAGTCGTAATTTCAAACTTCGAATACGTGCAGAGAGCCAGAATTTGGCTCCAAAATATGGCTCAGGCCTCAAAATTGGGCTTTTTGAGATATTTCGAAAACTGCATGGAAGTTTGTGCGAAATGTGACTCACTCCCGCTTTCAGGACTTGGCATATGTTGGGTATAAAATGTCGTAATTTCAAACCGCGAATACGTGCAAAAAGCCAGAATTTGGCTCCAAAATATGGCTGAGGCCTCGAAATTGGGATGTTTGGGATATTTTGAAAACTGCAGGGGAGGTTTGGGACAAATGTGACGAAACGCCGCTTTCAGTACTTGGCATATGTTGGGTATATAAATTCGTAATTCCAAACTGCGAATACGTGCAGAGCCAAAATTTGGCTCCAAAATATGGCTCATGCCTCGAAATTGGGATGTTTGGGATATTTCGAAAACTGCAGGGGAGATTGTGCAAAATGTAACCAAACGCCGCTTTCAGTACTTGGCATATGTTGGGTATAAAAAAGTGGTAATTTCAAACTGCGAATACGTGCAGAGAGCCAGAAATTGGCTCCAAAATATGGCTCAGGCCTCAAAATTGGGATATTTGGGATATTTAAAAAACTGCAGGGGAGTTAATGCGAAATGTGACGCACAGCCGCTTTCAGGACTTGGCATATGTTGGGTAAAAAATGTCGTAATTTCAAACTGCGAATACGTGCAGAGAGCCAGAATTTGGCTCCAAAATATAGCTCAGGCCTCGAAATTGGGATGTTTGAGATATTTTGAAAACTGCAAGGGGGGGTTTTGGACAAATGTGACCAAACGCTGCTTTCGGTACTTAGCATATGTTGGGCATAAAAAAATCGTAATTTCAAACTGCGAATACGTGCAGAAAACTAGAATTTTGCTCCAAAATATTGTTCAGGCTCCTGAAATTGGGATATTTGGGATATTTCGAAAACTGCAGGGGAGTTTGTGCGAAATGTGACTCACTGCCGCTTTAAGGACTTGGCATATGTTGGGTATAAAAAAGTCGTAATTTTAAACTGCGAATACGTGCAGAGAGCCAGAATTTGGTTCCAAAATATGGCTCAGGCCTAGAAATTGGGATGTTTGAGATATTTCGAAAACTGCATGGGAGTTTGTGCAAAATGTGACTCACTGCCGCTTTCAGTACTTGGCATATGTTGGGTATAAAAATCGTAATATCAAACTGCGAATACCTGCAAAGAGCCAGAATTTGGCTCCAAAATATGGCTCAGGCCTTGATATTGTGATGTTTGGGATATTTTGAAAACTGCAGGGAGGTTAGGGACAAATGTAACCAAACGCCACTTTCAGTACTTGGCATATGTTGGGTATAAAAAAATCGTATTTTCAAACTGCGAATACATGCAGAGAGCCAGAATTTGGCTCTAAAAAATGGCTCAGGCCTCGAAACTGGGATATTTGGGATATTTCGAAGACTGTAATTGAGTTTGTGCCAAATTTGACTCACTGCCGCTTTTAGGACTTGGCATATGTTGGGTATAAAAAGTCGTAATTTCAAACTGCGAATACGTGCATAGAGCCAGAATTTGGCTCCAAAATTTGGCTCAGGCCTCGAAATTGGGATGTTTGGGATATTTTGAAAACTGCTGGGAGGTTTGGGACAAATGTGACGAAACGCTGCTTTCAGTACTTGGCACATGCTGGGAATATAAATTCGTAATTTCAAACTGCGAATAAGTGCAGAGAGCCAAAATTTGGCTCCAAAATATGGCACATGCCTCGAAATTGGGATGTTTGGGATATTTTGAAAACTGCAGGGGGGGTTTGGGACAAATGTGACCAATCTCCGCTTTCAGTACTTGGCATATATTGGGTATAAAAAAGTCGTAATTTCAAACTGCAAATACGTGCAGAGAGCAAGAGTTTGGCTCCAAAATATGGCTCAGGCCTCGAAATTGGGATGTTTGGGATATTTCGAAAACTGCAGGGGAGTTTGTGCAAAATGTGACTCACTGCCGCTTTCAGAACTTGGCATATGTTGGGTACAAAAATCGTAATATAAAACAGCGAATACGTGCAGAGAGCCAGAATTTGGCTCCAAAATATGGCTCAGGCCTCAAAATTTGGATGTTTGGGATATTTTGAAAACTGCAAGGGGGATTGAGACAAATGTGACCAAACTCCGTTTTCAGTACTTGGCATATGTTGGGTATAAAAAAGTGGTAATTTCAAACTGCAAATACGTGCAGAGAGCCAGAATTTGGCTTCAAAATATGGCTCATGCCTCAAAATTGGGATATTTAGGATATTTCGAAAACTGCAGGTGAGTTTGTGCGAAATGTGACGCACTGCCGCTTTCAGGACTTGGCATATGTTGGGTATAAAATATCGTAGTTTCAAACCGCAAATACGTGCATAGAGCCAGAATTTGGCTCCAAAATATTGCTCAGGCCTCGAAATTGGGATGCTTGAGATATTATGAAAACTGCAGGGGGGGTTTGGAACAAATGTGACCAAACGCCGCTTTCGGTACTTGGCATATGTTGGGCATAAAAAATTCGTAATTTCAAACTGCGAATACGTGCAGAAAGCTAGAATTTTGCTCCAAAATATTGTTCAGGCATCGAAATTGGGATATTTGGGATATTTCGAAAACTGCAGGGGAGTTTGAGCGAAATGTGACTTACTGCCGCTTTCAGGACTTGGCATATGTTGGGTATAATGAGTCGTAATTTCAAACAGCGAATACGTGCATAGAGCCAGAATTTGGCTCCAAAAAATGGCTCATGCCTCGAAATTGGGATGTTTGGGATATTTTGAAAACTGCAGGGAGGTTTGGGACAAATGTGACCAAATGCCACTTTCAGTACTTGGCATATGTTGGGTATAAAAATTCGTAATTTCAAACTTCGAATACGTGCAGAGAGCCAGAATTTGGCTCCAAAATATGGCTCAGGCCTCAAAATTGGGCTTTTTGAGATATTTCGAAAACTGCATGGAAGTTTGTGCGAAATGTGACTCACTCCCGCTTTCAGGACTTGGCATATGTTGGGTATAAAATGTCGTAATTTCAAACCGCGAATACGTGCATAGAGCCAGAATTTGGCTCCAAAATATGGCTGAGGCCTCGAAATTGGGATGTTTGGGATATTTTGAAAACTGCAGGGTAGGTTTGGGACAAATGTGACGAAACGCAGCTTTCAGTACTTGGCATATGTTGGGTATATAAATTCGTAATTCCAAACTGTGAATACGTGCAGAGCCAAAATTTGGCTCCAAAATATGGCTCATGCCTCGAAATTGGGATGTTTGGGATATTTCGAAAACTGCAGGGGAGATTGTGCAAAATGTAACCAAACGCCGCTTTCAGTACTTGGCAAATGTTGGGTATAAAAAAGTGGTAATTTCAAACTGCGAATACGTGCAGAGAGCCAGAAATTGGCTCCAAAATATGGCTCAGGCCTCAAAATTGGGATATTTGGGATATTTAAAAAACTGCAGGGGAGTTAATGCGAAATGTGACGCACAGCCGCTTTCAGGACTTGGCATATGTTGGGTAAAAAATGTCGTAATTTCAAACTGCGAATACGTGCAGAGAGCCAGAATTTGGCTCCAAAATATAGCTCAGGCCTCGAAATTGGGATGTTTGAGATATTTTGAAAACTGCTGGGAGGTTTGGGACAAATGTGACGAAACGCTGATTTCAGTACTTGGCATATGCTGGGAATATAAATTCGTAATTTCAAACTGCGAATAAGTGCAGAGAGCCAAAATTTAGCTCCAAAATATGGCTCATGCCTCGAAATTGGGATGTTTGGGATATTTTGAAAACTGCAGGGGGGGTTTTGGACAAATGTGACCAAACGCTGCTTTCGGTACTTAGCATATGTTGGGCATAAAAAAATCGTAATTTCAAACTGCGAATACGTGCAGAAAACTAGAATTTTGCTCCAAAATATTGTTCAGGCTCCTGAAATTGGGATATTTGGGATATTTCGAAAACTGCAGTGGAGTTTGTGCGAAATGTGACTCACTGCCGCTTTAAGGACTTGGCATATGTTGGGTATAAAAAAGTCGTAATTTTAAACTGCGAATACGTGCAGAGAGCCAGAATTTGGCTCCAAAATATGGCTCAGGCCTAGAAATTGGGATGTTTGAGATATTTCGAAAACTGCAGGGGAGTTTGTGCAAAATGTGACTCACTGCCACTTTCAGTACTTGGCATATGTTGGGTATAAAAATCGTAATATCAAACTGCGAATACCTGCAAAGAGCCAGAATTTGGCTCCAAAATATGGCTCAGGCCTCGGAATTGGGATGTTTGGGATATTTTGAAAACTGCTGGGAGGTTTGGGACAAATGTGACGAAACGCTGATTTCAGTACTTGGCATATGCTGGGAATATAAATTCGTAATTTCAAACTGCGAATAAGTGCAGAGAGCCAAAATTTAGCTCCAAAATATGGCTCATGCCTCGAAATTGGGATGTTTGGGATATTTTGAAAACTGCAGGGGGGGTTTGGGACAAATGTGACCAATCTCCGCTTTCAGTACTTGGCATATATTGGGTATAAAAAAGTCGTAATTTCAAACTGCAAATACGTGCAGAGAGCAAGAGTTTGGCTCCAAAATATGCCTCAGGTTTCGAAATTGGGATGTTTGGGATATTTCGAAAACTGCAGGGGAGTTTGTGCAAAATGTGACTCACTGCCGCTTTCAGTACTTGGCATATGTTGGGTACAAAAATCGTAATATAAAACAGCGAATACGTGCAGAGAGCCAGAATTTGGCTCCAAAATATGGCTCAGGCCTCAAAATTTGGATGTTTGGGATATTTTGAAAACTGCAAGGGGGATTGAGACAAATGTGACCAAACTCCGCTTTCAGTACTTGGCATATGTTGGGTATAAAAAAGTGGTAATTTCAAACTGCAAATACGTGCAGAGAGCCAGAATTTGGCTCCAAAATATGGCTCATGCCTCAAAATTGGGATATTTAGGATATTTCGAAAACTGCAGGTGAGTTTGTGCGAAATGTGACGCAATGCCGCTTACAGGACTTGGCATATGTTGGGTATAAAATATCGTAGTTTCAAACCGCGAATACGTGCATAGAGCCAGAATTTGGCTCCAAAATATTGCTCAGGCCTCGAAATTGGGATGCTTGAGATATTTTGAAAACTGCAGGGGGGGTTTGGAACAAATGTGACCAAACGCCGCTTTCGGTACTTGGCATATGTTGGGCATAAAAAATTCGTAATTTCAAACTGCGAATACGTGCAGAAAGCTAGAATTTTGCTCCAAAATATTGTTCAGGCATCGAAATTGGGATATTTGGGATATTTCGAAAACTGCAGGGGAGTTTGAGCGAAATGTGACTTACTGCCGCTTTCAGGACTTGGCATATGTTGGGTATAATGAGTCGTAATTTCAAACAGCGAATACGTGCATAGAGCCAGAATTTGGCTCCAAAAAATGGCTCATGCCTCGAAATTGGGATGTTTGGGATATTTTGAAAACTGCAGGGAGGTTTGGGACAAATGTGACCAAATGCCACTTTCAGTACTTGGCATATGTTGGGTATAAAAATTCGTAATTTCAAACTTCGAATACGTGCAGAGAGCCAGAATTTGGCTCCAAAATATGGCTCAGGCCTCAAAATTGGGCTTTTTGAGATATTTCGAAAACTGCATGGAAGTTTGTGCGAAATGTGACTCACTCCCGCTTTCAGGACTTGGCATATGTTGGGTATAAAATGTCGTAATTTCAAACCGCGAATACGTGCATAGAGCCAGAATTTGGCTCCAAAATATGGCTGAGGCCTCGAAATTGGGATGTTTGGGATATTTTGAAAACTGCAGGGTAGGTTTGGGACAAATGTGACGAAACGCAGCTTTCAGTACTTGGCATATGTTGGGTATATAAATTCGTAATTCCAAACTGTGAATACGTGCAGAGCCAAAATTTGGCTCCAAAATATGGCTCATGCCTCGAAATTGGGATGTTTGGGATATTTCGAAAACTGCAGGGGAGATTGTGCAAAATGTAACCAAACGCCGCTTTCAGTACTTGGCAAATGTTGGGTATAAAAAAGTGGTAATTTCAAACTGCGAATACGTGCAGAGAGCCAGAAATTGGCTCCAAAATATGGCTCAGGCCTCAAAATTGGGATATTTGGGATATTTAAAAAACTGCAGGGGAGTTAATGCGAAATGTGACGCACAGCCGCTTTCAGGACTTGGCATATGTTGGGTAAAAAATGTCGTAATTTCAAACTGCGAATACGTGCAGAGAGCCAGAATTTGGCTCCAAAATATAGCTCAGGCCTCGAAATTGGGATGTTTGAGATATTTTGAAAACTGCTGGGAGGTTTGGGACAAATGTGACGAAACGCTGATTTCAGTACTTGGCATATGCTGGGAATATAAATTCGTAATTTCAAACTGCGAATAAGTGCAGAGAGCCAAAATTTAGCTCCAAAATATGGCTCATGCCTCGAAATTGGGATGTTTGGGATATTTTGAAAACTGCAGGGGGGGTTTTGGACAAATGTGACCAAACGCTGCTTTCGGTACTTAGCATATGTTGGGCATAAAAAAATCGTAATTTCAAACTGCGAATACGTGCAGAAAACTAGAATTTTGCTCCAAAATATTGTTCAGGCTCCTGAAATTGGGATATTTGGGATATTTCGAAAACTGCAGTGGAGTTTGTGCGAAATGTGACTCACTGCCGCTTTAAGGACTTGGCATATGTTGGGTATAAAAAAGTCGTAATTTTAAACTGCGAATACGTGCAGAGAGCCAGAATTTGGCTCCAAAATATGGCTCAGGCCTAGAAATTGGGATGTTTGAGATATTTCGAAAACTGCAGGGGAGTTTGTGCAAAATGTGACTCACTGCCACTTTCAGTACTTGGCATATGTTGGGTATAAAAATCGTAATATCAAACTGCGAATACCTGCAAAGAGCCAGAATTTGGCTCCAAAATATGGCTCAGGCCTCGGAATTGGGATGTTTGGGATATTTTGAAAACTGCTGGGAGGTTTGGGACAAATGTGACGAAACGCTGATTTCAGTACTTGGCATATGCTGGGAATATAAATTCGTAATTTCAAACTGCGAATAAGTGCAGAGAGCCAAAATTTAGCTCCAAAATATGGCTCATGCCTCGAAATTGGGATGTTTGGGATATTTTGAAAACTGCAGGGGGGGTTTGGGACAAATGTGACCAATCTCCGCTTTCAGTACTTGGCATATATTGGGTATAAAAAAGTCGTAATTTCAAACTGCAAATACGTGCAGAGAGCAAGAGTTTGGCTCCAAAATATGCCTCAGGTTTCGAAATTGGGATGTTTGGGATATTTCGAAAACTGCAGGGGAGTTTGTGCAAAATGTGACTCACTGCCGCTTTCAGTACTTGGCATATGTTGGGTACAAAAATCGTAATATAAAACAGCGAATACGTGCAGAGAGCCAGAATTTGGCTCCAAAATATGGCTCAGGCCTCAAAATTTGGATGTTTGGGATATTTTGAAAACTGCAAGGGGGATTGAGACAAATGTGACCAAACTCCGCTTTCAGTACTTGGCATATGTTGGGTATAAAAAAGTGGTAATTTCAAACTGCAAATACGTGCAGAGAGCCAGAATTTGGCTCCAAAATATGGCTCATGCCTCAAAATTGGGATATTTAGGATATTTCGAAAACTGCAGGTGAGTTTGTGCGAAATGTGACGCAATGCCGCTTACAGGACTTGGCATATGTTGGGTATAAAATATCGTAGTTTCAAACCGCGAATACGTGCATAGAGCCAGAATTTGGCTCCAAAATATTGCTCAGGCCTCGAAATTGGGATGCTTGAGATATTTTGAAAACTGCAGGGGGGGTTTGGAACAAATGTGACCAAACGCCGCTTTCGGTACTTGGCATATGTTGGGCATAAAAAAGTCGTAATTTCAAACTGCGAATACGTGCAGAAAGCTAGAATTTTGCTCCAAAATATTGTTCAGGCATCGAAATTGGGATATTTGGGATATTTCGAAAACTGCAGGGGAGTTTGTGCGAAATGTGACTTACTGCCGCTTTCAGGACTTGGCATATGTTGGGTATAATAAGTCGTAATTTCAAACAGCGAATACGTGCATAGAGCCAGAATTTGGCTCCAAAATATGGCTCAGGCCTCGAAATTGGGATGTTTTGGATATTTTGAAAACTGCAGCGAGGTTTGGGACAAATGTGACGAAACGCCGCTTTCAGTACTTGGCATATGTTGGGTATATAAATTCGTAATTTCAAACTGCGAATACGTGCAGAGAGCCAGAATTTGGCTCCAAAAAATGGCTCATGCCTCGAAATTGGGATGTTTGGGATATTTTGAAAACTGCAGGGAGGTTTGGGACAAATGTGACCAAATGCCACTTTCAGTACTTGGCATATGTTGGGTATAAAAAGTCGTAATTTCAAACTTCGAATACGTGCAGAGAGCCAGAATTTGGCTCCAAAATATGGCTCAGGCCTCAAAATTGGGCTTTTTGAGATATTTCGAAAACTGCATGGAAGTTTGTGCGAAATGTGACTCACTCCCGCTTTCAGGACTTGGCATATGTTGGGTATAAAATGTCGTAATTTAAAACCGCGAATACGTGCATAGAGCCAGAATTTGGCTCCAAAATATTGCTGAGGCCTCGAAATTGGGATGTTTGGGATATTTTGAAAACTGCAGGGGGGGTTTGGGACAAATGTGACGAAACGCCGCTTTCAGTACTTGGCATATGTTGGGTATATAAATTCGTAATTCCAAACTGCGAATACGTGCAGAGCCAAAATTTGGCTCCAAAATATGGCTCATGACTCGAAATTGGGATGTTTGGGATATTTCGAAAACTGCAGGGGAGATTGTGCAAAATGTAACCAAACGCCGCTTTCAGTACTTGGCATATGTTGGGTATAAAAAAGTGGTAATTTCAAACTGCGAATACGTGCAGAGAGCCAGAAATTGGCTCCAAAATATGGCTCAGGCCTGAAAATTGGGATATTTGGGATATTTAAAAAACTGCAGGGGAGTTAATGCGAAATGTGACGCACAGCCGCTTTCAGGACATGGCATATGTTGGGTAAAAAATGTCGTAATTTCAAACTGCGAATACGTGCAGAGAGCCAGAATTAGGCTCCAAAATATTGTTCAGGCTCCTGAAATTGGAATATTTGGGATATTTCGAAAACTGCAGGGGAGTTTGTGCGAAATGTGACTCACTGCCGCTTTAAGGACTTGGCATATGTTGGGTATAAAAAAGTCGTAATTTTAAACTGCGAATACGTGCAGAGAGCCAGAATTTGGCTCCAAAATATGGCTCAGGCCTAGAAATTGGGATGTTTGGGATATTTCGAAAACTGCAGGGGTGTTTGTGCAAAATGTGACACACTGCGTTTTCAGTACTTGGCATATGTTGGGTATAAAAATCGTAATATCAAACTGCGAATACGTGCAGAGAGCCAGAATTTGGCTCCAAAATATGGTTCAGGCCTCGATTTTGTGATGTTTGGGATATTTTGAAAACTGCAGGGAGGTTAGGGACAAATGTAACCAAACGCTGCTTTCAGTACTTGGCATATGTTGGGTATAAAAAAATCGTATTTTCAAACTGCGAATACGTGCAGAGAGCCAGAATTTGGCTCTAAAAAATGGCTCAGGCCTCGAAATTGGGATATTTGGGATATTTCGAAAACTGTAATGGAGTTTGTGCAAAATTTGACTCACTGCCGCTTTAAGGACTTGGCATATGTTGGGTATAAAAAGTCGTAATTTCAAGCTGCGAATACCTGCATAGAGCCAGAATTTGGCTCCAAAATATTGCTCAGTCCTCGAAATTGGCATGTTTTGGATATTTTGAAAACTGCAGGGGGGGGGTTTGGGACAAATGTGACCAAACTCCGCTTTCAGTACTTGGCATATATTGGGTATAAAAAAGTCGTAATTTCAAACTGCCAATACGTGCAGAGAGCCAGAGTTTGGCTCCAAAATATGGCTCAGGCCTCGAAATTGGGATGTTTGGGATATTTCGAAAAGTGCAGGGGAGATTGTTCAAAATGTGACTCACTGCCGCTTTCAGTACTTGGCATATGTTGGGTATAAAAATCGTAATATCAAACTGCGAATGCGTGCAGAGAGCCAGAATTTGGCTCCAAAATATGGCTCAGGCCTAGAAATTGGGATGTTTGGGATATTTTGAAAACTGCAGGGGGGATTGAGACAAATGTGACCAAACGCCGCTTTCAGTACTTGGCATATGTTGGGTATAAAAAATTGGTAATTTCAAACTGCGAATACGTTCAGAGAGCCAGAATTTGGCTCCTAAATATGGATCAGGCCTCGATATTGTGATGTTTGGGATATTTTGAAAACTGCAGGGGGGGCTTGGGACAAATGTGACAAAACGCCGCTTTCGGTACTTGGCATATGTTGAGCATAAAAAAGTCATAATTTCAAACTGCGAATACGTGCAGAAAGCTAGAATTTGGCTCCAAAATATTGTTCAGGCTCCCGAAATTAGGATATTTGGGATATTTCGAAAACTGGAGGTGAGTTTGTGCGAAATGTGACGCACTGCCGCTTTCAGGACATGGCATATGTTGGGTATAAAATGTCGTAATTTCAAACCGCGAATACGTGCATAGAGCCAGAATTTGTCTTTAAAATATAGCTAAGGCCTCGAAATTGGGATGTTTGAGATATTTTGTAAACTGCAGGGGGGGGTTTGGGACAAATATGACCAAACGCCGCTTTCGGTACTTGGCATATGTTGGGCATAAAAAAGTCGTAATTTCAAACTGCGAATACATGCAGAAAGCTAGAATTTGGCTCCAAAATATTGTTCAGGCTCCCGAAATTGGGATGTTTGGGATATTTCGAAAATTGCAGGGGAGTTTGTGCAAAATGTGACTCACTGCCGCTTTCAGTACTTGGCATATGTTGGGTATAAAAATCGTAATATCAAACTGCGAATACGTGCAGAGAGCCAGAATTTGGCTCCAAAATATGGCTCAGGCCTCGATATTGTGATATTTGGGATATTTTGAAAACTGCTGGGAGGTTTGCGACAAATGTAACCAAACGCCGCTTTCAGTACTTGGCATATGTTGGGTATAAAAAAGTCCTAATTTCAAACAGCGAATACGTGCAGAGAGCCAGAATTTCGCGCCAAAATATGGCTCAGGCCTCGAAATTGGGATGATTGGGATATTTTGAAAACTGCAGGGGGGATTGAGACATATGTGACGAAACGCCGCTTTCAGTACTTGGCATATGTTGGGTATAAAAAAGTGGTAATTTCAAACTGCGAATACGTGCAGAGAGCCAGAATTCGCCTCCAAAATATGGCTCAGGCTTCGAAATTGGGAAATTTGCGATATTTCGAAAACTGCAGGGGAGTTTGTGCGAAGTGTGACTCACTGCTGCTTTCAGTACTTGGTATATGTTGGGTATAAAAAAGTCGTAATTTCAACCTTCGAATACGTGCATAGAGCCAGAATTTGGCCCCAAAATATGGCTCAGGCCTCGAAATTGGGATGTTTGGGATATTTTGAAAATTGCAGGGAGGTTTGGGACAAATGTGACGAAACGCCGCTTTCAATACTTGGCATATGTTGGGAATATAAATTCGTATTTTCAAACTGCGAATACGTGCAGAGAGCCAAAATTTTTCTCCAAAATATGGCTCATGCCACGAACCTGGGATGTTTGGGATATTTTGAAAACTTCAGGGGGGGTTTGGGACAAATATGACCAATCTCCGCTTTCAGTACATGACATATATTGGGTACAAAAAAGTCGTAATTTCAAACTGCAAATACGTGCAGAGAGCCAGAATTTGGCTCCAAAATATGGCTGAGGCCTCGAAATTGGGATGTTTGGAATATTTCGAAAACTGCAGGGGAGTTTGTGCAAAATGTGACTCACTGCCGCTTTCAGTACTTGGCATATGTTGGGTATAAAAATCGTAATATTAAACAGCGAATACATGCAGAGAGCCAGAATTTTGCTCCAAAATATGGCTCACGCCTCAAAATTTGGATGTTTGGGATATTTTAAAAACTGCAAGGGGGATTGAGACAAATGTGACCACACGCCGCTTTCAGTACTTGGCATATGTTGGGTATAAAAAAGTGGTAATTTCAAACTGCGAATACGTGCAGAGAGCCAGAATTTGGCTCCAAAATATGGCTCATGCCTCAAAATTGGGATATTTAGGATATTTCGAAAACTGCAGGTGAGTTTGTGCGAAATGTGACTTACTGCCGCTTTCAGGACTTGGCATATGTTGGGTATAATAAGTCGTAATTTCAAACAGCGAATACGTGCATAGAGCCAGAATTTGGCTCCAAAATATGGTTCAGGCCTCGAAATTGGGATGTTTGGGATATTTTGAAAACTGCAGGGAGGTTTGGGACAAATGTGACCAAATGCCACTTTTAGTACTTGGCATATGTTGGGTATAAAAAGTCGTAATTTCAAACTTCGAATACGTGCAGAGAGCCAGAATTTGGCTCCAAAATATGGCTCAGGCCTCAAAATTGGGCTATTTGAGATATTTCGAAAACTGCAGGGAAGTTTGTGCGAAAAGTGACTCACTGCCGCTTTCAGGACTTGGCATATGTTGGGTATAAAATATCGTAATTTCAAACCACGAATACGTGCAGAGAGCCAGAATTTGGCTCCAAAATATGGCTCAGGCCTTGAAATTAGGATGTTTGAGATATTTTGAAAACTGCAGACGGGGGTTTTGGACAAATGTGACCAAACGCTGCTTTCGGTACTTAGCATATGTTGGGCATAAAAAAAGTCGTAATTTCAAACTGCGAATACGTGCAGAAAACTAGAATTTTGCTCCAAAATATTTTTCAGGCTCCTGAAATTGGGATATTTGGGATATTTCGAAAACTGCAGGAGAGTTTGTGCGAAATGTGACTCACTGCCGCTTTAAGGACTTGGCAAATGTTGGGTATAAAAAAGTCGTAATTTTAAACTGCGAATACGTGCAGAGAGCCAGAATTTGGCTCCAAAATATGGCTCAGGCCTAGAAAATGGGATGCTTGGGATATTTCGAAAACTGCAGGGGAGTTTGTGCAAAATGTGACTCACTGCCACTTACAGTACTTGGCATATGTTGGGTATAAAAATCGTAATATCAAACTGCGAATACGTGCAGAGAGCCAGAATTTGGCTCCAAAATATGGCTCAGGCCTCGATATTGTGATGTTTGGGATATTTTGAAAACTGCAGGGAGGTTAGGGACAAATGTAACCAAACGCCGCTTTCAGTACTTGGCATATGTTGGGAATAAAAAAATCGTATTTTCAAACTGCGAATACGTGCAGAGAGCCAGAATTTGGCTCTAAAAAATGGCTCAGGCCTCGAAATTGGGATATTTGGGATATTTCGAAAACTGTAAGGGAGTTTGTGCAAAATTTGACTCACTGCTGCTTTCAGGACTTGGCATATGTTGGGTATAAAAAGTCGTAATTTCAAACTGCGAATACGTGCATAGAGCCAGAATTTGGCTCCAAAATCTTGCTCAGTCCTCGAAATTGGCAGGTTTGGGATATTTTGAAAACTGCTGGGAGGTTTGGGACAAATGTGACGAAACGCTGATTTCAGTACTTGGCATATGCTGGGAATATAAATTCGTAATTTCAAACTGCGAATAAGTGCAGAGAGCCAAAATTTAGCTCCAAAATATGGCTCATGCCTCGAAATTGGGATGTTTGGGATATTTTGAAAACTGCAGGGGGGGTTTGGGAGAAATGTGACCAATCTCCGCTTTCAGTACTTGGCATATATTGGGTATAAAAAAGTCGTAATTTCAAACTGCAAATACGTGCAGAGAGCAAGAGTTTGGCTCCAAAATATGCCTCAGGTTTCGAAATTGGGATGTTTGGGATATTTCGAAAACTGCAGGGGAGTTTGTGCAAAATGTGACTCACTGCCGCTTTCAGTACTTGGCATATGTTGGGTACAAAAATCGTAATATAAAACAGCGAATACGTGCAGAGAGCCAGAATTTGGCTCCAAAATATGGCTCAGGCCTCAAAATTTGGATGTTTGGGATATTTTGAAAACTGCAAGGGGGATTGAGACAAATGTGACCAAACTCCGCTTTCAGTACTTGGCATATGTTGGGTATAAAAAAGTGGTAATTTCAAACTGCAAATACGTGCAGAGAGCCAGAATTTGGCTCCAAAATATGGCTCATGCCTCAAAATTGGGATATTTAGGATATTTCGAAAACTGCAGGTGAGTTTGTGCGAAATGTGACGCAATGCCGCTTTCAGGACTTGGCATATGTTGGGTATAAAATATCGTAGTTTCAAACCGCGAATACGTGCATAGAGCCAGAATTTGGCTCCAAAATATTGCTCAGGCCTCGAAATTGGGATGCTTGAGATATTTTGAAAACTGCAGGGGGGGTTTGGAACAAATGTGACCAAACGCCGCTTTCGGTACTTGGCATATGTTGGGCATAAAAAAGTCGTAATTTCAAACTGCGAATACGTGCAGAAAGCTAGAATTTTGCTCCAAAATATTGTTCAGGCATCGAAATTGGGATATTTGGGATATTTCGAAAACTGCAGGGGAGTTTGTGCGAAATGTGACTTACTGCCGCTTTCAGGACTTGGCATATGTTGGGTATAATAAGTCGTAATTTCAAACAGCGAATACGTGCATAGAGCCAGAATTTGGCTCCAAAATATGGCTCAGGCCTCGAAATTGGGATGTTTTGGATATTTTGAAAACTGCAGCGAGGTTTGCGACAAATGTGACGAAACGCCGCTTTCAGTACTTGGCATATGTTGGGTATATAAATTCGTAATTTCAAACTGCGAATACGTGCAGAGAGCCAGAATTTGGCTCCAAAAAATGGCTCATGCCTCGAAATTGGGATGTTTGAGATATTTTGAAAACTGCAGGGAGGTTTGGGACAAATGTGACCAAATGCCACTTTCAGTACTTGGCATATGTTGGGTATAAAAAGTCGTAATTTCAAACTTCGAATACGTGCAGAGAGCCAGAATTTGGCTCCAAAATATGGCTCAGGCCTCAAAATTGGGCTTTTTGAGATATTTCGAAAACTGCATGGAAGTTTGTGCGAAATGTGACTCACTCCCGCTTTCAGGACTTGGCATATGTTGGGTATAAAATGTCGTAATTTAAAACCGCGAATACGTGCATAGAGCCATAATTTGGCTCCAAAATATTGCTGAGGCCTCGAAATTGGGATGTTTGGGATATTTTGAAAACTGCAGGGGGGGTTTGGGACAAATGTGACGAAACGCCGCTTTCAGTACTTGGCATATGTTGGGTATATAAATTCGTAATTCCAAACTGCGAATACGTGCAGAGCCAAAATTTGGCTCCAAAATATGGCTCATGACTCGAAATTGGGATGTTTGGGATATTTCGAAAACTGCAGGGGAGATTGTGCAAAATGTAACCAAACGCCGCTTTCAGTACTTGGCATATGTTGGGTATAAAAAAGTGGTAATTTCAAACTGCGAATACGTGCAGAGAGCCAGAAATTGGCTCCAAAATATGGCTCAGGCCTCAAAATTGGGATATTTGGGATATTTAAAAAACTGCAGGGGAGTTAATGCGAAATGTGACGCACAGCCGCTTTCAGGACTTGGCATATGTTGGGTAAAAAATGTCGTAATTTCAAACTGCGAATACGTGCAGAGAGCCAGAATTAGGCTCCAAAATATTGTTCAGGCTCCTGAAATTGGAATATTTGGGATATTTCGAAAACTGCAGGGGAGTTTGTGCGAAATGTGACTCACTGCCGCTTTAAGGACTTGGCATATGTTGGGTATAAAAAAGTCGTAATTTTAAACTGCGAATACGTGCAGAGAGCCAGAATTTGGCTCCAAAATATGGCTCAGGCCTAGAAATTGGGATGTTTGGGATATTTCGAAAACTGCAGGGGTGTTTGTGCAAAATGTGACACACTGCGTTTTCAGTACTTGGCATATGTTGGGTATAAAAATCGTAATATCAAACTGCGAATACGTGCAGAGAGCCAGAATTTGGCTCCAAAATATGGTTCAGGCCTCGATTTTGTGATGTTTGGGATATTTTGAAAACTGCAGGGAGGTTAGGGACAAATGTAACCAAACGCTGCTTTCAGTACTTGGCATATGTTGGGTATAAAAAAATCGTATTTTCAAACTGCGAATACGTGCAGAGAGCCAGAATTTGGCTCTAAAAAATGGCTCAGGCCTCGAAATTGGGATATTTGGGATATTTCGAAAACTGTAATGGAGTTTGTGCAAAATTTGACTCACTGCCGCTTTAAGGACTTGGCATATGTTGGGTATAAAAAGTCGTAATTTCAAGCTGCGAATACCTGCATAGAGCCAGAATTTGGCTCCAAAATATTGCTCAGTCCTCGAAATTGGCATGTTTTGGATATTTTGAAAACTGCAGGGGGGGGTTTGGGACAAATGTGACCAAACTCCGCTTTCAGTACTTGGCATATATTGGGTATAAAAAAGTCGTAATTTCAAACTGCCAATACGTGCAGAGAGCCAGAGTTTGGCTCCAAAATATGGCTCAGGCCTCGAAATTGGGATGTTTGGGATATTTCGAAAAGTGCAGGGGAGATTGTTCAAAATGTGACTCACTGCCGCTTTCAGTACTTGGCATATGTTGGGTATAAAAATCGTAATATCAAACTGCGAATGCGTGCAGAGAGCCAGAATTTGGCTCCAAAATATGGCTCAGGCCTAGAAATTGGGATGTTTGGGATATTTTGAAAACTGCAGGGGGGATTGAGACAAATGTGACCAAACGCCGCTTTCAGTACTTGGCATATGTTGGGTATAAAAAATTGGTAATTTCAAACTGCGAATACGTTCAGAGAGCCAGAATTTGGCTCCTAAATATGGATCAGGCCTCGATATTGTGATGTTTGGGATATTTTGAAAACTGCAGGGGGGGCTTGGGACAAATGTGACAAAACGCCGCTTTCGGTACTTGGCATATGTTGAGCATAAAAAAGTCATAATTTCAAACTGCGAATACGTGCAGAAAGCTAGAATTTGGCTCCAAAATATTGTTCAGGCTCCCGAAATTAGGATATTTGGGATATTTCGAAAACTGGAGGTGAGTTTGTGCGAAATGTGACGCACTGCCGCTTTCAGGACATGGCATATGTTGGGTATAAAATGTCGTAATTTCAAACCGCGAATACGTGCATAGAGTCAGAATTTGTCTTTAAAATATAGCTAAGGCCTCGAAATTGGGATGTTTGAGATATTTTGTAAACTGCAGGGGGGGGTTTGGGACAAATATGACCAAACGCCGCTTTCGGTACTTGGCATATGTTGGGCATAAAAAAGTCGTAATTTCAAACTGCGAATACATGCAGAAAGCTAGAATTTGGCTCCAAAATATTGTTCAGGCTCCCGAAATTGGGATGTTTGGGATATTTCGAAAATTGCAGGGGAGTTTGTGCAAAATGTGACTCACTGCCGCTTTCAGTACTTGGCATATGTTGGGTATAAAAATCGTAATATCAAACTGCGAATACGTGCAGAGAGCCAGAATTTGGCTCCAAAATATGGCTCAGGCCTCGATATTGTGATATTTGGGATATTTTGAAAACTGCTGGGAGGTTTGCGACAAATGTAACCAAACGCCGCTTTCAGTACTTGGCATATGTTGGGTATAAAAAAGTCCTAATTTCAAACAGCGAATACGTGCAGAGAGCCAGAATTTCGCGCCAAAATATGGCTCAGGCCTCGAAATTGGGATGATTGGGATATTTTGAAAACTGCAGGGGGGATTGAGACATATGTGACGAAACGCCGCTTTCAGTACTAGGCATATGTTGGGTATAAAAAAGTGGTAATTTCAAACTGCGAATACGTGCAGAGAGCCAGAATTCGCCTCCAAAATATGGCTCAGGCTTCGAAATTGGGAAATTTGCGATATTTCGAAAACTGCAGGGGAGTTTGTGCGAAGTGTGACTCACTGCTGCTTTCAGTACTTGGTATATGTTGGGTATAAAAAAGTCGTAATTTCAACCTTCGAATACGTGCATAGAGCCAGAATTTGGCTCCAAAATATGGCTCAGGCCTCGAAATTGGGATGTTTGGGATATTTTGAAAATTGCAGGGAGGTTTGGGACAAATGTGACGAAACGCCGCTTTCAATACTTGGCATATGTTGGGAATATAAATTCGTATTTTCAAACTGCGAATACGTGCAGAGAGCCAAAATTTTTCTCCAAAATATAGCTCATGCCACGAAACTGGGATGTTTGGGATATTTTGAAAACTGCAGGGGGGGTTTGGGACAAATATGACCAATCTCCGCTTTCAGTACATGACATATATTGGGTACAAAAAAGTCGTAATTTCAAACTGCAAATACGTGCAGAGAGCCAGAATTTGGCTCCAAAATATGGCTGAGGCCTCGAAATTGGGATGTTTGGAATATTTCGAAAACTGCAGGGGAGTTTGTGCAAAATGTGACTCACTGCCGCTTTCAGTACTTGGCATATGTTGGGTATAAAAATCGTAATATTAAACAGCGAATACATGCAGAGAGCCAGAATTTTGCTCCAAAATATGGCTCACGCCTCAAAATTTGGATGTTTGGGATATTTTAAAAACTGCAAGGGGGATTGAGACAAATGTGACCACACGCCGCTTTCAGTACTTGGCATATGTTGGGTATAAAAAAGTGGTAATTTCAAACTGCGAATACGTGCAGAGAGCCAGAATTTGGCTCCAAAATATGGCTCATGCCTCAAAATTGGGATATTTAGGATATTTCGAAAACTGCAGGTGAGTTTGTGCGAAATGTGACTTACTGCCGCTTTCAGGACTTGGCATATGTTGGGTATAATAAGTCGTAATTTCAAACAGCGAATACGTGCATAGAGCCAGAATTTGGCTCCAAAATATGGTTCAGGCCTCGAAATTGGGATGTTTGGGATATTTTGAAAACTGCAGGGAGGTTTGGGACAAATGTGACCAAATGCCACTTTTAGTACTTGGCATATGTTGGGTATAAAAAGTCGTAATTTCAAACTTCGAATACGTGCAGAGAGCCAGAATTTGGCTCCAAAATATGGCTCAGGCCTCAAAATTGGGCTATTTGAGATATTTCGAAAACTGCAGGGAAGTTTGTGCGAAATGTGACTCACTGCCGCTTTCAGGACTTGGCATATGTTGGGTATAAAATATCGTAATTTCAAACCACGAATACGTGCAGAGAGCCAGAATTTGGCTCCAAAATATGGCTCAGGCCTTGAAATTAGGATGTTTGAGATATTTTGAAAACTGCAGACGGGGGTTTTGGACAAATGTGACCAAACGCTGCTTTCGGTACTTAGCATATGTTGGGCATAAAAAAAGTCGTAATTTCAAACTGCGAATACGTGCAGAAAACTAGAATTTTGCTCCAAAATATTCTTCAGGCTCCTGAAATTGGGATATTTGGGATATTTCGAAAACTGCAGGAGAGTTTGTGCGAAATGTGACTCACTGCCGCTTTAAGGACTTGGCAAATGTTGGGTATAAAAAAGTCGTAATTTTAAACTGCGAATACGTGCAGAGAGCCAGAATTTGGCTCCAAAATATGGCTCAGGCCTAGAAAATGGGATGCTTGGGATATTTCGAAAACTGCAGGGGAGTTTGTGCAAAATGTGACTCACTGCCACTTACAGTACTTGGCATATGTTGGGTATAAAAATCGTAATATCAAACTGCGAATACGTGCAGAGAGCCAGAATTTGGCTCCAAAATATGGCTCAGGCCTCGATATTGTGATGTTTGGGATATTTTGAAAACTGCAGGGAGGTTAGGGACAAATGTAACCAAACGCCGCTTTCAGTACTTGGCATATGTTGGGAATAAAAAAATCGTATTTTCAAACTGCGAATACGTGCAGAGAGCCAGAATTTGGCTCTAAAAAATGGCTCAGGCCTCGAAATTGGGATATTTGGGATATTTCGAAAACTGTAAGGGAGTTTGTGCAAAATTTGACTCACTGCTGCTTTCAGGACTTGGCATATGTTGGGTATAAAAAGTCGTAATTTCAAACTGCGAATACGTGCATAGAGCCAGAATTTGGCTCCAAAATCTTGCTCAGTCCTCGAAATTGGCAGGTTTGGGATATTTTGAAAACTGCAGGGGGGGTTTGGGACAAATGTGACCAAACTCCGCTTTCAGTACTTGGCATATATTGGGTATAAAAAAGTCTTAATTTCAAACTGCCAATACGTGCAGAGAGCCAGAGTTTGGCTGCAAAATATGGCTCAGGCTCCCGAAATTGGGATATTTGGGATATTTCGAAAACTGCAGGGGAGTTTGTGCGAAATGTGACTCACTGCCGTTTTAAGGACTTAATTGGCATATGTTGGGTATAATAAGTCGTAATTTCAAACAGCGAATACGTGCATAGAGCCAGATTTGGCTCGAAAATATGGCTCAGGCCTCGAAATTGGGATGTTTGGGATATTTTGAAAACTGCATGGGGGGGTTTGGGACAAATGTGACCAAACGCCGCTTTCGGTACTTGGCATATGTTGGGCATAAAAAAGTCGTAATTTCAAACTGCAAATACATGCAGAAAGCTAGAATTTGGCTCCAAAGTATTGTTCAGGCACCCGAAATTGGGATGTTTGGGATATTTCGAAAACTGCAGGGGAGTTTGTGCAAAATGTGACTCACTGCCGCTTTCAGTACTTGGCATATGTTGGGTATAAAAAAGTCGTAATTTCAAACAGCGAATACGTTCAGAGAGGCAGAATTTCGCTCGAAAATATGGCTCAGGCCTCGAAATTTGGATGTTTGGGATATTTTGAAAACTTTAGCGGGGATTGAGACAAATGTGACCAAACGCCGATTTCAGTACTTGGCATATGTTGGGTATAAAAAAGTGGTAATTTCAAACTGCGAATACGTGGAGAGAGCCAGAATTTGGCTCCAAAATATGGCTGAGGCTTCAAAATTGGGATATTTGGGATATCTCGAAAACTGCAGGTGAGTTTGTGCGAAATGTGACTCACTGCCGCTTACATGACTTGGCATATGTTGGGTATAAAATGTCGTGATGTCAAACCGCGAATACGTGCATAGAGCCAGAATTTGGCTCCAAAATATTGCTCAGGCCTCAAAATTGGGATGTTTGAGATATTATGAAAACTGCAGGGGAGTTTGGGACATATGTGACCAAATGCCGCTTTCAGTATTTGGCATATGTTGGGTATAAAAAAGTCGTAATATCAAACTGCAAATACGTGCAGAGAGCCAGAGTTTGGCTCCAAAATATGGCTCAGGCCTCGAAATAGGGATGTTTGGGATATTTCGAAAACTGCAGGGGAGTTTGTGCAAAATGTGACTCACTGCCGCTTTCAGTACTTGGCATATGTTGGGTATAAAAATCGCAATATCAAACTGCGAATACGTGCAGAGAGCCAGAATTTGGCTCCAAAATATGGCTCAGGCCTCAAAAATGGGATGTTTGGGATATTTTGAAAACTGCTGGGAGGTTTAGGACAAATGTAACCAAACGCCACTTTCAGTTCTTGGCATATGTTGGGTATAAAAAAGTCGTAATTTCAAACTGCGAATACGTGTAAAGAGCCAGAATTTGGCTCCAAAATATGGCTCATGCCTCGAAATTGGGATATTTGGGATATTTCGAAAACTGCAGGTGAGTTTGTGCGAAATGTGACGCACTGCAGCTTTCAGGACTTGGCATATGTTGGGTATAAAATGTCGTAATTTCAAACCGCGAATACGAGCATAGAGCCAAAATTTGGCTCCAAAATATTGCTCAGGCCTCGAAATTGGGATGTTTGAGTTATTTTGAAAACTGCAGGGGGGGGGGGTTGGGACAAATGTGACCAAACGCCGCTTTCAGTACTTGGCATATGTTGGGCATAAAAAAGTTGTAATTTCAAACTGCGAATACGTGCAGAGAGCCAGAATTTGGCTCCAAAATATGGCTCAGGCCTCGAAATTGGGATGTTTGGGATATTTTGAAAACTGAAGGGGGGATTGAGACAAATGTGACCAAACGCCGCATTCAGTACTTGGCATATGTTGGGTATAAAAAAGTGGTAATTTCAAACTGCGAATACGTGCAGAGAGCCAGAATTTGGCTCCAAAATGTGGCTCAGGCCTCAAAATTGGTATATTTGGGATAATTCGAAAACTGCAGGTGAGTTTGTGCGAAATGTGACTCACTGTCGCTTTCAGGACTTGGCATATGTTGGGTATATAAATTCGTAATTTCAAACTGCGAACACGTGCAGAGAGCCAGAATTTGGCTCCAAAATATGGCTCATGCCTCGAAATTCGGTTGTTTGGGATATTTTGAAAACTGCAGGGGAGTTTGTGCGAAATGTGACTCAATGCCGCTTTCAGGACTTGGCATATGTTGGGTATGAAATGTCGTAATTTCAAACCGCGAATACGTGCATAGAGCCAGAATTTGGCTCCAAAATATGGCTCGGGCCTCGAAATTGGGATGTTTAGGATATTTTGAAAACTGCAGTTGGAGTTTTTGACAAAAGTGACCAAATGCCGCGTTCAGTACTTGGCATATGTTGGGTATAAAAATTCGTAATTTCAAACCGTGAATACGTGCATAGAGCCAGAATTTGGCTCCAAAATATGGCTCAGGAATCGAAATTGGGATGTTTGGGATATTTTGAAAACTGCAGGGGGGGTTTTGGACAAATGTAACCAAACGCCGCATTCAGTACTTGGCATATGTTAGGTATAAAAAAGTCGTAATTTCAAACTCCGAATACGTGCAGAGAGCTTGAATTTGGCTCCAAAATATTGTTCAGGCCTCGAAATTGGGATATTTGGGATATTTCGAAAACTGCAGGGGAGTTTGTGCAAAATGTGACTCACTGCCTCTTTCAGGACTTGGCATATGTTGGGTATAAAATATCGTGATTTTAAACCGCGAATACGTGCATTGAGCCAGAATTTGGCTCCAAAATATTGCTCAGGCCTCAAAATTGGGATGTTTGAGTTATTTTGAAAACTGCAGGGGGGGTTTGGGACAAATTTGACCAAACGCCGCTTTCAGTACTTGGCATATGTTGGGTATAAAAAGTCGTAATTTCAAACTTCGAATACGTGCAGAGAGCCAGAATTTGGCTCCAAAATACAGCTCAGGCCTCAAAATTGGGATATTTCGGATATTTCGAAAACTGCAGGGGAGTTTGTGCGAAATGTGACTCATTGCCGCATTTAGGACTTGGCATATGTTGGGTATAAAATTTCTTAATTTCAAACCGCGAATACGTGCATAGAGCCAAAATTTGGCTACAAAATATGGCTCAGGCCTCGAAATGGGCTGTTTGGGATTTTTTGAAAACTGCAGGGGGGGTTTTGGACAAATGTGACCAAACGCCCCGGTCAGTACTTGGCATATGTTGGGTATAAAAAAGTCGTAATTTTAAACTGCGAATACGTGCATAGAGCCAGAATTTGGCTCCAAAATATGGCTCAGGCCTCGAAATTGGGATGTTTGGGATATTTTGAAAACTGCAGGGGGGGTTTGGGACAAATGTGACCAAATGCCGCTTTCAGTACTTGGTATATGTTGGGTATAAAAAAGTTGTAATTTCAAACTGCGAATACGTGCAGAGAGCCAGAATTTGGCTCCAAAATACAGCTCAGGCCTCGAAATTGGGATGTTAGGAATATTTCGAAAACTGCAGGGGAGTTTGTGCAAAATGTGACTAACTGCCGCTTTCAGGACTTAGCATATGTTGGGTATAAAAAGTCGTAATTTCAATCTGCGAATACGTGAATAGAGCCAGAATTTGGCTCCAAAATATGGCTCAGGCCTCGAAATTGGGATGTTTGGGATATTTTGAAAACTGCAGGGAGGTTTGGGACAAATGTGACGAAACGCCGCTTTCAGTACTTGGCATATGTTGGGTATATAAATTCGTAATTTCAAACTGCGAATACGTGCAGAGAGCCAAATTTGGCTCCAAAATACGGCTCATGCCTCGAAATTGGGATGTTTGGGATATTCTGAAAACTACAGGGGGGGGGGTTTGGGACAAATGTGACCAAACTCCGCTTTCAGTACTTGGCATATGTTGGGTATAAAAATCGCAATATCAAACTGCGAATACATGCAGAGAGCCAGAATTTGGCTCCAAAATATGGCTCAGGCCTCAAAATTGGGATGTTTGGGATATTTTGAAAACTGCTGGGAGGTTTAGGACAAATGTAACCAAACGCCGCTTTAAGGTTCTTGGCATATGTTGGGTATAAAAAAGTCGTAATTTCAAACTGCGAATACGTGCAAAGAGCCAGAATTTGGCTCCAAAATATGGCTCATGCCTCGAAATTGGGATGTTTGGGATATTTTGAAAACTGCACGAGGGATTGAGACAAATGTGACCAAACGCCGCTTTCAGTACTTGACATATGTTGGGTATAAAAAAGTGGTAATTTCAAACTGCGAATACGTGCAGAGAGCCAGAAATTGGCTCCAAAATATGGCTCAGGCCTCGAAATTGGGATGCTTGGGATAATTTGAAAACTGCAGGAGGGATTGAGACAAATGTGACCAAACGCTGCATTCAGTACTTAGCATATGTTGGGTATAAAAAAGTGGTAATTTCAAACTGCGAATACGTGCAGAGAGCCAGAATTTGGCTCCAAAATGTGGCTCAGGCCTCAATATTGGGATATTTGGGATATTTCGTAAACTGCAGGTGAGTTTGTGCGAAATGTGACTCACTGCCGCTTTCAGGACTTGGCATATGTTGGGTATAAAATGTCGTAATTTCAATCCGCGAATACTTGCATAGAGCCAGAATTTGGGTCCAAGATATGGCTCATGCCTCGAAATTGGGTTGTTTGGGATATTTTGAAAACTGCAGGGAGGTTTGGGACAAATGTGACCAAATGCCACTTTCAGTACTTGGCATATGTTGGGTATAAAAAGTCGTAATTTTAAACTTCGAATACGTGCAGAGACCCAGAATTTGGCTCCAAAATATAGCTCAGGCCTCAAAATTGGGATATTTGAGATATTTCGAAAACTGCAAGGGAGTTTGTGCGAAATGTGACTCACTGCCGCTTTCAGGACTTGGCATATGTTGGGTTACCTTGAAGAACAGTCCCGGACCTCTGATGTTGATAGAGTTCTCTCTCAGAGTACCAGTTGCACCTCTGTTTTTCAACGGGGGTATTCTGCACATCCTGCCAAGTCTTCTGGTCTCATGTGATGTTATTTCTGTGTGCAGGTTTGGGACCAGCCCCTCTAATATTTTCCACGTGTAAATTATTATGTACCTCTCCAGCCTGCGCTCAAGGGAGTACAGTTTTAGGCTCTTTAGTCGGTCCTAATAGTTTAGATGTTTTACTGAGTGGATTCTAGCAGTAAAAGATCTCTGCACGCTCTCCAGGTCAGTAATTTATCCAGCTTTGAAAGGTGCTGTCATTGTGCAGCAGTACTCCACTCTAGAGAGCACAAGCGTTTTGAAAAGTATCATCATCGGTATAGCATCTCTAGTGTGAAAAGTTCTTGTTATCCAACCTGTCATTTTTCTTGCAGTTGTGACGGCTACTGTATTGTGTTCTTTAAAGGTAAGGTCTTCCGACATGAGTACACCCAGATCCTTTACATTGCCTTTTCGTTCTATGTTATGATTTGCCTGAGTTTTGTACGTGGTTTCCGTTTTTATATTTTCATTTTTTCCATAGCGCATGAGCTGGAACTTATCTTCGTTAAACAGCATATTATTTTCTGTAGCCCATAGAAAGACCTGATCTACATCTGACTGGAGGTTCGCCGTGTCCTCTATGTTGCCAACTCTCATGAAGTTCCTAGTGTCATCTGCAAAGGATGATATAGTGCTATAGGTTGTGTTCTTGTCTATGTCCGAAATGAGGATGAGAAAAAGTACTGGAGCAAGCACAGTACCCTGGGGGACTGAGCTCTTCACGGTTGATGGGCTGGATTTTATTTTGTTGACTATTACACATTGGGTTCTGTTGGTCAGGAAATTGTAGATCCATCTGCCTATTTTTCCGGTAATTCCTTTTGAACGCATTTTATGTGCAATAACACCATGGTCACATTTATCAAAAGCTTTTGCGAAATCTGTGTAAATTACATCCGCGTTATGTTTGTCTTCCATAGCATCTAATGCCATATCATAGTGGTCCAGCAACTGCGACAGGCAAGAGCGCCCTGTTCTGAAACCATGTTGTCCGGGGTTATGGAGTTGCTGTGATTCCATGTATTTTGTGATTTTTCTTCTTAGCACTCTCTCAAAAATTTTTATGATGTGCGATGTTAGCGCTATCGGTCTGTAATTTTTTGCCTCTGCCTTATTTCCTCCTTTATGAAGTGGTGCTATCTCTGCTGTTTTTAGTATATCAGGAATAACGCCAGTATCTAGGCTTTGTCTCCACAGAATGTGGAGGGCCTGCGATAGTGTTATTTTACAGTTCTTTATGAATATGGAGTTCCAAGATTCCGGGCCTGGTGCAGAGTGCATAGGCATACTGTTTATGGCTTCTTCAAAATCCAGTGGGGATAGGGTGACGTCTGATATATGATTTGATGTTGGTATCGTATCCATGAAAAATTCATTTGGGTTATCAATCTTTAGTGTGTTTAATGGCTCGCTGAAAACAGAGTCGTACTGCGTCCTCAGTAGCTCGCTCATTTCTTTGTTGTCATCGGTGAAAGTTCCATCTCCCTTTCGCAGGGGCCCGATACTAGATGTGGTTTTTGATCTTGATTTTGCATAGGAGAAAAAATATTTCGGATTTCTTTCTATTTCACTGATAGCCTTTTGCTCTCTTTGCCTCTCCTGGGTTCTGTATGAATCTTGTAGCTTCCGTTCAATTGTTTCTATTTCTCTACCTAACCTTCTTCGCCGTTCTTGAGATAGGGTGCGACTCTCAAGTTGTTCCGCGATTCGTTTTCTTCGCCTATATAGGGAACGACGTTCCCGTTCCAATCTGCATCTCTTCCTCTTTTTTCTTAGAGGTATGCGGTTTGAACATATTTCTAATGCTACTGAGCTTATTTTTTCCAGGCACTGGTTCAGGTTTGCATTTCCTAGCTGTTCTTCCCAGTTTATTTCTGTGAAGTCCTGGTTTATTCGCTCCCAGTTTATCTGTTTATTATTGAAGTTGAATTTGCTGAAATCTCCTCCACCGGGAATCTGAACTGGTTTTGAAGGTCTACTCCCCATGGTTGTCATAACTTCAATTAAGTTGTGATCTGAGTAACAGGTATTTGTAATCATTATGTTCCTGATCAATTCATCATTATTAGTGAAAATGAGGTCCAGCGTGTCCTCCTTCCTAGTTGGTTCTACTATTTGCTGGTTTAAGGCAAACCTGTCGCACATCCGTAGCAGGTCATTTGCATGTGCCTGTTCATTTAGGCTACTTCCTGGTATTCTTTCTGATATTACTGTATTAGCCAGGTGCTTCCATTTCAGGTGCCGTAGGTTGAAGTCCCCAAGCAGGATGATGTTCGGAGCTGGATTTGTGAGGTTTTCCAAGCAGTGTTCTATTTTCATTAGTTGGTCTTTAAACTGCTGAGGGTTTGCCTCCGGTGACTTATATACAAGGACAATAACTACATTTAGAATCTCTATTTTGATTATCAGCACTTCCACCATATCATTTGAGGTGTTTAGCAGCTCAGTACAGATGAGTGTGTCTTTGATGTAGAGGCTGACCCCACCCTGAAGCCGGTGTTTCCTATCACATCTGAAAAGATTGTACTCTGAGATCCATATTTCACCATCATGGTAGTCCTTTGTGTGGGTTTCTGTTAGGGCTGCAAACATCGCATTTGCCTCATGAAGGAGACCATCTATAAATTGAACTTTGTTGGTTTTGCGTGTTTTTATACCCTAGATGTTGGCAAATATAAATGATGTTATCGTGTTAGTGGAAGTGCTGGAAGCCTTACTTGGTGTTAATATCTGAGGCTCTGATAAGGAGGCCACTGTGTTTGCGTCCAGGGTGTGTCGTTTTGGAAGTGATTCGTCCAGTTTTGGTAGTAGGACGGGTGTTGTCTGGTGTAGTACCTGTGTGCTTGTTGGTAATTTGAATTCCAGTCTTGTGGGTATCTCCGTTCCCCTCTGTAATCCTGTAGTGGTTCCATCTGATTGTTCCTCTCTCTTATATTTACTACTCTGTTTCTGCCTTCCTCTAAAAAATTTCCAGTAGTGTCATATTGATCTTCCCGTCTATAACGCTCTGTACCTCTCACATGGAATTCCGGATACTGAAGATTGTAGCATTTTTTGTCCCTAATTGAAAATTGACATAATTTAGGGTGGAAGTATCTACACCCTGTTCCAAAACGGCATGTACCCCTCGCCAACATGTTCCTGCATTTTCGAGGATGCAGAAAATGGCATTTTGCTCCTAATTTTCCATATTTGCATATTCCTTTAGCGTAGAATTTGCAAATGTGTTCCGGTTTTGCGTTTTTCAAGGTATTTATATCTGTGACTGTCTTGTCTACCTCTTTATTGGAGCCATCTCCGTTTTTCGTCCCAATTCCTTCATCTATGCACTCTGTCTCACTATTGCTCTCATTGTTTATATTATCTGGCTCTGTAATATTGCTGTTATTTTGTACCACAATACCCTCTTCCTCCACACTACTGCTGTGGTTCTCTAAACTATCTGTTCCTGAGTTTTGGTCGTTATCCAATGTTGACTTTTCCCAGTCCGCATATATCACTGGTAACTTGTCTGTGAATGATAATCTCTGTGACTCGGGAATGTTTTTCATCAGTTTAGTTATGTTCTCTAACATTAATCTGTCATCTTTGCAAACCCAGTAAATTCCTTGCCTTTTTATGCATCCTGGAGCTAGTTCTGTACAGCCCAGGTGGAATCTTATGTTACAGATGCAGCACGTTACGCCTGCATTTCGTTTTCCCAGTACTCCCGAACACTAGCCACACCTCTCCATTATCTGGTGTATTGTGTTGTATTTGAGAGTCACTGTATGGATCACTTGTTGATGTCAGTCCTTTTAACTCTTTATAAAATTATATGTATATATATTTATATGTTTAATATTTATAATATTATATGTATACCGTATATTAGTAATATTATGTATGTTATTTTGTTCAGACTTTATGGCAGGTACTTAGCGTAGGGTAGCGAAGCTGGTCCCCGGTGAATACAGGTGACCTCTTGTTGTCCCAGGTTGATGTCACCAGTTTCCAGTTACTAGATTTATAACTACTGATGCCGCCTCTTGCCACTATTCTATATTTCTAGTATTCTATATTTATAATATTCTATGCACGATTTTCCTTCACTTCCAACTTATATGTTGTTGTGATACCTGTTCCACTTCACTGTTCCACGAATCACCGTTCACTATTTTTTCCTAATACACGCATGTACACAAAGCCTCGTTCACTGGATCACACGGTCTCCCGTTTATTCTCTATTTAGCACAAAGTTCTATTGTAAATGACTATTTTCAATTTTCCAGCGGGTCACTATGCACTTTGTTATGTCTGTAATCAGTAATCCACTGCAGTAGTCCTAAAAATCACGGTTAATGACACGATTTTAACGGAGCGCGCACGGTAAGTCTTCCCCCTCCCTCGACCTCGAACACTGTTTTATACTGGGGTATAAAATGTTGTAATTTAAAATCCCGAATACGTGCATAGAGCCAGAATTTGGCTCCAAAATATGGCTCAGGCCTCGAAATTGAGATGTTTGTGATATTTTGAGAACTGCAGGGGGGGTTTTGGACAAATGTGACCAAACGCCGCGTTCAGTACTTGGCATATGTTGGGTATAAAAAAGTCGTAATTTCAAACTGCGAATACGTGCAAAGAGCCAGAATTTGGCTCAAAAATATGGCTGAGGCCTCGAAATTGGGATATTTGGGATATTTCGAAAACTGCAGGGGAGTTTGTGCGGAATGTGACTTAATGCCGCTTTCAGGACTTGGCATATGTTGGGTATAAAATGTCGTAATTTCAAACCGCGAATACGTGCATAGAGCCAGAATTTGGCTCCAAAATATGGCTCAGGCCTCGAAATTGGGATGTTTAGGATATTTTGAAAACTGCAGGGTGGGTTTTGGACAAATGTGACCAAATGCCGCGTTCAGTACTTGGCATATGTTGGGTATAAAAAAGTCGTAATTTCAAACCGCGAATACGTGCATAGAGCCAGAATTTGGCTCCAAAATATGGCTCAGACCTCGAAATTGGGATGTTTGGGATATTTTGAAAACTGCAGGGGGGGTTTGGGACAAATGTGACCAAACGCCGCTTTCAGTACTTGGTATATGTTGGGTATAAAAAAGTTGTATCTTCAAACTGCGAATACGTGCAGAGAGCCAGAATTTGGCTCCAAAATACGGCTCAGGTCTCGAAATTGGGATATTTGGGATATTTCGAAAACTGCATGGGAGTTTGTGCAAAATGTGACTCACTGCCGCTTTCAGGACTTGGCATATGATGGGTATAAAAATATCGTAATTTCAAACCGCGAATACGTGCATAGAGCCAGAATTTGGCTCCAAAATATGGCTCAGGCATCGAAATTGGGATGTTTGGGATATTTTAAAAACTGCAGGGAGGTTTGGGACAAATGTGACGAAACGTCGCTCTCAATACTTAGCATATGTTGGGTATATTAATTCGTAATTTCAAACGGCGAATACGTGCAGAGAGCCAGAATTTGGCTCCAAAATATGGTTCATGCCTCGAAATTGGGATGTTTGGGCTATTATGAAAACTACAGGGAGGTGTGGGACAAATGTGACCAAATGCCACTTTCAGTACGTGGCATATGTTGGGTATAAAAAGTCTTAATTTCTAACCTCGAATACGTGCAGAGAGCCAGAATTTGGCTCCAAAATATAGCTCAGGCCTCAAAATTGGGATATTTGGGATATTTCGAAAACTGCAGGGGAGTTTGTGCGAAATGTGACTCACTGCTGCTTTCAGGACTTGGCATATGTTGGGTATAAAATGACGTAATTTCAAACCGCGAATACGTGCATAGAGCCAGAATTTGGCTCCAAAATATGGCTCAGGCCTCGAAATTGGGATGTTTGGGATATTTTGAAAACTGCAGGGGGGTTTTGGACAAATGTAACCAAACGCTGCATTCAGTACTTGGCATATGTTGGGTATAAAAAAGTCGTAATTTCAAACTGCGAATACGTGCAAAGAGCTTGAATTTGGCTCCAAAATATTGTTCAGGCCTCGAAATTGGGATATTTGGGATATTTCGAAAATTGCAGGGGAGTTTGTGCGAAATGTGACTCACTGTCGCTTTCAAGACTTGGCATATGTTGGGTATAAAATGTGGTAATTTCAATCTGCGAATACGTGCATAGAGCCAGAATTTGGCTCCAAAATATGGCTCAGGCCTCGAAATTGGGATGTTTGGGATATTTTGAAAACTGCGGGGGGGATTGAGACAAATGTGACCAAACGCCGCTTTCGGTACTTGGCATAAGTTGGGCATAAAAAAGTTGTAATTTCAAACAGCGATTATGTGCAGAAAGCTAGAAATTGGCTTCAAAATATTGATCAGGCCTCGAAATTAGGATATTTGGGATATTTCGAAAACTGCAGGGGAGTTTGTGCGAAATGTGACTCACTGCCGCTTTCAGGACTTGGCATATGTTGGGTATAATAAGTCGTAATTTCAAACAGCGAATACGTGCATAAAGCCAGAATTTGGCTCCAAAATATGGCTCATGCCTCGAAATTGGGATGTTTGGGATATTTTGAAAACTGCAGGAAGGTTTGAGACAAATATGACCAAATGCCGCTTTCAGAACTTGGCATATGTTGGGTATAAAATGTCGTAAGTTCAAACTGCGAATACGTGCAGAGAGCTTGAATTTGGCTCCAAAATATGGCTCCGGCCTCGAAAGTGGGATGTTTAGGATATTTTGAAAACTGCAGTGGAGTTTGAGGAAAATGTGTCTCACTGCTGCTTTCAGTACTTGGCATATGTTGGGTATAAAAAGTCGTAATTTCAAATTGCAAGTACGTGCAGAGAGCCAGAATTTGGCTCAAAAATATGGCTCAGGCCTCAAAATTGGGGTATTTGGGATATTTCGAAAACTGCAGGGGAGTTTGTGCGAAATGTGACTCACTGCGGCTTTCAGGACTTGGCATCTGTTGGGTATAAAATGTCGTAAATTCAAACCGCGAATACGTGCATAGAGCCAGAATTTGGCTCCAAAATATGGCTCAGGCCTCGAAATTGGGATATTTGGGATATTTATAAAACTGTAGGGGAGTTTGTGCAAAATTTGACTCACTGCCGCTTTCAGGACTTGGCATATGTTTGGTATAAAAAGTCGTAATTTCAAACTTCGAATACGTGCATAGAGCCAGAATTTGGCTCCAAAATATTGCTCAGTCCTCGAAATTGAGATGTTTGGGATATTTTAAAAACTGCAGGGGGGTTTAGGACAAATATGACCAAACGCCGCTTTCAGAACTTGGCATATGTTGGGTATAAAAGGTCGTTATTTCAAACTTCGAATACGTGCATAGAGCCAGAATTTGGCTCCAAAATATGGCTCAGTCCTCGAAATTGGGATGTTTGGGATATTTTGAAAACTGCAGGGAGGTTTGGGACAAATATGACCTAACGCCTCTTTCAGTACTTGGCATATGTTGGGTATAAAAAGTCGTAATTTCAAACTGCGAATACGTACAGAGAGCCAGAATTTGGCTCCAAAATATTGCTTATGCCTCGAAATTGGGATATTTGGGATATTTCGAAAACTGCAGGGGAGTTTGTGCGAAATGTGACTCACTGCCGCTTTTAGGACTTGGCATATGTTGGGTATAAAATGTCGTAATTTATAACTGCGAATACGTGCAGAGAGCCAGAATTTGGCTCCAAAATATGGCTCATGCCGCGAAATTGGGATGTTTGGGATATTTTGAAAACTGCATGGGGGTTTGGGACAAATGTGACCAAACGCCGCTTTCAGTACTTGGTATATGTTGGGTAAAAAAAAGTCGTAATTTCAAACTGCGAATACGTGCATAGAGCCAGAATTTGGCTCCAAAATATGGCTCAGGCCTCGAAATTGGGATGTTTGGGATATTTTGAAAATTGAAGGGTGGATTGAGACAAATTTGACCAAACGCCGCTTTCAGTACTTGGAATATGTTGGGTATAAAAAAGTGGTAATTTCAAACTGCGAATACGTGCAGAAAGCCAGAATTTGGCTCCAAAATATGGCTCAGGCCTTGAAATTGGGATGTTTGGGATATTTTGAAAACTGCAAGGAGGTTAGGGACAAATTTGACCAAACGCCGCTTTCAGTACTTGGCATATATTGGGTATAAAAAAGTCGCAATTTCCAACTGCGAATACGTGCAGAGAGCCAGAGTTTGGCTCCAAAATATGGCTTACGACTCGATATTGTGATGTTTGGGATATTTTGAAAACTGCAGGGAGGTTTAGGACAAATGTAACCAAACGCCGCTTTCAGTACTTGGCATATGTTGGGTATAAAAAATTCGTAATTTCGTACTGCGATTACGTGCAGAGAGCCAGAATTTGGCTCCAAAATATGGCTCAGGCCTCGAAATTGGGATATTTGGGATATTTCGAAAACTGTTGGGGAGTTTGTGCAAAATTTGACTCACTGCCGCTTTCAGGACTTGGCATATGTTGGGTATAAAAAGTCGTAATTTCAAACTGCGAATACGTGCATAGAGCCAGAATTTGGCTCCAAAATATGGCTCAGTCCTCGAAATTGGGATGTTTGGGATATTTTAAAACTGCAGGGGGGTTTAGGACAAATATGACCAAACGCCGCTTTCAGAACTTGGCATATGTTGAGTATAAAAAGTCGTAATTTCAAAATGCGAATAAATGCAGAGAGCTTGAATTTGGGTCCAAAATATGACTCAGGCCTCGAAAGTGGGATGTTTGGGATATTTTGAAAACTGCAGGGGAGTTTGAGCAAAATGTGACTCACTGCCGCTTTCAGTACTTGGCATATGTTAGGTATAAAAAGTCATAATTTCAAACTGTGAATACGTACAGAGAGCCAGAATTTGGCTTCAAAATATGGCTCAGGCCTAAAAATTGGGAAATTTGGGATATTTCGAAAACTGCAGAGGAGTTTGTGCGAAATGTGACTCACTGTCACTTTCAGGACTTGGCATATATTGGGTATAAAATGTCGTAATTTAAAACCGCGAATACGTGCATAGAGCCAGAATTTGGTTCCAAAATATGGCTAAGGTCTCGAAATTGGGATGTTTGGGATATTTTGAAAACTGCAGGGGGGGTTTGGGACAAATGTGACCAAACGCCGCTTTCAGGACTTGGCATATGTTGGGTATAAAATGTCGTAATTTCAAACTGCGAATACGTGCAGAGAGCTAGAATTTGCCTACAAAATATGGCTCAGGCCTCAAAATTGGGATATTTGGGATATTTCGAAAACTGCAGGGGAGTTTGTGCGAAATGTGACTCACTGCCGCTTTCAGGACTTGGCATATGTTGGGTATAAAATGTCGTAATTTCAAACCGAGAATACGTGCATAGAGCCAGAATTTTTCTCCAAAATATGGCTAAGGCCTCGAAATTGGGATTTTGGGATATTTTGAAAACTGCAGGGGGGGTTTGGGACAAATGTGACCAAACGCCGCGTTCAGTACTTAGCATATGTTGGGTATAAAAAAGTCGTAATTTCAAACTGCTAATACGTGCAGAGAGCCAGAATTTGGCTCCAAAATATGGCTCAGGCCTCAAAATTGGCATATTTACGATATTTCGAAAACTCCAGGTGAGTTTGGGCGAAATGTGACTCACTGCCGCTTTCAAGACTTGGCATATGTTGGGTATAAAATGTTGTAATTTCAAACCGCGAATACGTGCATAGAGCTAGAATTTGGCTCCAAAATATGGCTCAGGCCTCGAAATTGGGATGTTTGGGATATTTTGAAAACTGCAGGGGGGTTTGGGACAGATGTGACCAAACGCCTTCTCAGTACTTGGTATATGTTGTGTAAAAAGAAGTCGTAATTTCAAACAGCGAATACGTGCATAGAGCCAGAATTTGGCTCCTAAATATGGCTCAGGCCTCGAAATTGGGATGTTTGGGATATTTTGAAAACTGCAGGGTGGATTGAGACAAACGTGACCAAACGCCACTTTCAGTACTTGGCATATGTTGGGTAAAAAAAAGTGGAAATTTCAAACTGCGAATACGTGCAGAGAGCCAGAATTTGGCTCCAAAATATGGCTCAGGCCTCGAAATTGGGATGTTTGGCATATTTGGAAAACTGCAAGGAGGTTTGGGACAAATTTGACCAAACGCCACTCTCAGTACTTGGCATATGTTGTGTATAAAAATTCGTAATTTCAAACATCGAATACGTGCAGAGAGCCATAATTTGGCTCCAAAATATTCCCCAGGCCTCGAAATCGGGATATTTGGGATATTTCGAAAACTGCAGGGAGTTTGTGCGAAATGTGACTCACTGCCGCTTTCAGGAATTGGCATATGTTGGGTATAAAAATCGAAATATCAAACTGCGAATACGTGCAGAGAGCCAGAATTTGGCTCCAAAATATGGCTCAGGCCTCGATATTGTGAGGTTTCGGATATTTTGAAAACTGCAGGGGGGGTTTGGGACAAATGTTACCAAACGCCGCTTTCAGTACTTGGCATATATTGGGTATAAAAAAGTCTTAATTTCATGCTGCGAATACGTGCAGAGAGCCAGAATTTGCCTCCAAAATATGGCTCAAGCCTCGATATTGTGATGTTTGATATATTTTGAAAACTGCAGGGAGGTTTAGGACAATTGTAACCAAACGCCACTTTCAGTACTTGGCATATGTTGGGTATAAAAAATTCGTAATTTCATACTGCGAATACGTGCATAGAGCCAGAATTTGGCTCCAAAATATTGCTCAGTCCTCGAAATTGGGATGTTTGGGATATTTTGAAAACTGCAGATGGGTTCGGGACAAATATGACCAAATGCCGCTTTCAGTACTTGGCATATGTTGGGTATAAAAAGTCGTAATTTCAAACTTCGAATACGTGCAGAGAGCGAAAATTTTTCTCCAAAATATGGCTCAGGCCTCAAAATTTGGATATTTAGGATATTTCAAAAACTGCAAGGGTGTTTGAGCGAAATGTGACTCACTGCCGCTTTCAAGACTTGGCATATGTTGGGTATAAAATGTCGTAATTTCAAACCCCGAATACGTGCAGAGAGCCAGAATTTGGCTCCAAAATATGGCTCATGCCTCGAAATTGGGATGTTTGGGATATTTTGAAAACTGCAGAGAGGTTTGGGACAAATGTGACCAAACGCCACTTTTAGTACTTGGCATATGATGGGTATAAAAAGTCGTAATTTCAAACTTCGAATACGTGAAGAGAGCCAGAATTTGGCTCCAAAATATGGCTCAGGCCTCAAAATTGGGGTATTTGGGATATTTCGAAAACTGCTGGGGAGTTTGTGCGAAATGTGACTCACTGCCGCTTTCAGGACTTGGCATATGTTGGGTATAAAATGTCGTAATTTAAAAATGCGAATACGTGCATAGAGCCTGAATTTGGCTCCAAAATATGGCTCAGTCCTCAAAATTGGGATATTTGGGATATTTCGAAAACTGCAGGGGAGTTTGTGCGAAATGTGACTCACTGCCGCTTTCAGGACTTGGCATATGTTGGGTATAAAATGTCGTAATTTCAAAATGCGAATACGTGCATAGAGCCAGAATTTGGCTACAAAATATGGCTCAGGCCTCAAAATTGGGATGTTTGGGATATTTTGAAAACTGCAGGGTGGATTGAGACAAATGTGACCAAACGCCGCTTTCATTACTTGGCATATAATGGGGATAAAAAAGGGGTAATTTCAAACTGCGAATACGTGCATAGAGCCAGAATTTGGCTCCAAAATATTGCTCAGTCCTCGAAATTGGGATGTTTGGGATATTTTGAAAACTGCAGTGGGGTTTGGGACTAATATGACTAAACGCCGCTCTCAGAACTTGGCATATGTTGGTTATAAAAAGTCGAAATTTCACACTGCGAATAAATGCAGAGAGCTTGAATTTGACTCCAAAATATGGCTCAGGCCTCGAAAGTGGGATGTTTGGGATATTTTGAAAACTGCAGGGGGGTTTGGGACAAATGTGACCAAACGCTGCTTTCAGTACTTGGTATATGTTGGATAAAAAAAGTCGTAATTTCAAAATGCGAATACGTGCAGAGAGCCAGAATTTGGCTCCAAAATATGGCTCAGGCCTCGAAACTGGGATGTTTGGGATATTTTGAAAACTGCAGGGTTGATTGAGACAAATGTGACCAAACGCCGCTTTCAGTACTTGGCATATGTTGGATATAAAAATTGTAATATCAAACTGCGAATACGTGCAGAGAGCCAGAATTTGGCTCCAAAATATGGCTCAGGCCTCGATATTGTGATGTTTGGGATATTTTGAAAACTGCAGGGAGGTTTGGGACTAATGTAACGAAATGCCGCTTTCAGTACTTGGCATATGTTGGGTATAAAAAATTCGTAATTTCATACTGCGAATACGTGCAGAGAGCTTGAATTTGGCTCCAAAATATGGCTCAGGCCTCGAAAGTGGGATGTTTGGGATATTTTGAAAACTGCAGGGGAGTTTCAGCAAAATGTGACTCACTGCCGCTTTCAGTACTTGGCATATGTTGGGTATAAAAAATTCCTAATTTCATACTGCGAATACGTGCAGAGAGCCAGACTTTGGCTCCAAAATATGGCTCAGGCCTCAAAATTGGGATATTTGGGTTATTTCGAAAACTGCAGGGGAGTTTGTGCGAAATGTGACTCACTGCCGCTTCCAGGACTTGGCATATGTTGGGTATAAAATGTCGTAATTTCAAACCGCGACAACGTGCAGAAAGCCAGAATTTGGCTCCAAAATATGGCTCAGGCCTCGAAATTGGGATGTTTGCGGTATTTTTAAAACTGCAGGGGGGTTTGGGACAAATGTGACCAAACGCTGCTTTCAGTACTTGGTATATGTTGGGTAAAAAAAAGTCGTAATTTCAAACTTCGAATACGTGCAAAGACCCAGAATTTGGCTCCAAAATATGGCTCAGGCCTCGAAATTGGGATGTTTGGGATATTTTGAAAACTGCAGGGGGGTTTGGGACAAATGTGACCAAACGCTGCTTTCAGTACTTGGTATATGTTGGGTAAACAAAATTCGTAATTTCAAACTTTGAATACGTGCATAGAGCCAGAATTTGGCTCCAAAAATGCCTCAGGCCTCGAAATTGGGATGTTTTGGATATTTTGAAAACTGCGGGGGGGGGGGGGTTTGGTACAAATGTTACCAAACGCCGGTTGCAGTACTTGGCATATATTGGGTATAAAAAAATCGTAATTTCAAAATGCGAATACGTGCAGAGAGCCAGAATTTGGCTCCAAAATATGGCTCAGGCCTCGAAACTGGGATGTTTGGGATATTTTGAAAACTGCAGAGTGGATTGAGACAAATGTGACCAAACACCGCTTTCAGTACTTGGCATATGTTGGATATAAAAATTGTAATATCAAACTGCGAATACGTGCAGAGAGCCAGAATTTGGCTCCAAAAAATGGCTCAGGCCTCGATATTGTGATGTTTGGGATATTTTGAAAACTGCAGGGAGGTTTGGGACTAATGTAACCAAATGCCGCTTTCAGTACTTGGCATATGTTGGGTATAAAAAATTCGTAATTTCATACTGCGAATACGTGCAGAGAGCTTGAATTTGGCTCCAAAATATGGCTCAGGCCTCGAAAGTGGGATGTTTGGAATATTTTGAAAACTGCAGGGGAGTTTGAGCAAAATGTGACTCACTGCCGCTTTCTGTACTTGGTATATGTTGGGTAAAAAAAAGTCGTAATTTCAAACTTCGAATACGTGCATAAACCCAGAATTTGGCTCCAAAATATGGCTCAGGCCTCGAAATTGGGATGTTTGGGATATTTTGAAAACTGCAGGGGGGTTTGGGACAAATGTGACCAAACGCCGCTTTCAGTAATTGGTATATGTTGGGTAAAAAAAAGTCGTAATTTTAAACTGCGAATACGTGCATAGAGCCAGAATTTGGCTCCAAAATATGGCTCAGGCCTCGAAATTGGGATGTTTGGGATATTTTGAAAACTGAAGGGTGGATTGAGACAAATTTGACCAAACGCCGCTTTCAGTACTTGGCATATGTTGGGTATAAAAAAGTAGTAATTTCAAACTGCGAATACGTGCAGAGAGCCAGAATTTGGCTCCAAAATATGGCTCAGGCCTCGAAATTGGGATGTTTGGGGTATTTTAAAAACTGCAGGGGGGGTTTGGAACAAATGTGACCAAACGCCGCTTTCAGTACTTGGCATATGTTGGGTATAAAAAAATCGTATTTTCAAACAGCGAATACGTGCAGAGAGCCAGAATTTGGCTCCAAAATATGGCTCAGGCCTCAAAATTGGGATATTGGGGATATTTCGAAAACTGTAGGGGAGTTTGTGCGAAATGTGACTCACTGCCGCTTTCAGGACTTGGCATATGTTGGGTATAAAATGTCGTAATTTCAAAATGCGAATACGTGCATAGAGCCAGAATTTGGCTCCAAAATATGGCTCAGGCCTCAAAATTGGGATATTTGGGATATTTCGAAAACTGCAGGGGAGTTTGAGCGAAATGTGACTCACTGCCGCTTTCAGGACTTGGCATATGTTGGGTATAAAATGTCGTAATTTCAAACTGCGAATACGTGCAGAGAGCCAAAATTTGGCTCCAAACTATGGCTCAGGCCTCGAAATTGGGATGTTTGGGGTATTTTGAAAATTGCAGGGGGGTTTGGGACAAATGTGACCATCCTCTGCTTTCAGTACTTGGTATATGTTGGGTAAAAAAAATTCGTAATTTCAAACTTTGAATACGTGCATAGAGCCAGAATTTGGCTCCAAAAATGCCTCAGGCCTCGAAATTGGGATGTTTTGGATATTTTGAAAACTGCGGGGGGGGGGGGGGGGTTTGGTACAAATGTTACCAAACGCCGCTTGCAGCACTTGGCATATATTGGGTATAAAAAAATCGTAATTTCAAAATGCGAATACGTGCAGAGAGCCAGAATTTGGCTCCAAAATATGGCTCAGGCCTCGAAACTGGGATGTTTGGGATATTTTGAAAACTGCAGAGTGGATTGAGACAAATGTGACCAAACGCCGCTTTCAGTACTTGGCATATGTTGGATATAAAAATTGTAATATAAAACTGCGAATACGTGCATAGAGCCAGAATTTGGCTCCAAAATATTGCTCAGTCCTCGAAATTGGGATGTTTGGGATATTTTGAAAACTGCAGATGGGTTCGGGACAAATATGACCAAATGCCGCTTTCAGTACTTGGCATATGTTGGGTATAAAAAGTCGTAATTTCAAACTTCGAATACGTGCAGAGAGCGAAAATTTTTCTCCAAAATATGGCTCAGGCCTCAAAATTTGGATATTTAGGATATTTCAAAAACTGCAAGGGTGTTTGAGCGAAATGTGACTCACTGCCGCTTTCAAGACTTGGCATATGTTGGGTATAAAATGTCGTAATTTCAAACCCCGAATACGTGCAGAGAGCCAGAATTTGGCTCCAAAATATGGCTCATGCATCGAAATTGGGATGTTTGGGATATTTTGAAAACTGCAGAGAGGTTTGGGACAAATGTGACCAAACGCCACTTTTAGTACTTGGCATATGATGGGTATAAAAAGTCGTAATTTCAAACTTCGAATACGTGAAGAGAGCCAGAATTTGGCTCCAAAATATGGCTCAGGCCTCAAAATTGGGATATTTGGGATATTTCGAAAACTGCTGGGGAGTTTGTGCGAAATGTGACTCACTGCCGCTTTCAGGACTTGGCATATGTTGGGTATAAAATGTCGTAATTTAAAAATGCGAATACGTGCATAGAGCCTGAATTTGGCTCCAAAATATGGCTCAGGCCTCAAAATTGGGATATTTGGGATATTTCGAAAACTGCAGGGGAGTTTGTGCGAAATGTGACTCACTGCCGCTTTCAGGACTTGGCATATGTTGGGTATAAAATGTCGTAATTTCAAAATGCGAATACGTGCATAGAGCCAGAATTTGGCTCCAAAATATGGCTCAGGCCTCAAAATTGGGATGTTTGGGATATTTTGAAAACTGCAGGGTGGATTGAGACAAATGTGACCAAACGCCGCTTTCAGTACTTGGCATATAATGGGGATAAAAAAGGGGTAATTTCAAACTTTGAATACGTGCATAGAGCCAGAATTTGGCTCCAAAAATGCCTCAGGCCTCGAAATTGGGATGTTTTGGATATTTTGAAAACTGCGGGGGGGGGGGGTTTGGTACAAATGTTACCAAACGCCGGTTGCAGTACTTGGCATATATTGGGTATAAAAAAATCGTAATTTCAAAATGCGAATACGTGCAGAGAGCCAGAATTTGGCTCCAAAATA